>NC_056745.1:324728179-324860679 GCF_019279795.1 Protopterus annectens | reverse complement strand
TGGGCCGGGCTACATCATTATGTATGCAAATTTATGGTAATCTGTATCTACTTTTCATGGACCTTTGTCCAGATTTTTGATGTTTCTAGGTTGAGAGGTATGGTAGCAGAGCAGAATTTTCTATAGGGAATGAAAAAAGAACCACAGTTTGTTCTATCTAGTTCACAATTAAAAGCGTGTTACATCATATGATACGGATGATTGTCAGTAACTTAAGAGGGTAACTGCCCTAATCTGACACATCTATGTTAGGTATTTTAAAAATCAACTTTACCATCACAATTTTCTCCTTCCCTGGGATTCAGAAACATTACAGCCACCCCTTCTCTGTCTACTGTGCATGTTTAACAATGAATGAAAGCTTGCAGGTTTTTACAAAGAGCAGATCATTAAAAATGCTGGCTGCAGCCACAACAAGAACTCCAGGAAGAGCACGTAGGAGTATGGCACAGCTGCAGGTAAGTATGAGCCACAGTAGTGTTCGTGCATTGAGCACAAGCCCTTAAGGCGCATGGCATGATGTCATGCACACAGCTGTAACAAGAGAAAGAAGATATGTGCCAGCCTTACAGGGACATGTATATAAACAAGACTATGAATAGAATACATTTAAGAACTAGAGGCAAAACTTGTGTTAACATTTTCATCATAAGATTTCAGTTTTCTTGCTTTGAGGAATACAGGTACTCCATGCAACTGTGACAAAATCAGAGATGTGGAAGACAATGGATAATGGGGCATGAAACACACAAATATAAATTTCAACTAATTAAAAAGTGAAACAACACATAATGGGTAGGGTAAAAAAAGTACCAATATATTGACCAAAAGCAAATACTACATCACCAAAGTCTGACTATTACACCTTTACTATAATGCAAATGTCAGGAAACAATGTGTTTCATTAGCTTACTGAACAGTTAACACAAACCTTGATGACTCCTAACCCATCACTAGCCCTCTCACCTCCACTCCTAAATATTACTCTTTTTACCTCTTCCAACAATTTTTTTTCCTCTTCCTACTGCCACCTACTGCTCTCACTTAGTCTCCCTTAACGCCCCTTCACTCAACCTCTTTGACCACCACTACAAATGCAGGCAATCAATCACCTCAAGGAAACACACAACAGTTGATTCTAACATACATGCAGAATGAATGAAAACATATAGTTCTCCAGGGATCTCAACCCACAACTCTCCCTACTTCTACAGTGTGGAAACCTTTCATTTACTGATTGAGCTCCTGAAGCATTGAGACAAAAACACACCAAGGAAGCCAACAGCAGCTGGTGGTTATACACTTGCGAAATGAAAGAATAAGATAGCTAGAAATGACCAGTCAGAACTCCACATTTGGGCTCTGATCTGTCATCCACAGGCAAGGGGAACCATTCAAATTCTGACAGTTGTACTCTATGTACTATGTGTAAACTAATGCACAATGGCATTATGATCATGTGCACAGCCGGTGCTGACTGAAGCCAATATACCTAGAGCATGATATTGGTTGTACCTAGTAGTTGCACATATGGAACATGGCAACTCAGCTTGTTGATATGCAATGAGCTGTGCCATTTCACCTCAGCTGCACATGGGCATCAGCAGTGCTCTCTGTGATCCACTACACAATCAAAAATAAAACTGATTTGGGCGCCCCTGATGGGCACATGTGAGGTGTGTTTATCTTCTTTTTGACCAGATTAAAGAGTGGGAATGGCAGTATAGGAAAGAGATGAAAAGGGGAAACAAGTAGAGGGAAGAACAGAAGGCTGAAGGTGAGCAACTAAAGAAGGTGAGCAACTAAAGAATGAGCAGAATAGTGGGGGATACATTGGAGCATTTTTTGTGCCCATTTTGCAAGCATAAAAAGAAGGGATGTTTAGGAATGAAAGGATGTAAGAGAAAGGTAAGAAAGTAAGGTTAGGTAACAGGATAAGACAGATGTGGTTGACAAGATGTGTGGCAACATAATGAGGGAGGGGGAACACAGTGATGATGAAGTCCTACTAGTAGAAGGGATGAAAAGCAGTTGATTTCATGTTTATTTGCTTAATTAAATTTTTTACATTTGAAGATGTGGTTCGGCTTGTTCCAGTGGCTCACCTAGTTCTTGGTGAAAGAGACATCAGACAAACAGAGACAAGAAAATGTCGAGGGGAGGACTGAACAAGCAAAAGAGGTGGGTATGCATACAAAAGGAAGGGTAACACCAAGATGGGAAATAGGATGGGGTATCCAGAATAGCAATCTTTGCCAGCTGTGACAAAGTGGGAGATTACTCACCACCCTAGGTACTGTCACCACTGGGACCTTTCTAAAATGGCAAAGACAGTGCAGAACAGGGACATGACTCATTGAGTTACCACAGGCAGTACTCCATCTGGACAATTCAGGCATCCAATAATTATCAATAATCAATAAATAATCAATAAATATCAATAATGTCCTCCATAATGTCTTCTAGCTATCAGTGGGTGACAAAGGTGTCACTTCCACTGGCACAGTGACCAGTAGGTACAACTGTCCACACCAAATAAATTAAGCAGGATGCAGACAATCCAAAAAGAACACCAGCTTTAATGTTGAGTGCTTTCTTCTCTATTACAGAGACTTCATCAGAACAATAATCAAAGGCAAATAGCTTTAAAAAAGCTATAACATTTGGTTGACTTTTTATAAAAATTTATTTTTTAAAAAATTATTGCAATGTTGCTTTTAATGTTGATTAATTGTTAATTGGTTATTAGAGGTGGGTATTTATATGGCTGGGTTACCTTGATTATTGTTCTGATGAAGTCTCTGTAATAGAGAAGAAAGCACTCAACATTAAAGCTGGTGTTCTTTTTGGATTGTCTGCATCCTGCTTAATTTATTTGGTTTAGTACTCTTGTGGTTGTTGGTTTACAACTGTCCACACATCTAGTGCAGAGCTACCTGAAGCAGATAGTACCTGTTGGGTAGAAGATGTGGATGTCTGGGCAGTTTGTGACCCACATACACTGGGTACATCTGGTAGTTGTGGTAGTGATGGTAGCACTACTACTGCCATCCAATGCCAGAAGAATTAGTGCAAGTCATGATGCTGCTACATGTAATAGCAAAATAAATGGATATAAACAAATTAATGGGTCAAAGAAATGTATGTAATAGAAAGGATAGTGACAAAGAGGGCGGGAGAAGAGAGAGCGAGAGAGAGAAGGACAAATACAATGAAAAAATAAAGCAGATATATATTTTGACTTTAATACAATTGAACCCAATATATTTGAGGGACCAACAAACACTCTTCAGGTTAACAAGGTGCTAGCATACACAACAGAAGCAGGACAATTTGACCCCGGATGATTCGACTCCAATGCAATCGTATACTCTTTCATATGTATATTTTCAATTATTGTTTATGGGAATATTTATTGGACAGTTTGATCCCGGATGATTTGACCCTGGACTATTTGATCCCAAATAAATTTTAATAAAAGTTTTTTTTTCTAATAAGTAAATAATGAAGTACACAATAATTAAATTAACAGTGTTTGAATTTAAAATACGTTTTATTATGCTAATGTTAATTTATTTAATCTACTATTTAATAGGTTAATATTAATTTAATTAATAACCAGTTTTAACATATTTAAAATATAAATATATTATTTAATTTTTAATATGTCAACATGAATTTTATCAATAACACGTTTTAACATATTTAAAATGAAATCAATTTCATTTTCAAATCAGAAGTCAATATCTTTCACCGACTCTATCTATGCTCGAGCATTCTTTATTTTATTGCTGTTTTAATAGGATCCACTATGTGGCAGTAGCTACATTTCTTATTTTGTTATGATCAGTCCTTACTGTATTGGCTGTGCTTCTTGCTCTACTTGTCCTTATACTATTATTGGATTTCTAAATTTACACTTTTGTCTCAGAAGATAATCATTAAACTGTTTATGTGCTATGTTTATTTTATCCCTAGTTTTTTGTGCTATGTTTCGTTTTTACATTTCTAAAATGCCTTCTCAGTTGTTTTCTTTAGCTTTTGAGAGTGCCCAAACATTCTTTAATAAATTGTCAACGACATGACTTTAAACAACATAGTTTATATGCTGCCATTACTTTACCGCTTAGTTTGTTTATTCTTTGTTTCTTTATAATATTTTTAAAATGCTTTGACAAGTTTTTAAGGGTTGTTTGATCATCCATATATCAGAAATTAAATTGTTAATTACTTCAATTTTTTTTTTTATTTTAAGCCACTACATTTTATAAAGATTTTTGAGCTACTTTTATATTTTGTAAGATTATTTTGCCTCTGCCGTTGTTCTCTTTTGCAAGTAATGCTAATGTTGTAGTTTTAAGTTTATGCTGGACTTGCTTTTATTTCCATTTTTTTCACATCTTTTTTTTTAAGTTATACACATTTAAATGTCGTAATGCAACATTAATTGGGGTCAAATCAGCTGGGTCAAAACGTACTGTACCCTACACAACTGAGAGGCATTCTGAACAGCAGCCATCATTACCTGCATTTAGACAAATAGAGGATTAATGTGATAAACTAGTTGGACAGACCAACATGGGGTTCTTGTCCAAAATGCAGTAATTATATCTCAGACAAATGTACTTATACAAAGAAACTATGTTGCTCAGATACCACATGTTTCACTCAGAGGTTATAAGTAAAAGAAGCAATTGTTGCATAGGAAAATATGACTCTCAGGCAACCCAGCAGCATGGCATACAGACAATAGTTAAAACAGTATGGCAAAGGGTTGATTTGAGCAGCCATAACCTTGATACTAATACCAGTTTTTTCCATGCTTACAGAGCAATGCCAAAAAAGGACAATAAGTAGAACACACCTGACATTACTTAGAAAGAGAGACAACATCCTAAATTCTCCAAGGATAAAATCAGGTGCAACATCAGGCCCAATGCCGATAGCTCTTTGGTCAGAATGCTGCTCATCATGCTTACCGAAAAATATGCCCGGAAAGATCTTATAGTGGACATTAGTGGTGCCAGTGTCCAAGATCATATTTAAAAAATAATCTACTTCAGGGCCACTTACATTAGTTCTGGATCTGAAAAACAAAACGCTGTTCACCTGCTATGGGAAGATAGGTTGATTGGTGGTGGGTCATCAGTCAAGCCTCCTCTGATGAAAATGTAGGAGTTGCTTGTCTCTTTCAAAGACAAATGGCACCTCCACAAGAAGCCCCAGTGTGATGGTGGACATTGGTGCAGAAATTCTTCATGCTGTACACATATCCATTGGTGATGCTCTAGATGTGTAGCAGTCTTCCTACAGAACAGGACACTTACATTCCCTTGCACCATTACTCACTGGCCAACTTAGTAAAGCTGTCTGCTTTGGGTTATACAGGAACATGAGGACTCAGGTTGCACAGCCATCTGCATGAAGTACAGTATTAACATTAATGATTTGGAAAAGAAACAGTATTACTTTAATTGGTTGCACTGCATGCTTCTGAGTCTGAGTTACATTTACACAGGGTGCCGAGCTTTGCTGTGTTCACAAATGATTTTCTGTCTGGCAGCGCCATTGTGAAATTGCCACTGCATTACAGTGGAAACTTTGCAACCTCTGATGATGATGATGGAGGTGGACAGCGGTCATGATCACGGTCAGGGAATACAGTGTGTGTGTGTGTGTGTGTGTGTGTGTGTGTGTGTGTGTGTGTGTGTGTGTGTGTGTGCGCGTGTCTGCGCTTGTGTGTGTCTGTGCTGGAAACAGGGAATGTGACCACTAGATCCTCCATTCACACAGTATATCACACATGCAGATATCCAGTGACACTGGCCCTTCACATAAGGTCCCACAAACATACAAACACACACACACACACACACACACACACACACACACACACACACACACACACACACAAAGCCCTAGTCATAAGTGCAGTCTTATTTTTAATTGTCCTTAGCACTTATATGAGCTCCTTTCCCCACCTGCATAAATGCTGATAACTGTGCCTTGCCCCTTATACTTTGTCACTTGCATTGTCTATGTCTGATGTACAATATGACCAGTGCATGCATCACTTTTACTATAGAGTATCTGGTTTACAACTGTCTGAAGCTGTAAGCAAAATGCTGCCTCTTTGTCAGTACCATGGAATACTGCTCCCACCTCTGTAACATAGTCATCCCCTGCTGTTGGCGTCTCTGCTGACTACTCATCTGTCTCAACCTCCATTGCCTGGTTAACAGGGGAATGCTGTTCCTGCATCTGTCCTCCATGTTGTAATTGCCTTCTAAGGATAATATCATGTAACATTGCACATAATGAAAATAGTTTGGTCACTTGCAAGGTTCATATGGTAGAGCACCACAGATTGAATCCAGACTGTGAAAACATTCTTAATCAGCCCAAACACATGCTGTATGGTGGCCTTTGTTTGCTCTATCTCATTCTGTGGATTTCTGATAGGTGTCATTAACCTGTTTTCTAGGCCATATTCAGTATTGCCAATAAGATGTCTCTGGGAGAAGTCATCCCTCACAAACCACTGGTACAGCTCACAAGTATGACATACATATCTGTTGGGACAACTACCTAGGTGGCATGCACATACATTGTAGATGATATCTTATTACAGACTACCTGGCAGTTGATGGAGTTATAGATGATATCCTGTGCATTGCAGACTATGTGACAGTTAATGGGATGATAGATGATATCCTGAGCATTGCAGACTATGTGACAGTTAATGGGGTGATAGATGATATCCTGTGCATTGCAGACTATGTGACAGTTAATGGGATGATAGATGATATCCTGAGCATTGCAGACTATGTGACAGTTAATGGGGTGATAGATGATATCCTGTGCATTGCAACTATGTGGCAATTAATGGGGTGATAGATGATATCATGTGCATTGCAGACTATGTGGCAGTTAAATGAGTGATACCCTTTCTTTTCATCTAACTCTTTCCCAATTCCCCAGGCCAGGCCTATATTTCAATGTGTGAGTCAATGGCCTCTAGTACCTCTGGAAAAAGGATTATATCATAAAAATCATGCATGGTGGTGCCTCTCTCCTATGGCATGTGAGAACCACATCTTCTCCCCCACTTGCAGCAGAATGGCAGTGAGAAAGTGATGGAGAATTCTAGGGGCACATGCCTGTGATACCCCTACTATGCCCCCAACTGGTCAATGAAAGGTCCCTGTAGGTAATGCATGTAAAGCTACATGTACCTTGGTATCCATCGGAATAGGTACTTGACAAATTCCTTGGGCCTGCAGATAAGGCCAACACATGTCCACAGTGTCCTGCATGGTCTTACTTCAAATATGGTAGCAGTTCACAATGCTGGTCCTCTGGAGTGTGAAGTACATCAACTGTTAAAAGTGGTCTGATAACACCTGCAATGACTCGCAACACCATAGCTCATAGTGACAGTAAGTGTTACTTGAAGGTACACATTAACTAATGATGTTGCGAACTGTAAATGTATTTTCAAGCTTCATCACTGGTCACTAACTTGTTGATTTAGGTGTATTCAGCTACACTTTGACCACTTCATACATTTCTGAATCACTCTACCATGCTGATTTGCCTCATTAGCATACACATTGCTGCTCATTTTAATAATGTTGCAAATTACCATCTGATTATATAACCATTAAAATATACAGATGCCAGTTCTGCTGCACACCATACGTGAACACACACCTTGGGCATGGACACATAGAGTACATTGCATACTTCAACGAGGCTATGTTTTCTGAATTCTAGAACAGGTTGTCCATGTGTGTCATAGTTCATTTCCAGTACAGGCCCTGGAAGAAAAGTATAAATAAATATATTGAAAATGGGAAGCATGCAAAAAACAATTATCAAAAGTATTAATACTAACAGTACATAGCTAAAGTGCCAGATGAAATGAGATGCGTATGAAGGTAAAATAAACCAAAAACTTACGTTAAAGATATTCAAAACAACATACGTATCTAAAGTAATGAAGAGGAGGAAGGTACTAGTTTTAAACGTTGAAAACTGTCAATACAATGTTACTATCTCACAAGAAAAAAGTAAGTCCAAAACACCTAAACTGTGTATTACAGTTAATGACCACATATTTTGGCTAACATACTGGATTGTCAGCTATCATGTAGTAGACTCAGGAGTGTTAACTTATAAAATCTATGTAAAAAGGTCGACTAGTGGACAGGTTAAGAATGACCATTTTGTAATGACATTTAAAGATTCCGATGTAGTGCAAATGCAACTTCTTTTTGAAATGTATAAGCCAAGTAAAAGATGCAAAGTCCTTAACAAGCTAGTTCCACATAGAAGAGATGCAATCACAGGGAAGCAAGTCTCCTTAGTAGTTGAAATTTTCGCAGAAAAAATGTGTAGAATAATAGCATATCCTTCTTGACCTTCCAAAAGTAGACTGGAAAAGTCACTCATCGAGCACATGACAGTGCGTGGCTGAAATTCTGGGACAAACATCTGCTATTGTAGTACACTAAACTAAGGGAAACTGTAGATGCACATTTCAGCTTGCTCATATTGGCCAAAAATAGGCCAAGAAGAGGTATTTCAAATCACCAGAAGCTTTAGACTTTAATACCACAGACATGATCCATATGGGTCTGCTCTCTCTCTCTCTCTATATATATATATATATATATATATATATATATATATACATATATGCCTTTTTCCCATACATTGAAATGTCTGTATTAAGATTTAATTTTAACAGCCTGTTACTCCATGGACATTCTTTTGGGAAGCTCTAGTATTTATCTTATTTGACTTATCGGTTCTCAGAACCACATACTCTTGATGACTACCAGTATAAAAAGAAGTCAGATGTTCAAATTTACTACACATAATTGTTTAGAATTTGAAAACTATAAGCTCACTGCAAGTATAACAGTGAGGTGATGAGATCTTTGCCTGATTAAGCAGATTTATCATAAAAAAGAAATCTTGGGGGGCATGCTAGCCATAAAACATCTACAGACTTTCAATAAAATGTTGTAAAATGGGACACTGTTTCATAGATTAAACAATATTTGACATCAGCTTGCAGTAACAGAGATGTTTCATTTAAAGAGACTAAGACATGCTACCTACAGTAGACATGTGGTCATTGAACTTCTATTGATCCATCACTATGTTAACGTGCTGAAGTGATGGTT
The DNA here is from genome assembly GCF_019279795.1 of Protopterus annectens. Taxonomy (NCBI): domain Eukaryota; kingdom Metazoa; phylum Chordata; order Ceratodontiformes; family Protopteridae; genus Protopterus; species Protopterus annectens. The sequence continues at coordinate 324,851,485 of NC_056745.1, read as the reverse complement.
AATTGAAATGCAGATATAGAGGGGATGTGTGGTCTGAAGAAGAAGGTTTCAGGACTTCTGCTTATAAATATGTAGCCAGTACTGAAAAAATAAAGCAAGATGCATAATGTCAAAAGCCTAGATTAGAGCTTATCTAAATGCTTCACCTTAAATCTTAAAACATAACTCCAAGCTACCTGGTAAAGTTTTGTAATCAAACTGCTTGTAAGTTGACCCCGGGCAGCAAGGTGAACATTATTTGGTGGGCATTTAAAAAAGTAGATATGCTACTTCTTATATGTTACTTGTCCTTCATGCATAACCAAAAATGTGCATAGTCCATGTTTAGTTATTTATATTGCTCCATTTTGTAAAATGATAAAAAATCAATACACTGGTAGGACTCAGACTACATCATCATAAATGAGAAAATTCTAACGTAGGTCTAGTCAAACCGTAAAATTCTCTTACCCACCCCAACAGCATCTAAAGGTTTCCATCGTCTACTCCCAAAACTTCATATGACTCCCTCCTTCTACCAACAAGAGTATTCAGAAGGCTGTCAAATGAAGGATTTCTATACACAGTAATTTTATCAAGTATGAATTTTATATATTGCCACAAAAACTTGCTGCTATTTTTAAGGAAATTGTTGAATTCTTTATATATATATATAAATATATATATATATATATATATATATATATATATATATATTTGTCACCTCACAGCAAGAGATTCTCCGGTTCGATTCTCAGCTGGGGTACTTTCTGTGCAGAGTCTGCATGTCCTTCCTGTGGTCACATGGGTTTCCTCCAGGTGGTCCATTTTCCTCCCACATTCTAAAGACATGCAGTAGATGGATTGGACACTCTAAACTATCCTTAGGTGAGCGTGTGTGTGTGTGTGTGTGTGTGTGTGTGTGTGTGTGTGTGTGTGTGTGTGTGTGTGTGTGTGTGTGTGACTGAGTGATATGAATGAACTACCACAGCAGGGCTACCCCCTGTAAACCTTGGCTCGAGATGACTGTTACTGTAAAAGTGACACCCCGACCCTTGTGCAAAATGGGAAAAAGGGGTTGAGGATGGATGTCTGGAACACCCACTGTAAACTATACTACCTAACGTGCATGTGCCAAGAAATTATCTCCCACCAGATAATCCTTCTAGAACACAGTCACATATGATCATCTTCATGGTGAGTTAGTAGCAATAGAAATAAGACTTGTTCAGTCTTCAGAAAACAGCACACCTTAATAGATGCATATTAATTTTCCAACTCTTCCTCCTATCTGCGCAGTGAGTGACAACAATTTAGGTAATTCTGTACTTATGCAAGTGAATGTAGTCACAGCACACATTATACAGTCCGTATCCCACTGCTACTTGAAATATTAATATTAATGTGTATATTTTATTGAAACATTGTACCTGCTGCTTGCATGTTAAGAAAGTTTGCACATTGTAGAAACAATTCAGTGCTTTGACTTAAAGTTTGAACACCTATGCTTAGCAATAAAGTAATATCATAAGTTCTACAATTGTGTAACAATGGAAACAGCTCAACTAAAAGACTGCTTCAACAATGTTTAATATCTCTGTGGCTGAGATTCTTTTCTAACAAGTCACTGAACATTTGAAAACCGGAAGAGGTTGTGGTGATCTGACTCTGTTTAATTTACATAATTTGGGGATGGTGTAACCTTAATGTTAACTAAATATATCCTCTCTTTTTGTACAGGCCTACTGCAGCTTTGCAAGACTGAGCCAAATGAGTTCTGTCCATTGAAACAGGGCTTTGTGACACATACACTCTACATTAAAATAGTCTGCCTCTTTTTTTTAGAAACACTTAATTTCTGCTGTAGCTAAGAATTAATACTAGTAGGTACCATGACCTAATCTACTACAGAGCCAAGCTTGTGAAGTAGGAATTTGTCTGGCTAAAACCCAGCACTCGAGTGTGCTTGTTGTATTGTGTGTTTTCCTATTAAATTATTTCATCCTTCATTTGTTTCTATTATAGCCACATGCTAATTAAATTTGTAGTTTGACATTTGCATTCTTTATATTCACTTGTTATGTGCCTTATTCTCTTATTAATCAAATGAGCCCTCTGTGCTTTATTACTTCTTCTCTGGGACAGTCTGGCAACAAAAGAGATTTACTCAGTCATTCAGCAGTTAGTAACTAAGGGAGTCAAACTCAGGGCTTCTGAATGAACCTTATTATAAGCACATAATCTCAATGTTTTTGTCACGTATACAGTTGCCCTACGCTATGTTAGGTGTTTTGTTCACTGAACAGCAGGTAGTAGAACATTCTTATTTATACAGATGTCGTTTGTTTCATACAATTGTGTATTAAGATCTTAGTTGGGAAGAGATCCATAATCAGGCATGTTATCATAACACATACTTTTATGCAAATTATAGACCCTTCAGAGTTTACCCAGAACAGTCAGAATATGGGGCGCCTCTTGTTTATTTTTAAGTTTAGCAGTAGAATGGTTCCAACTTTTGCTAATGTTACAGAAGAACCCAAAGTAAATTAATTCATGTTCTTTCCAGTTTCTTTTCAAAACACAATATAAATACAACATGAATCTGCAAACTCCACACTTATGAATCTCCTACATATTTGTAAGTCAAAGAGTACCAGATACACAAGGTCTAGGGACCTGAATTTTGTCTGTGAGATAAACAGATCATGCTGGAGAGACAGATATCTATCACAGGGACTGCCCCTCCTATGGAACAGGCTTCCCATCCATGTGAAGTTGAGTTTATCTATTACCCAGTTTAAGCACAACCTAGGTTCATAGGTTCATAGGTAGGTATTAGGCTATCTGCCCGAAGGCATTTATAAGCCTAGCCAGAATGTGTTGGCTTTCGCCGCCCCTTTAGATATGTTCCCTGTGCCTCTGTCCAGCAGAGCCACTGAAGTGATCCCCAAGGTAAATTTTCTGTTTCCCATCCACTCGTCAAGGTTTCTTTTGAAGAGTGTTAGTGAGGAGCTCTGCCTAATGCAGATTGGGATCTTGTTCCAAAGCATGGGAAATCTCTGGGACAGGAATCTATCCCTCCAGCATGTCCTATTTATTGTTGTGGTGAGGTTTAGATCCTTAGAGCATGTGGCTCGAGGGGATAAGGTTTTCTTTAGGTGGAGCATTTCCATCAATTCTGGGTTGGACATGGCCTTGCATGTCAGGCAGAGATCACCTCTGAGTAGGCGGTATGCAACCGAGTACAGCTGAAGTTTCTTCAGTCGAGCTGCATAGGGCATCTGTTTGAGGCCAGTGATCCTCTTAGTGAGGTACTTCTGTGGTCTTTCCAGCTGTTGCAGGTGTCTTGTAAGGTACATCCCAAATGGGGCGTTGTACTCTATGATGGGTCTGATGAGTGATGAGCAGAGGGGCACAATGACCTCTTTTGATCTGGATGCGAACCCTTTTGTGATTAGGTGGGCCACGTAGAAGGATTTTCTAACCACCTTGGCAATGTGATTATCAAAGGTGAGATTACTATCTACTTGGGTCTCCAGATCCCTTATTACATCTTCCGTATTTAGGGGACTACCACCTATGTTGTAGTTTGTGGGTACTTTATTTTTTTCCAAAGGGGATGACTATGCACTTTTTGGCATTTAGCTTGAGGCCATGATTTTGACACCAGGTGAGACCATTTTGGAGGATGTCTATGTCAGCCAGAGAGTCAATTATAGCTCCTAGTTTACAGTCATCTGCGAACTTGGTCAGCCATAATCCTCCTGTGCTTGCCTGTACCTCTGAGAAGTATATGCCGAACAGGAGGGTCCTAGGACTGAGCCCTGGGGGAATTCCACTTGTACCGGTTTAGAGTCGGACCTAGCTCCCACAACTCTCACCATGTGGGTTCTGTCCGTGAGCCAGTTGGCAACCCATCTTGTGACATAGGGGTTTATGTTCAGGCTGGTGAGCTTATCTATAATACCAGAATGGGGAATGGTGTTGAATGCCTTAGCAAGTGCTAGATAGGCTGTGTGTACCACCTTTCCCTCATCTATAGCCTTGGTAACTGTCTCAAAGAAGTTCACCAGGTTTAGGAGGCATGATCTGCCCTTAACAAAGCCGAACTGGGTAGGGTCCAGTGTTTGGAGGTTCCCAATGTCTCTGTTAATGAGTTCCATGATGATGCACTCCATAGCCTTGCAGACCAAGCTAGTCAGGCTTATAGGGTGATAGTTCCTGGGGTCTGTTGTGGCTCCATCTTTGTGGAGTGGAATAACCGTTGCTGTGCACCACTCTATGGGTACGTAGCCTGTGGATAGGCTGAGTTTGAACAGTGTGTTTAGGTGAAGGGTTAGTTCATCTTTGAGCTCTTGTAGGATGCAGCCTGGGACACTGTCCGATCCCATTGATGCTGTGTTTTTGGCTTTGGAGAGGGCTGTTTTAACCTGAGTGTCTGTGGTTTCAAGGACTCTACATTCTTCTGGTATGGTTATGGGCCCTTTTGGGGGTGAGAGGGGGGGTGAATTTTGCGCTGAACCTGTCTGGCAGGATGTTGGTGATATCAGTCGATTCAGTGTATTTTGTGCCATTCTGCACTAACTCCGAGCAGATCCGAGCATTGCCACTTAGATTCTTGACATAGCTAAAGAATGCCTTGTGGTTATCTTTGGAGTCCTTGGCAATTTTTCTTTCAAAGCCCACCTTGGATGATTTTATGAGGGATCATAGTTTCTTGCTGATACTGATCAGGGATGTCTTCCCTTCTTGGGATTTTACTCTTTTCTGTACTAGTTTCCTCCTTCTATTGTATAGCTTGTTTATGGCAGGAGTCCACCAGACTGGTTTCCTTTTCTTGGTGGAGTGAGTCTTGGTTTTGCTTGGGATGGCACGATCCATGCATTCTTGTAGGTGCCCGTAGAATGCATTAGTAAAGGATTTTGCAGCTTGAACAGCATTATCCTTTAGCATGGGGGCTTTGAAACTTTCCACCTCAGTCTTAAGTAACGTGAAGTTTGCTTTTAAAAAGTTTTTCATGGTGGTTTTCTTGTCCAGGGGTGAGGGCAGAATGTTGATATCCAAAGAGATTTGTTTATGGTCAGATCTAACCAGCGAGAGGTTGACCTCCATTGTGGAACACCGGTCGCCCATCTTGGTGATGATCAGGTCCAATATGTTGTCACCTCTGGTGGGAGTGTTGACCAGTTGAACCAGGACATTTGAGTTTATAAATTCTAGGAAATGTTGGGCAAGGGAGTTAGTACTTGAGTAGTTCTCCCAGTTAATGTTTGGGTAATTGAAATCACCCAATATTAGGGTGTTTGGTAGGACCTTTATGTTTCCCAGTGTTTCCAGAAATGTGGAATGGGGGTCCTAGGCCATGGTGGGTGATCTGTAGCAAGCTACAATTTGAATTGCAGTTTTTCCCATTGTTAGTTGCAAGTGGATGATCTCTGAAGCATTGTGCTGTGCCACTAACCTGGAGGTGTGGGTATACTTGATGAATATGGATACGCTCCCGCCTTTTGTATTTCGGTTTGGGTTCTGTGGCCGAAATGTATCATATGAGTTGTAGCCTGGTAGTGCTGGGGTGCTCCCTGGAGCCTTAAACCAGGTTTCTGTTACTGCAAATATATCGATTTTCTCTATACTGAGGAGTGCCTTGAGTGCGTGCATTTTGAGGTTTAGACTTCTGGCATTGTGTAGCATTACCCTCAGTTTTTTGTTACTTGTGCTATTTATGATGGTGGGTCTGTCTTTTGCGCCTTGCCTAAAAAAGGCACTATGGGGGTGGCAAGAACCTTGGCCAGTATCCAAAAGCCTAAGGGTGACAGATGCAAGCTGTCCCTAGCGAAGCAGCGTGGCTTGTCGAGCATGTCATCCCAGGTGGACAGACACTGGATCCCCTTTGAATGACACCAGAAACTTAGCCAATTGTTGAAATTGAGAATTTTTTCTTTATACTGTGGTATCATTCTTGGTGAGGGCAGGATGCTACCCAATATCATACCGACCTGAGCTATGTGATCAGAGAGCTCTTCTGTGTCTCTTTTCATGCAGTCCAGGGAGGTACGGCTCAGGTCATTCACACCAACATGGACAATGACAGAGTCATATTTGTACTTGTTCTGCAGTGACCTGAGTGCTTGTGTTATGTGGGGGATTCTGGCACCCAACAGGCAGCAGACAGTAACATTCTCCTTATTCAGCTTAGTGAGTGAGATGTCAGTGTGCCTGACTATAGAGTCATCTATTACTAGTATGTTGGGTATGTTATTTTGCCTTAAGGGCTGTGATTGCATGGCACACTGGTTTTGTGAAGTATGTTTCATGGTTTGTGTTGGGGGGGTGGAGGTTGCTTGGATGTTTGCTTTGGAGGTCTCTGCTGGTTTTGCACATTTTTATTTAGAGCCTCCAAGTATGTTTTCATGTATTTATGTGTGTTTTTTGCCGGTGCTGGTTTATTGGGTCTATGTGAGACTGGTGGTGTGATGCAAGTATTTCCCTTCTCCTCTTGAGTGTCTGATCCAGTCTTGGGTTGAGAAAGCTTAGCCACTAGTTTGGCTGTATAACTGCATCTCTCGCATGTATTAGTGTTTGGTGGTAGGAGGAGGGGGTTGTCTGTGTACATGAGGCAGTTGTAACATTGCTTCAAAATGCCCAGATTTACCAGTTGGACTGGAGAGTACATGTGAAACTGCCCTTTGGACATGCCTGGATGTACACATGAAAGTGCCCTTTGGACATGCCTGGATAGGTACAGTGAACTGTTTTACTGGATGACTGGTAAGGTCGAATAGAGAGCCTTGTCCTTCTGTACAGTGCAGGAGGGTCTAGTGCTAGGGTTTCTAAGTGCTTGCTATAAGTTTTGAGCAAGTGCCGGGCTGAGAATGAATGGCTTGAGTGCTTAAGTTGAAAGTTTGTCTAGTTCCAAGGGAAAAATTGAAAAGGAGACTTTGTGGAGCCGGGAATAGTTTTACCCTAGCTAACCAGCACTGCCTGGTGTGCAAAGCTGTGCAAATATGGTATTTATAGCAGGGAAATGAAGGAGATAGAAATTAGCCCAAAATGGCCAATAAACTACTAATTTCTGGGCTAAACAAGTGGATGGTTAATAGGAAATTTTCACTGGGCCTGGCACACATGTCCCTTATGGGCAGAGGCAGCATATAAATGTCTGGCTCTCAATGTCCTGTTTGGATGCAGGACATCATTATTCTTTCAGGAAAACTTGGCTAGGCTTAGAAAGGCCCCTTGGTCATTAGCCAAGTCCCAGTCTGTGAATGTATGAATCTACGAATCTATATGATTCATAGAAAAGTTAACTCTCTCAAGCCTAAAAAGCCTGTTTATATAATTCCAATTCACACCCACACCTCTTTATGGAATCTAGAGCTTTTTTGAGTCTGAATTATTTAATTAAGTGACTTAACAGATAAAATAGGCATTATTAGAAAGGGAAAACAGTTATTAACACAATTATACCAAGATTGTTAGTTTAGAATGTCCTGCAGTGGAGGAATTAATCTTAATTTGCCATTTATTATTCACATTTTTATATTCATGTTCATATTTCCATAAATGAGAGATATACATTTCATTGAGCTGTATGGTGTGAAACACCAAAGTGGGAGGTAGGACAATTCACAAAAATGCTGGTTAATATCACACTATACTGGAACTATTACTAGTTGTTTGGTAGTAATCATGAAAATAAGTAATATTTCCATATGTACTTAATACTTCAAAAAACAAGTGACTTACAAACTGTTGCATGACATTAGGTGAAACCTTAAGTGTTGTTGAAGAAAACCGTCTTTAATATTTGCACTTTAGTTTGCCATCTTGAGGGGTATCCAGTTTTACTACTATTACTAATCATACAATTAAATATATAGGTTCATAGGTTCATAGGTTTATAGTAGGCTATCTGCCCTAAGGCATTTATAAGCCTAGCCCAAAGTTTTGTGGCTTACGCCACCCCTTATATGAAAAAATACTGTGCCCATTAGTTTGTTGTGCCTCTGTCCAGCAGTGACACAGAGATGATTCCTGGGGTAAACCTACGATCTCCCATCCACAGGTCAAGATTTCTCTTGAACAGAGCCAGAGAGGTGCTCTGCCTCACATGGACCGGGATTTTATTCCACAGCATAGGGAGTCTCTGAGTGATAAATCTATCCCTCCAGCACGTCCTGTTTATATTCGTGCTAAGGTTTAAGTCGCTTGCTCTAGTAGTTTTGGTGGATTTGGATTTTTTGAGGTGGAGCATGTCCATTAATTCCGGGTTGGACATGGCCTTGTATGTCAGGCACATGTCACCTCTGAGCAGACGGTATGCGACTGAATAGAGCTGAAGTTTCTTCAATCTGGCAGCATATGACAGATTTTGAAGTCCCTTTATCCTTTTGGTGAGGAAATTTTGGGGTCTCTCCAACTGCTGCAGATGTCGGGTGAGATACATCCCGAATGGGGCATTGTACTCGATCATTGGTCTGATAAGTGAAGAGTACAGGGGAACAATGACCTCACTAGATCTGGATGTGAATCCCTTCATGATCAGGTGGGCAATGTAGAAGGTCTTTCTAACCACTTTAGCAACGTGAGTGTCAAAAGAAAGGCCACTGTCAACCTGGGTCCCCAGGTCCCTGATAACCTCTTCTGTGCTTAGTGGATTGCCACCTATATGGTAGCTTGGGGTTACCTTGTTTTTCCCGAAGGGTATGACTATACATTTTTTGGCGTTTAACTTCAGGCCATGGCTCTGGCACCAGCTATCTGTTTCCGTGAGTCCCTTCTGAAGGATATCCGTGTCCGATGCACTTTCCACTATGGCGCCCAGTTTGCAGTCGTCTGCAATATGTTTTCATATTTCTGTAAATATCGCAATAAACATGCATGTATAGAAGAATTTCTTGTCATGTAAACGTTTATGTCTGGTTAACAACAATAGATGTCTAGATTGTATAATTTTCAAGATATGAAAATATGCCTGTGATAGTTTAGAAAAATATGTATGGGGATTTGTGTGCACTATATTACAGTATTTATGGAAAAGACTGTTACCACTGTAAAGAACAGTTCTTACTCATAGCATTGATATTTGTACAGTTTTAATAGTTTTTATTGTTCAAAGAATATTTACATGTGTTTATCTTATACTTTTTAAGTTTATTTTTCAGAAAATATTCCGGAATACTAGATGTCTGTAGGCTGATAGCGGTATGGCATTCCACACTACATAGGTTTTAACGAGTTAATTTCTTCATGTAACTATGACTGTTTGGCTCATATAGATGATTCATTTATTTTGATGATCAGTCATGAAATGTTACTATCCACACTATGTTTACTTAAATCAAGTTCATTGCTAGGCAGTTCAATTTCATAGCATTTCCCTCAATGAAGAAACATTTTTTATGTTGTCCTATTTATGAAGCCTCCAGTTTACAACTGTATACTCTGTAATGAGAAGCGTAATGACTCTTTGACATCTAATAAACCTAAATAAATTTGTAATCACATTTTTTAACCCATCTAGTGCTTAAGAGTCACTAGTCTCCCTGCTCCTTCAGCATTCAAAAATTTCTTCAGTGTATTTGTATAAGCTAAATTGTAAATAAAAAGCTTTGAGGGCCAGTTTCATGAAAGTCTAGTTTCCACACTGCTATCATGTGCACATTGCACCATGATGCACACATGATAGTGCACTTTTTGTATTTATTAAATAAAGGTAAACATCTGAGTATGCTAATGAAAGCATAATCAGCTGAATTACATGCTAATAAACCAATCCAATATGGCAAAACCATTCAGAAACTTATAAAGTAACTATGTAGAGATGGTGTAAACCTTTGCCGTGAGCACCAAAATTTATCTGAATACAGCCATGATCACACTTAGAAAAAAAAGTAATGCTAGGGGCTGCTGTTGTCCTCTTGAATGTGTATGTGCAACAGGCTCAAATCTATGTTGCTGCTGCTGATAGACCTCATCCAAGGAGAAGAAGGGTGTTCAGACCTTATGTAATATAGCATCGACTGCATGATTTTGAAATAGTAGAGTGATACAGGGTTGATAGGGAAACACTACAGAATTCTACAACATTTGCCACACCTACCTCAGACCCAGGGGATATTGAGGAGAACCTATACCAGTGAAAATTAAGGTAGTATAGCATTAAGAATATTAGCTATTATACCATGACCCCCCCATTATTATTCCAAAACGTGCACGCTGATTGGCCAGCGTGCCCGTTGTAAATCGAGTTATACTAATGGAAAAAGGTCCGGTCGCCCAGACTTTTTTCCATTAGTATAACTCTCTTTAAACATGTCTGCTATGTTAAATGGGTTTAACATGGCGAGACCTTTAAAATAAGCAACGGAAATCTCCGTTGCTTATTTTAAAGCTGTCTCGCATGCTAAACCCATTTAACATAGCAAGACAGGTTTTAAAAGCAACGGAGAAAGCAAGATCTCCGTTGCTTTTTTTTAGTGTTTCACTATGTTAAATGAGTTTAACATAGCGAGACAGTTTTAAAATAAGCAACAGACATCTCCATTGCTTATTTTAAAGCTGTCTCGCTATGTTAAACCCATTTAACATAGCGAAACACTAAAAAAAGCAACGGAGATCTTGCTTTCTCCATTGCTTTTGCCCACAGCTCTGATGTACTGCGCAGGCGCGCAGTACATCAGAACTGCCGCGGATGCCAGACATCTGCGGAAGGGCAGCAAACAGGCATTATACTATGCCATTATTTAAGAAAAGTAATAGTTTCTTAAATAATGTCATGGTATAATAGCAATAACCCACTTCTGGGTGTGGGTAATGCTGTATTTACCCACGGTTGGCTTTGTTTGGTCTCTTGGGCTTCACCCTCGGGACCAAACCACGCCAACCATGGGTAAATCCAGCATTACCCACACCCAGGCGTGGGTTATTGCTATATTTGCACATTCCAGAGACCCACAGGGGATATACCAGGACTGTCACAGTCCTCAGTCTCCAGAATACTTCACAAATGTCTCGGTGCTATGCTAGAACATGCAAGGGAGTATATCTATTTTCCACATACCCCAGAGGAGAAAGCAAGAACAATGCAGGAATTTTATGCTGTAGTACACTTCCCTGAAGTCTTGGGCACCACAGACTGCACTGATATTGCAATAAAAACACCACCTGGTAAACAGGAAACAACACACATCAACAGGAAGGGGTTCCACTCAATCAACTGGCAGGTTGTTTGTAATGCACAACAGATCATCCTCAATGTATTTGCAGAGAACCCTGGCAGTTATCATGATTCACACATATGGCGCACCTCTCAGCTTTACACAAGGTTTGTTGGGGTGGTGTTCCACAAGATCCTCCACTGGGTGATGCAGGTTATGCACTGGAACCATGACTCATGACACCAATCAGAAATGCACACACACACACACACACACACACACACACACACACACACACACACACACACACACACACACACACACACGCTCACACGCACACACACACACACAAAGGATACAATGATGTCCACACTCAAACATCACAGATTGTGTGTTTGACATACTGAATTTGTGGTTCTGCTGTCTAGACACATCCGGAGGTGCCCTGAAGTATGACTCAGTCACCTGTGCAGAAATTCTCAGTCTGTGCCATGTTGCACAATATTATCTTGAGGAAACTGCTGCAATAGGGGCAGCAAGGGCCAGGACCACACACTCTTGGAACACAGACAGGGCCAGCATTTTCAGCACACACAGATGAGGATTTTAAGGGAGAACTTCCAGGTGCAGAGGTAGCCATCAGACATAGATGTGCACAATACGCCCTTGCCCAGGCTAGGAGAGAAAGGATAGCACACATATTCGTGATCTAAGATTCAAAGGTTAGTCATAGGATCATAGAATCATAAGAGTTTACTAGACTAATGGCCCCAGGGCCCGTATAAGCCTAGCCAAGTTCAACCCGTATCCTCAAGAGTGTCTGGTTCAAGCAGACACTAAAATCAGCACCTATTGCCTCTGTCCAAGAGGGATACAAGTAGAACCCCAGGGTGAATTTCCAGTTACCCATCCAATTGTCCAAACTGTGCTTAAATAGGGCTGATGAGGGGCTTTGTTTGACATGAATAGGAAGCTTGTTCTAAAGGTGGGGTAACCTCTGTGAGACAAAGCAGTCTCTCCAGCAAGTTCTGTTGATGTCACATAACAGGTTCAGGTTGTTTGAGTGAGTGACCCGTGTGCCACTTGACTTGTGAATGTGTAGCATTTCCATTAAAGCTGGGTAAGATATTGCTCTATATGCAAGGCACAGGTTGCCCCTGAGCAGTCCATATGATACAGATAAAGTGACAATGTTTTCAGTCTGTCCACATAAGACAGATCTTGAAGACCCTGAATGTTCTTTGTAAGGAACCTATGTGGTCTCTCCAATTGCAGCAGGTGTTTGGAAAGTTACACACCAAAGTGAGCACTGTACTCTGTTATTGGCCTGAAGAGGGAAGAGCACATGGGAATTATAACCTCTTTTTTCTGGAGGTAATGCCCTTACTTATGAGATGAGCAATATAAAATGCCCTTCTTACCACTGTGGCGACATGGTGATCAAAGTTAAGGTTGCTGTCAACCTGTGTGCCCAGATCTCTCACCACTATCCTGTGTGCTTAGGGTATTGCTATTGATGTGGTAGTTTGCAGGAACATCACACCTGGCAAAGGAGATGATAATGCACATGCTCAGCAATTAAGAGGCAAATGATAGCACACACACTCACCAGTGAAGTAATATGCATAACAACCTAAGCAAATACAAATATTAAAAGTGATGCTATCCAATGTACACAAATTTTACTTACCAGTGTAATGTCTGTGAATGGATAGCATCAGACACAGACAGTCCCAAGCACATGACTCATAACTGCAGTAATGTCAAGGTAAGTGCAGAACCTGTAATATATGAACAAATGTGTAAGAAGATAAACTACCTGTATACTGTCAGTAATAAACATACTCAATCAGAACCTGTGCAAAATGTCCTCCAATGCCATTCTTGGCTTGTAGGAATGACATGTGTAATATACAGGTATACTGTACATTGTACTGGCATTTAGCTTCACAAGTAGCACAATAAGCAGGAATGCAATATCTCTGGTTTTAATGGATGAATTATACAAGCCTTCCAAAATGAGTATTTACAGAAACACCCACAATATTGTTATGTATTAAATTTGTATATAATCAAAATACTGAGAAAAACTCTCTTAGCTGTCCACTCTGTGCAGCAGACATATATGCAACCCTAAGTCAAACCCAAATGAATAAAGAGCATGGCACAATCATTATCATTTGTACGGGGGGGGGGGGGTTAGTAAGTTAAGGGTGATGCCAAAGTAGTGAGTGCATGTGAGTAAGAAACACAGGACATTCAGTAAAGTAGGAAATGGCCCAGGGCTACTAACAGGAGCTATACCCCAATCAACATTAAGGATTTCTTAGCTTGCATGTGTCTGGGTCAGTGTGGGCAGTTTTTGTGAAAAATGTGCGTGTGTGTGTTTCTGTGTGTGTGTGTGTGTGTGTGTGTGTGTGTGTGTGTGTGTGTGTGTGTGTGTGTGTGTGTGTGTGTGTGTGTGTGTGTGTGTGTGTGTGTGTCTGCATAAACACAATCAGGCTCTCTGCTAGTACTACATCCTTCCATCTCAGACAGGTGTGAGCCATGCATGGTAGAGTTCTCAGCTCATGCTGTCACTCCCAATCACGCAAACTGCCTCTGCCAGGAGTAGCACATCCCCGGTTCAAAGTGGGGGTGCTACCTGAATGTGAATGATGTCTGCTGGATGACCTGTCTTCATGACTATATCCTGGACCATGACCCCATGTCTACCATGTCTGGGTATGGACACTTCAATCACTGACAGAGCAGTGGAAGTATTGCCACTATGGGAACAGGATCTGGTGTGGCCATATTGGCTAATACCAGAGGATGATGTAGCTCTATGGGCACATGGATGTCTACCCTTCCCCAACAGACAGACATTCCATCACATACACTACCTGATCCGGTATGTCACTCATCCTATTCAATATGTCACCCACATGGTTGAAGCAGTCACACATATCAGAATGTGGCATGTTTAGGACTTGCACAATCTGTTCCAAGGCCCTTGTGGAATGTGCCTGAGCCTCCATGATGGCCCTATATATAGATCTGGCAGCACGTAATCACACAACAGTATCAGGGAGGGTTGATAATAGGCCTCCTCTGAGCACCTCTAGCACACCTCCTGTGTGATGCCACACTCTATGATGGCTATGGACATACTCAACCAGCTCTGCAACTGGAGTAACCACACTACTCCAATCAACTATGTCATCCTCAACCTGTCTTATATCTGAGGCCTGAGTGGAATGGGTATGTGTAGGCATACTGACATTATATGAAATAAGGCCAGTGAATGTGTGAGCCACAACCTCCATGTCAGACTTAACCTCAGCACCCCCTGACTGCACCTGTATATCACCACCATCATCATCAAAGGCTACCCATAATCTGATATCAGATAGTATGAGTTCTACACTGCCACTGTCAGGATTACCTGTGATAATAATCAATAAACACAAGTAGGAGAGAAATAGTGAGTGGAACTGATCCACACTTAGTTTTGCACACTCATGTTAAACAAGTTCAGATGCTAAAGGAATACAATATGCTTTACTGTCTCCATAGACTTACATCTAAGTAATGGTTATTACTAGTCAAAGAACGCTTGTGCTTACCATCTGCAGCTGGACTTTCATATGGTAATTCTGATGTCCTTGGAAAAAAAGAATGCAGTGGAAAAAAGGCTATTATACAATAACCCCCCCCCCATTAATATTCTAAAACGTGCATGCTGATTGGTCAGCGTGCACGTTGTAAATCAGAGTTATAGTAATGGAAAAAGGTCCGATCGCCCAGACTTTTTCCATTAGTATAACTCTTTTTTTTTTTTTCAGCAACGGAGAACGCAAGATCTCCGTTGCTTGTTACAACCTGTCTCACCATGTTAAATGAGTTTAACATAGCGAGACAGCTTTTAAAAAAAGCAACAGAGCATCTCTGTTGCTTTTTTTAAAGTTGTCTCACTATGTTAAACCCATTTAACATAGCGAGACACTTTAAAAAGCAACGGAGATCTTGCTTTCTCCGTTGCTTTTTTCAAAACTGTCTCACTATGTTAAATGGGTTTAACCTTGCGAGACAGCTTTAAAAAAAGCAACGGAGATTCTCCGTTGCTTTCTTTAAAGCTGTCTCGCTATGTTAAACTCATTTAACATAGCGAGACAGGCTGTAAAAAGCAACGGAGATCTTGCTTTCTCCGTTGCTTTTGCCCACAGCTCTGATGTGCTGCATAAATATACGCATGCGCAGTACATCAGAACTGCAGCAGAATACCCAGACAGCTGCGGAAGGGCAGCAAGGAGGCATTATACAATGCCATTATTTAAGAAAAGTAATTATTTTTTTCTTAAATAATGGCATTGTATAATAGCAATAACCCACTTCTGAGCATGGGTAATGCTGGATTTACCCACGGTTGGCTTTGTTTGGCCACTCGGGCTTCGCCCTCGTGATCAAACCACACCAACCATGGGTAAATCCAGCATTACCCACACCCAGGCATGGGTTATTGCTATAATAAGCATCATAAAGAAAATGCCACAAGGACAAGAGAATAATGTCCTGCCTATCTTCTTTAAGAAATATCTCAGAATCAGGCAGACTGATCACACCCCCAACATAACCTCTGTTGGACTCTTATCATATGTAAAGCACATTTATTATGCTACTGCAACTGCCCTCCTGCGAATAGCTGTAATCATATCAGTGGCATGGTGCTGCAGCTGCCCTCCTGCAAACAGCTGTCATCATATCAGTGGCATGGTGCTGTACCTGCCCTCCTGCAAACAGCTGTAATCATATCAGTGGCATGGTGCTGCACCTGCCCTCCTGTGAACAGCTGTCATCATATCAGTGGCATGATGCTGAACCTGCCCTCCTGCGAACAGCTGTCATCATATCAGTGGCATGGTGCTGCACCTGACCTCCTGTGAACAGCTGTCATCATATCAGTGGCATGGTGCTGAACATGCCCTCCTGCGAACAGCTGTCATCATATCAGTGGCATGGTGCTGCACCTGACCTCCTGTGAACAGCTGTCATCATATCAGTGGCATGGTGCTGAACCTGCCCTCCTGCGAACAGCTGTCATCATATCAGTGGCATGGTGCTGCACCTGCCCTCCTGCGAACAGCTGTCATCATATCAGTGGCATGGTGCTGCACCTGCCCTCCTGCAAACAGCTGTCATCATATCAGTGGCATGATGCTGCACCTGCCCTCCTGCAAACAGCTGTGCTGCACCTGATTGTAATTTGTAGCACATCCACATGCATTTATGGCAGCAACCACCTGTTGCCATATGCTTTTTCAGACTGACATATCACCTCTGCCTCTGTCAAGTAGGAAGGCTTCAATGAAGAACTTGTTCTATGCATCACTGAATGGTGGATTTTGTGGACCAAAGAGTGCCATAATCCTGCATGACATGAAATAGAAAAAAATTTCAAGAACATACAGAAAGCATTTTCCTCAAATCAAAGCATTGCTCCCATCCTCAACAAAAAAAAATTGAGCACACAATGCTTATTTCAGACTACACTCAAGCTAAGGTAGCCATCACAATAAAAAAGTAACATTAATACATCAGCCTTACATTCATTCTGTTAACATGTCTGAACTGGTGGCAGCAGATGTGTAAATGTCTGCTTGATGGTAGTATTATCAATAACTAGCCAAAAACTCAACCACCCAGACAAATTCCATTGGTCTCTCCACTGCTACGGAGGTCACTAGGGGTCATCTGTGAAGTCTAACACCTCCATTAGCTACACATGCACAACCCCTTTGAAGTGGATGCCAAATGCAATGCAGTTGTCTGCAATACATGCTGAAATCCCTATAGCAAATGATAACATAATGCTGTAATTTAAATATATTAACTTTGAAAGCACAGAAAGAACTGACAAATTTGCAGTATACCAGCAGTGATTTTTTTTAAATTGCATATATGTCAAAATTATTTTTTCTATTGCATATTGAAATACATTCAAAATATGGAAAAGAAAGAAGTTTATGAAGAAGGCAAACATACAGTAGATATAAAAAGTTTACACACCGCTGTTAAAATGCCAGGTTTTTGTGATATATAAAACAAATGAGACCACAATAAATAATTTAAAAACTTTTCTCACCTTTAATGTGACCTATAACCTGTACAATTTAATTGAAAAACAAACAAATCTGGAAAAATATGTAAAATAAAAAATGTACAATAAGCTGGTTGCATAAGTGTGCACACCCTTAAATTTATACTTTGTTGAAGTACCTTTTGATTTAATTACATCATTCAGTCTTCTTGAGTACACACCTGCCATCAATTAAAAAGACTCTGATTAACCCCAAATAAAGTTCAGCTTTCCTAGTAGGATTTTCTTGACATTTACTCAGTTGCTTGCTACAGCAAAAGACATGGTTCGCAGAGAGCTTACAAACTATCAAAGGGATCTCATTGTTGAATGGTATTAGTCCGAATGAAGATATGAAAAGTCAACAACCAAAGGAGAGTAGTAGTGCTGAAATTAAATTTATCCTCAAGCCTTGGTGAGTACATTCATGAGGGGGACCCTGTTTTCACAAAATCTCACCAAGGCAACACTAATATATAGACGGTATTTATATAGCATATATCATGGACAGAAGTAGGTCAAAAACTAAAACAGATAACTGGGTGCACAAGACCCAGGATAAAAAAGTGCCCAGTCCTGGTAGGCACATTGGTGCCAGGACTGGAAAAGATGACAGTGTAGAATCCTCAAAATATGGAAACTTTCCTACAATGCATCCAGGCCAGGCCCAGGGGGAGGATGGCCTCCCTATTGTAGAAGGAAGTAGCAGTCCACAAAAATCACAAAAACTGATAGGCCAAAGAAGAGCCATAAAACAATAAAGTGGACTATTGAGGATAAGAAAGAAATTATGTATTGTTACTATTACGCAAAAAGCCCAGAATTTTCAGACAAAAGATATACAAAACGATTAAGAGAGAAATTAGAGGAAAGAAAAATATTTCCGCAAGTCAGAAGCTTCAAATGAAAATATGTGTTCATTAATACAACAGAGTTGTGAGAAACAGTATATAGATCAAAAAAACTTGATTTGTTTAAAAAAAGAAGCATATGAAGAAGTGCGAAAATATAAACAACAAAACCAAGAGATATTTGAAAAGTATAAAAAAGAAATATAGACATGGGAAAGAAAGAGAGATTTGATACGGTGCAATATTTATGCAAAGGGGAAAGCCAAATCAATCAATATAAAGAAGGCAGCCCCAAAGATATTCGAATAGAAATACAGGCAAAGGCATCCAGATATGGAAAATTTCACAATAAAAAGAATAATATCACAAAGATGGAACGTAAAAAAGATCAGTAAAGTAGAAGTTAAAAAATAGAAGTGGAAGTTACGGAGTGCCTGTGAAGTGAATGACTTGATATAGAAGGTCTAACACAAGTTACATCATAGCAGGATGGAGTGAGTCCCCAAAGCAGGGAGAAACAGGAAGATCAGGAAACATCTGAAGAAAAATATGGACATGGGAAAGAAAATGAGATTTAATATGGTGCAATTTTTATGCAAAGGAGAAAGCAAAACTAACCAATGCAAAAAGAGCAGCAGCAAAGATATTTGAAGAGAAACACAGACAAAGGAATCCAGACATGGAAAGCTTTACAATACAAAAAATAAGAAGACAAAGAGGAAAAGTAGAAAAGGAGATTAGTAATGAAGTTAAAGAAATAGAAACTGACGTTATGGAGTACCTGCAAAGTGAAGGATTTAGTGTAGAAAATCTAATTCAGAAAGCACCACAACAGGATAGAGTAATGGATACCCAAATTAAGGGAAAACCAATGGAACAGGAAGCAATTGGTCAGGTGCCATATGAAGATAATTTAGAGACTTCCACAGGAAACCAGTATAAACGTTCAATTAAAGCTAGACAGCAAGGGAAGGAACAGGAAACTGTGGAAACTCTGATACAGTCAATGATGAGGAGTGATAGGCCAGTGAGTTCCCATATGATAGAACAATGGAAGGCACAGGATGAAATTGATGAGAGTGTGCCACAGGAAAATGTTATAGAACCTTCTATAGAATGCCCACAGGAATTGGGAAACAAAGGACGTGCCCTCAGTTTGGAAGAAAATGAGCTAAGAGAAGAATTGCTTGATTTAATAGAGATGGACAGATATATCAGGATCAATGAAAGAAATAGGCTGCAGAAGGTTAATAAAACCCCAAAGTCAAAAGTCTGATAAAACAAATGAACACAGTAATTAGAACTGTTCAAAGAGACCCATGCGATATAACAGAAGTAAACAGGATATATTAGTGTGCAGCTAAATTAATAACTGATAAAGTTCTACCACAGGAACACAGGGTAGTGAGGGGAAAGTAAGGGGAGAAATCCAATACCATCATGGAAGTATTGAATAGAGAAAACTATAAAGCAACTAAGACAAGAAGTGTCACTAATAGAAGACTATAGAAGAGGGACTAGATCAACAAAAATTCTAAGAAAGATAAAAGCAATGCACAATATTAGAACAGATCTGGATCTATCATGCACTATCACAAATAAATTAAAAATTTCAGCACAGGCAGAAAAACTTAGAAGATATGAAGATAAATATAAAGGAAACATACAAAATAAGCAATTTATTGATGACCCAAAAAGGTTTTATAGAGAACTGGGAAATAAGGTAAAATTAACTGAAAGACTGCCAGAAAACAGAAGAAATAGCTACATTTTAGAGAAGTATCTTCGAAGATCCTGTGGAACATAACAAAGATGATAAATGGAGAGAAGAAGTAAAAGAAAGAATAAGAAGTTTAAAGATGCAGGATATGAAATGGGATAAAGTAACAGCCAGAGAGATTGAAGCAAAGTTAAGAAAAGCCTCTAATTAGAAAACCCCAGGTCCAGGTGCAGTACCTAACTTCTGGTTAAAAGCGTTAATATCTTTGCACAAATATTTAGCCATGAGTAACAACTATTTATATGCACACCCAGTATAGACCAACCTGGCTAACAACAGGAAAAACAATGCTCCTACTTAAGAGTGAACCTGCAAGCTACCCTAAAAATTATAGACTAATAACTTGCTTTCCGGTGATGTATAAACTATACATGGGAATTGATGCTGACAGAGTTTATAGTCATTTAGAAGAAAACTCAATTATGGCAGTAGAACAAAAGGGCAATAAAAAAAGTCATGTGGAACAAAGGATCATTTGTTGTTAAATAAAGTCATAATGGAGAACTGTAAAAAGGGGAAGAATCTAAATATGGCATGGATTGACTACAAAAAAGCATTTGATAGTATCCCTCATTCATGAGTAAAAGAGTGCTTAAAAATGTATAAGATATACCCCACACTGATTGACTACATTACAGTGACCATGAAACAGTGGCAGACCACTTCGCAATTAAGTCATGATAAAGGGCAAATTGTTATCCCAGGGATAAAAATTCAAAGGGGGATATTCCTGGGAGACTCTCTGTCACAACTGCTATTCTGCCTTGCCCCTAATCCATTAAGCTGCTTACTCAAGAGCTTAGGCCATGGCTATAATCTGGCTCCTAGAAAACAACAAAGTGTAAAGACCTCTCACTTTCTCTTTGTCAATGATTTAAAACTGTATAGCTCATCAGATGAGGAACTGAAAGCACAACTGCAAGTTGTCAACATTTTTTCAGATGATATAAGAATGTCATTTGGTCTTGATAAATGTGCCAAAGCAACATTTAAAGCAGGAAAACTGCAACACCAGAAAACATCAGTTTGGGACAAGAATGTGATGTAAAAGAATGTGAGCAAACAGGACAATATAAATATTTGTGAATTGATGAAGGATCAACAATAAAACATGAACAAATGTAAATAAAACTTAGTAAGGAATATTTCAGAAGAATAAAATTAATACTGAAAACAGCACTGACATCTAGAAACAAAGTCCAAGCTATAAACCAGTTTGATCTTCCTTTCCTAACTTACAGTTTTGGAGTGACTGACTGGCCCCAAAACATGTTGGATAGACTAGATATGAAAACAAGAAGGATGTTTCATGCTCATCAAATGATTTATAAAAATCAGTGCATACCAAGATTATATATTCCCCATTCCGAAGAAGGGATGAGCCTCCTTGAAATTAATTATATGTCCAAATCTGCAAGTGTGGTACTCCACACATATCTGCTGAACTCACAAGGCCCAAACATAGTGAAAGTTTTGAAATATGAGGAGAATAAATCTAAGATGACTTCTCTGCTTAATCTAGCAGAAGCTTATCAGTGTCAAGCAGGAATGGAAATCAAACCAGAAGTAGATTAAAATCAGGCAGCAACTGAATGTGTCAAAAAACAAAAGAAAGAATATAAGGAAGAATCAGATGAGAAGGCAAGAAATCTGAAAAAAGCATAAATATAGTTGCAAGTATAGAAAACTTCTGGAAGAACCTCATGTTGGTCAGGAATGGTTAAGGAGAGGCGAATTCAAACAAAGAGATGAAAGGTTAATATTGGCGGTCCAAGATAGTGGGCTGAGTACACATTGGTTTATAATGTCCATTGAACATGTGGGAGAAACAGATAAATATAGGTTTTGTAAAACCGAATTGGAAACAGTTGCACACCTTATTGCTGTTTGCGACATACGAATGGCAGAAGGACTGTATACTGAAAGGCATAATAATGTGGCAAGATTGCTGCACTGAGGGTTGTGCAAACATTATGGTATTGAAGTGGCTGAAAAAACACTGGAAACATAAGCCACAAAGAATCATAGAAAATGAAGAAGTCTATATCACATGGGATCATCCATTACTAACAGTTCAAAAGGCAGATGCTAGAAAACCGGATATAGTGGTCTAAGAAAAGAAGACAAGAGTAGCATTGATCACTGAAATTGCCACACCCAGTGACTGCAGTGTCTTGTGTACAGAGACACAAAGTCATAAAAAAATATCAGGATCTGCAGGCAGAAATGAGAGCAATGTGGAAAAAAGATACCCAGCCAGTTCCAATAGTAGTAGGAGCAACGGGTCTTATAAAAAAGAATTTACAATCGTAATTAGATATGTTACCAATATATGTGACTCCATACAAACTGCAGAAGGAGTCATTACTGGGCCCATTGCAGGTGCTGCGAACAGCACTACTGGCTGACATCAAAGACTGAAACAATACTAATTTCATGAACTTTAATCATACTTTGACTTAGGAATGGGGTCCATTCCTGTCATGGTATTAGAAACCCAAAAGACTTGGAGAAATTATAAAAGCTTGAACGGTATCAGTCAGGAGATGGGTACAAAAATATTTCCACAGCATTCGATATACCATGGAACACAGTGAAGACAGTCATCAAAAAGTGGAGAAAATATGGGACAACAGTGACGTTGCAAAGAACTGGTCATCCCTTCAAAACTGATAAAAAGACAAGACAAAAACTGGTCAGGGAGGCTGCCAAGAAACCTGCAGCAACACTGAAGGAGCTGCAGGAATTTCTGGTAAGTACTGGTTGTGTACTACATGTGACAACAATCTCCTGTATTCTCCATATGTCTGGGCTATGGGGTAGGGTTGAAAGATGGAAGCCTTTTCTTACACAGAAAAACATCCAGGCTTAGCTAAAAGTTGCAAAACAATACATCAAGTCTCCCAAAAGCATGTGGGAAAATGTGTTATGGTCTGATGAGACTAAGGTTGAACTTTTTGGCCACAATTCCAAAAGGTACGTTTGGTGCAAAAGCAACACGTCACATCACCAAAAGAACACCATCCCCACGGTGAAGCATGATGGTGACAGTATCATACTTTCGGGTTGATTTTCTTCAGCTAGAACTGGAGCTTTAGTCAAAGTGGAGAGAATTATGAACAGCTCCAAATACCAGTCACTTTTGGCCCAAAACCTTCAGGCATCTGCTAGAAAGCTGAATATCAAGAGTAATTTCACCTTTCAACATGATGATGACTCAAAGCATACATCCAAATCAACAAATGAATGGCTTCACCAGAAGAAAATTAAAGTTTTGGAATAGCTCAGCCAGAGCCCAGACTTAAATCCAATAGAAAATCTGTGGGGTGACCTGAAGAGGGCTGTGCACAAGAGATGTCCTCAAAAGCTGACAGATTTGAAGTGCTTTGGCAAGGAAGAGTGGACAAGTATTGCCAAGTCAAGATGTGCCATGCTGATAGACTCCTACCCAAGAAGACTGAATGTTGTAATTAAATCAAAAGGTGCTTCAACAAAGTATTAGTTTAAGGGTGTGCACACTTATGCAACCAGTTTATTGTATGTCTTTTTACTTTTTATATTTTTCCCCTAACAGATTTGTTTGTTTTTCAACTGAATTGTACAGGTTATAGGTTACATTAAAGGTGGTAAAAGTTTTGAAATGATTTATTGTGGTCTCATTTTTTATATCACAAAAACCTGGCATTTTAACAGGGGTGTGTAAATGTTTTATATCCACTGTACCTTGTGTAGTATTTAGAAGAATAATATCCTCAAACTACTATCAGTAATGCTCTGTCTGTATCCAATCAGTCTCCCCTCCTTCCACTTCCACAGCTACACCATTACCTTCGTATAGTGTAGAGTCAACCCTCTGAGCACTGTGAAGATGCAAATGAGGTATGAAATGATTAGCATTCCTGAATAATAAAAAAAATTACTTGGTGTAGGAGATGTAAATATGGTGAAAGTAGTTAGCTACATGATTGCACGCACACACCATAGGACTGCAGGGAGGAACAATGACAACTGTTAGCTGCTAATGACTTGGAAATTATACTGATTGCTGTGACTACAACAACAAACAATACCAAAGTGATTCTTCTCTCTCTCAACTGTTTGTATCGAGCAGATTAGACTTAAAATTAAAGAAGTAAGCACCTTGACAGCTAGGAGAACAACATCAACAACAGCATACTGTCCATCCTCTGCCTAAAATGTGTCTGAAATGCTGATCATCTATATTAGATATTGAAACAAAGATGCAAATAAACACCCATGATATTGCATTCTTGTAGTTAAGCTGAAAGGAGGGAAAGATGCTCAAAAAATAAAAAGAAGTAATAGTTGGCAATGCTGGCAATCTGACATTAAAATGGCATGGATTATTATTAGTGTAAAGTATTGGTCACTATGACATTGATCTAGACATGTTCATGCAAATTAGAAAGAAACACATTTTGGTCCTGGTTTGCTGACAAATAGGGATAAGCAGCACAACTGAGTGTGTGTTGCTATTGTACTGAGTTGAGGGTTCAATTCCAGATAGAGTGTTCTCTGCCAAAATTAATGCATATTTTCTGAGCATATGATCAGATTGTACCACACACAAATCTAGGAAACTTCACAATCCTGCGTTTTCATTATTATTCCCCTGTGTTTGTTACTGACAATTATTTTTTTCTCTTATTTGCGTTCCTCATTCGCACACATTTTGAGAGAGCACATTCTTGACTGGTAGTGTTTTGACGTAGTGAACAAGTCCATTGCCCAAGGTAAAAACGGAGAAATTTAATTTGCCTTGCCATCAATTGTGCATTTTGCAGTGGCACAGCACTCTGAATAGCAGTAAGAGAAGAAATTCTACATTGCATCTAAGCATCATTGTTTCGCACTGGTATATAAAATGATTTTAAAGAAATAGGAAAGAGGATTCAGGTTTTGAAGCCACATGCTGCTTGGAATGATTGCAGCAGATGTGAAAATACAGCTTGTGTTTTGTTGTGTAGAATATAAACTGTTATATATGTTCTTTTCCATGTAAAATTTCAGTATTGCTCAGCAGAGTGCAAAGAAAGCTCACAACTGAAGAAAAGAGTGAGCAATTTAATTTCTGTAATCATTATTATCCAGGGGTCGCTCATGCTATCGGCCTGCAGGACTGCAGCCCCCACCCCCCAGCTGTGGAAAGAAAATGAAATAAAAACTGGAAAGAAAACAAAACAAAATAATTCCCAGAACTCACGCATGCATGATTCACAGACTGGGAACTCCAGACTGCTTTGTCAGCAGTCCAGATAGGAGGAAAGGCCATCACTCCCAGCACAGGTAGGGAAGTGTGTGTGTGTGTGTGTGTGTGTGTGTGTGTGTGTGTGTGTGTGTGTGTGTGTGTGTGTGTGTGTGTGTGTGTGTGTGTGTGTGTGTGTGTGTGTGTGTGTGTGTGCGTGCGTGCATGCATGTGTGTGTGTGTGTGTGTGTGTGTGTGTGTGTGTGTGTGTGTGTGTGTGTGTGTGTGTGTGCATGTGAAATGCCCAAAGTGCTATATGGTGGTGGGTAGAGAACAGGCTTGAATGCTGTACTTTGGGCCCAGGTGACAAGAGCCTGAATTCCCTACCCACCACCATTTGTAAAAATTTTGCAGATGTTTCCCTCATACTTGTTCTGTTCCTCATAAAATCTGTGGTTTCTGTATTTTTGTGTCCTTGCAAAGTCAGTAGTGCATTGGTGAAGTGGTAGCATTGTTGCCTGACATCTACAGGTTCTCTGGTTTAATTTTTGGCTGAGGTGCCTTCTGTGTGGAGTCTGTGTGTCCTCCCTGTGTTTGTGTGGGTTTCCTCTGGTGTCCTCCCATCTTACAAAGACATGTGTCTGTCTGGAGTGTTTCTCCCTGGGCCTCTGCTGAAAATTGGCTTTTGTTCCAAGTCAAACTTTCCTGGTTAACAAATGTTAAATAAAATTGGCAAGCATTTGCATTTCAGACTTCATATTCTTCAGAAAGCACATGGTAACACAAAAGCTTTTATTATAGCAATTTTCTAAGTTTATAAGATGGATATCTGAAATTTGTCCCTATTTTTGAGACTGTATTCCCCCATTATTGGCTTCGTCCAGTTTTTTGTGCTAAGGTTGAGAGCTATGGTAAGAACTGAATTCATTGAATATGTTTGGGGGCTGTATTCTCCCATTACTGGCTTTGTCCAGGTGTTTTTTGCAAAGAGGTTGAGAGCTATGGTGAGAACTGAATTCACTGAATATGTTTGGGGGCTGTATTCCCCCATTATTGGCTTTGTTCAGGTGTTTTGTGCTAAGAGGTTGACAGCTATGGTGAGAACTGAATTCACTAAATGGTAGCCATTTAAGTTTCAGTCTTTCTCTCTTTCACAACCAAGCTGATTTGGCATAGTGGTATGTTGCTCTGACTGTTTTGCACAGGGTCCTGGGTTCAAGACTTGGCAGTGAAATGTTTGGTGGTAACACACCATTTTATTCTAGCAACTTTCCAACATTATACAAGCAATGTTTAAAATATGTCCCTGGTTTTTGGGCTTTTGTCCCCCCCCCCAATAAATTTTGGCTTTTTCCAGATTTCTTGTGCTGCAAAGTTCAGAGATACAGCTGAGTGAGTACATTGTACAAGGAGCTGAAAGCTGCAGGAGAGCAAAAGTTTAGTGCTGCTTATGGCACTTTTGCTTGCATTGTTAATAGTACAACAGGTAGTGTATTTGCTTTTGATGCAAAAGGTTGTGTGTTCTACTCTCACAGTAGATAGATGCATTGCTGATAGTGTATTGTGTTGCAAAGGGCGTGTATACTGCACTCCTTTCTGGCAAATATACCTAGTAACTATGAACCTGTTATCAGTTTGCCATCCATTCCCTATTGCAATATTACTAGCTTATCATTTTTTAGTGTAAGATAGGCAATTTATTCCTCAAGGGGAACAGGCACTTTATTTGTAGATGAAACAATGAAATATAAAGTTGTTTGCTAGCAGCAACTTCTTCATTAGTTACAGATCTCTTTAATGTGAAATTATTTAGATGACTTTACTTCTTCACAGATTGTGCATATGTACTAATACTGCTGGACTGTAGAAGTTTGAGTAGACTTTTATGATGGAAATGTTCTGAACTGGACAGTTTTGTCATTATTGGTGTATGCATTTTGTTTCATTGTTTACTGGAAAATTTTCATAACAATAAATTTAAAATGCCCTCTAAAACTGTACTGTATTGTACAAAGAATATAATGTAATACAATCAGGAAGGTGTATGAAAGAGCTTGTGTATGTTTCATGTGCAAGGGGCCTGTGATTTGAAAACAGCCCAAACCCAAAGTTAATCTTTATCTGCCACTGGCAAAATGTATTTTCTTCGAATGTGGGTTTCAATGCCGTTTCAATGAATGTGAGTTTCAAGGGCAGAGAAGTTTTAATGCTAGGTCTGTTTTCATTGTGAGACTGCATTGCTTTGTTTAGCAGATATATATTAGTGTTTGTGCTGTAAAATGCAAAATAAAACTTTCAAATGAAATCCAAATCACCGCAGAAGTAAAGCAGTATGTACATTAGTGTTTATGGTAAATGGGGTGAAATAGCCAAGTAATTTTTCATTGGAATGGCTGCAGGGAGGAGGCTCCATTCGACCATGATTTTGTGAGGGGGAAGGGTGGCAAACTCAAAGACAGCCCCGGTTGAACTATACCTCTCAACTGTCCAGATTTTTTCAGAATGAATACATTTTTGCTTCTTATTTTGGTTTGCTCCTCATAAAATTTGTGGTTTTCTAGCAAATCATTTAGGAATGAAGTCACTAGATAATGACAGACACTGAGTTTCAGACTTCATAACCTTCAGAAAAATGCATGCTATCAACTGTCTCAGTTTATACAAGAGCAATATTTTAGTACTGTTTATATGCTCCCCCAATATATTTGGCCTTGTCCAGAATTCCTGCATTAACAGGTTGAGAGGTATGTGCAAATAAATTGCTTTATAGAATTAGGCATATCAAAACCTCTCAAAATGTTGCTCTTCCCCTAATAATCCCTCCGCAAAATGGCAATTTTGGAAGAAAACATGGAGGGTTTACAATTAATAAATAACTGTAATAATCAGAGTTACAGATTACTTTTATTTCAGAAATGCATGTAGATTCTTTTATTTTGTCAGCTGCTCAAGTTAGCAGTACTAATATTAAAAAGTGTCCCTTCTTTGACAGGTTCTCAGCTGTATTGTGTGGCTATTTTATATTTTTGCATCACAATTTTGTTCCGTTTTTCATAAAATTGTGTTTTTTTTTTCAAATTAGTGGCAAATCATTAAAGAGTGAAGTCAGAAAATAATGACAGACATTTCAGTTTCAGATTTCATACCCTTCAGAAAATTCATACTAATGTAAGACCTACTATTCTATTATATTTCTAAGTTTATAAGAGCAATATTTAAAAATTGTCCTTATTTTTGGGCCTTTGTCCCACTTCTATGTATGGCTTTCTCCATATTTCTTGCTCTGAGGTTGAGAGGTATGACAAATGTGTCAGGGCCATCACAGTCAGCCAGAGACATTTCAAATTGTGACATACTTGTTGCCCCCCTCTCCCCCATGTAGTGACTCTGGATGTGTCCAACCAAGGCAAGGAGCAGTTATGCAGTGTAAATGTGCATAGTATTAGCCCCATCCAAGGTAGACACAAGTACGACAGTGGCTTTTCATCTGTCCTTGCTTGATTTTGCAGAATGTTCTGGTTTTCTGTCATATTTTTATACTGTTGATTTATGTTTCTTATTATTCAGACAGTGCCTGTTGCTCTGTGTTTAAGTAGCAATGCTTTAATGACCATCAGGTAAGCTTGTCTGAGATTGTAAGATGCAAGTAAGCTTTAATAAGCATACTGTTAAAGAATTACCCACATTGAAAAAGCCTTTTTGTTGTTGCCATGCAGAGAATACTTACATAACTAGATAACGTATAAGCCTTGGGTATTGAAATACGTATGACAGTATTTGTAATAAAAGACAGGATCACATTATTTTAAGAAGCTCATTACATTTGTTGGAAAACTTGCAGTGATCTTTGCAGGCTTTACTCATAAACTAAACAGAATGCCAATCTATCATGTGTAGTCCATAACCTGTGCAGTAATCCTTTAAGCAATGTATCTTGAGCTTGTTTCTTGTTTGCTGTCTATTTTTTACTTTGATCATGTTTTCTCCATGAAACAAGTAGATGGTTGTTCTCAGGCAGCAGGTCTTTTTTGGATAAGAAACATTTTTACAAGTGGGGGTATCACAGAGATTGCTACTTTCAGCATGTTACTTGGTACTTTAATAAAGTTGAATATAAATTATAATTAGAACTGTAGTGCAAGGAGAAGTGGTTTGAGGTGAGTGCTGCTTGTTTTTCTTATACTTGATTTTGACTGGCATTCCAGTAATGTATTTAAAAAGTAATTTATTTTGTCATGCCTCACAACCTTTTTGTTTCCATCCAGATATTAAGTAATTTGTCATGCAGCCAATGCATTGAAAAATTTTTTTCTTCTACACTTCATTTTGTCTTGATTGGACTCTCATAATGATTGTTTGGCACCCAGGGCAGCGTATTTAATTAAAGTTACAGTTTTTGTGGTTTTGAGCATAGCTCCTCCCCTTACTAGTTGGCCAAACCCATCCTCATTGACCGCACCCATTCAGCTGTCTCCTGCAAGCCCCCCTTTGATTTGAAGTCACCAGCCACCACTATTATTATCGCAAACAGTTTTGGCACCACTGAGTGGTATTTCTAATGAGTGAGTGATGTGTCCATTTTATATACCTGTTTCTGTTTCAGAAGCTGTAAATGCAGTGACTTTGGCCCCCTTAACACATTTTCTGTGGGATGAAAAATCATACAGTATGAAGAGATTGAAGAAATTATTACTCCAGATGTAAGAATTACTTTCATCAAAACGTAATATGATTTTTTTTTGTTTGTTTCTTGCCTTGAGCACCTGCTCACTGTTGAGCAGTGCACAATCAAGCTTACCTGCTTGTGGAAAAAAGTGAAAAATGTTAGTTTGGCAGCCTTCTGTAGCACAAACAGGCTTAGCAGAAATTCACAAACATCAGCACTCTCAACAGTACTGGGTGGAGAACACCCAGCTGCTATGTAACTGTCTCTGTGGCATAATGTATAAGTGCGCTGATTTCAAACATCAAATATACGTAGGTGGTCTGGATAGCATTCATCTTTACAAAGGGTGTCAGAATGCAGTTGCTAGCAAAACTACACACAAATGGCTATCATAATTATATTTATTGCAATACATGTCTCATTAATGCTTTGATAAATTAATTTTTGTAAGTAGCATATGTTATTACAGAGTTAGTTATGAAACACACTTGAATATGTGTGTAATTAAGCAGGATATTTATAACAGAATAAAAATGCACTTGCATATGTATTATGGACAGAATACCTAAATTAAATCATCTTCTGTCCTCACATAGCCTAACTCTGCATTTAGGACAGTATGTGCAGTGAAGAATGTATGTATGTATTATATCCCAACCTGTATTAATCACCTCATGAAAGTCTACCCTTCTGACACACATTTACAAACAGTAATACAGTGTCTTTCATTGAAATGCATTTCACAGGACTTCCTAAAGTCACACACATACAGGCAGTTTATCTGTAATGAAAATGGTTAAAAAGGAGGTTTCCTGTAGCACTGACAAATAACCATTTTAATTGAAATCACACATTTTTTCTTCCTTAGGTTTGATTCCCACATTGGTCAACTAACTTTTTAAGTGTTTAATTCCAGAAAGTTGTATGCAAAGGCATCCTGCTTAACATCTAAAACAAAAAGGATAACAAGGCAAGCCATTCAGGCTGTCAGTGTTGACCATCTGAAAAAGTGTGAATATGGTGAGCATCACACATGGCAAATCTCACTGTGATGTTTCACAGTTTCTTTGCTGTTTGAAAAAATACCTTCTGCTTTTTTTACAAATGCCTCTTTGTGCTTACCATTGTGCAAATGCAGTTGTCATGGTAGTGCATGTTTGTGCACTAGCTATTGAACACAAGATTGGAATTTGGTGTCAGTTCATACTTAGAGTTGCTGCTTGACTTCTGCAGGCGTGGCTGGTATGGGAGATGATGCTGATAAATTTACAGTACAAAGATGGGGTGTTAAGGAGTCCAGGATATCTGTGGACTCATTGTGAAGCACTACAGCACAGGCTATTGCAAGTGGACTATACTGGGTCTCAGTATAAGACTGAGGTTTACAATAGATTAGCCACACACTGGAGAGAATTGTCACCACTATAGTGACCTGAAACACACAGCACAAGAAGAACGTCCTTAGTCGATGGGAGGATGAGTTTATGACTGCTGGCATCCCTCAATTGTGTAAGAATACTGACCCATCAGTATTAAATGCTATAGAATGCAGGACACAGCCAACACTGTTATTCAATATGCTTTCATGTCTCAACGTCTCTTCATCTCTGTTGTACAGCAGCTGAGGACATTGCAGCAAATTGTGAGGTGCACCAAGAGAGGTTAAATTGCCTCAGAGAGGCATGGGGTACAAATGCATCAGGTCTTTTTGTATATCTGTGCATCAGGTCTTTCTGTAAACCTAATAAGTATTGTCATTGTATGCAACACTGGAGTAAATAGTTGTATATCTGATATAACACTGCAATTGAGTAATGGTAAAACAGATTAAGACTTTTCCATCATACCTGGATAAAGGTGTATAAACTGGATAATCATAACTGTTTCTTTTCTGAAATTATACAGTCATGTGATATGCCATGGATCTAATTATCTCTCTCTTTTTTGTCTCAACCCTCCTTCTCTATCATTTTTATGGAGGAGGAAATATCTTATATAGCTTAAAAATGTTCTGTTGTCATACATTTCTGCTTACAAAAACTGACATGCAACACAGAGAGGTAGACTGACCACATTTGGATGGGTCTGCCATCCCTCCACAGTTTGCAGCACTGACACCCAGAACTTTAGGGTCCCAAGCTGCCAATGCTGCTTCTACAACCCTGTCTTACTTGCTCCATCTGCTACAGGTAGCTCTACTCCAGCAGCTGGTGCAGTGGTACCCTCCTGGAGGAAGTATTAGTGAAATTTTGTCATCCACCAAGATATGACAGGAATGGTGGAGAGTATAATAGAAAGGGCCTCAGTGCCTGACTTGTCCTTGTTGAAAAGGTGCTTCAGTACATTGCCAAGATGATGCCACAACAAGCAGTAACACAGGAAACTAAGACTGGAGACAGTGATGACATTTCTGCAGGTGAGGACTAGATTCTCACACTGTTCTCAGGCTTGTAATGAGTGCACCTCCAATGTCCCCCATCCTTTTGTGTCCATCACTATCCTTGTTTGCCGTGTATATCTGAACTTGATTCCTCACTTAACCTTCCTCTCACATTCCTAAGTGCTTTCCCTAATATTCCTCTCTCTTTGAAAGAAATAAAAAGTAAACAATGGGCACATGTCCCACAACAAATGTGGACCTATACATAGCTCTCCACTTCACCTATGTGTGTGCCTTCTTGACACACTTATTTGGTACAACTGAATGTACATTATTCTGTTGCTGTCGCCTACCCTTGGTGTGGTGGCAGTCCAAATTCAGCAAATTGTAGCTCTACTTCTACATTTATGCTGTGAAGAAGTGGATAACTATGCTTGTCTCCCACTAGCTAAATGGAAATTTCTGCATTCTTTCCCCATGTCCTCCCCTCTGCTTGCCCACCCCCCATTTCACTGCTTTCCTATCAACCCCTTTTTCATATGTTTAATCTAGTCAAAAATAGAATCACGCACAACACATATGGCCAGAAATGGCCCATAAGAAAGCCTTCACTTTCCATCCTCATTCTTTGCGTCAAGTTTGACATCACACACCAATGCTGAGTGATCGTGAATGGCTGTTCATGCCCTTTGGCAAAAACTAGTCAGCTGTTGCCATCACCTGCAGCAGTTCGGTCATCCTCACTTAAAGGTGCTTAGCATGCTGCACAGTAAAGTAAATACAGAATAAAGGCAATACTTGAGAACAGTTACTCCAGCAGTTACTCCAACAGTTCTTTCACTACAGGATGCAAAAAAGCAGCACCTCCTCTGTGGAGCATTGATATAAATCACTTCTCTAAAGAGTGATTTTTGGTCATAGCATCAAGAGTTTGGTTCCAGATGTATGCCACATTATTTCTTACTGTGATAGGTTCATAGGTTCATAGGTGTTTACTAGGCTAATGACCACAATGGCCTTTTTAAGCCTAGCTATGCATCCCAAATCTCTGACAAGTTTTGACACCCTTGATAAGTGTAAGCATGGGCCTGGGAGATGAACCATTTACAGGTTACCTGTTTCCATTAGAGACTTAGATGCCAAACCAGGGATGAACATCTGGTTTCCCATCCAATTATCCAAGTTGCACTTGAATTGCGTTAGGGAAGAACTCTGCTTCACATCAGCTTTTACAGCTTGTGCCGCAGAGAAGGCAAGGTTGACAGGTAGATATTTTCCACTAAGTGCTGTCCAGAGCTTTGACTGTTGCACATTGCCACTAAGCCTTTTTGCACTTTAGAATGGACACCAAATTAAGGTTTTTCACTTTTTCCTTCAGCAGAGAACTCTGTTTGCTCACAGTGTATCATCACACAAATGGGAAGCCAAGCACAGCACTTAATTTCTGAAATGAGCTTTGGAGATATATATATATATATATATATATATATATATATATATATATATATAATAAAACATGCAGAGCATATGTGAGCAACATGTTAACATAAAACAGATCTGTTGTAAATGTAATCAGAATCGCAATATGTGATTCTTATTTGTGCAAATGGTAAGGAGCACCACTGAACACCACAAAACACTGGTATTTCACAGTCCAAGTTCAACACATCAAAGTATAATCAACCATGTGCTAACATTTGGCAACATCCGCCCAAATACATTTCTCAGCATTGCTCTTTAGAAGGAGATTTGGTACAAAAATAAGTATTGTTACTGGATTATATTACATCATTACATGGAAACTGCTTAATGTACTCATATGAAATTCAGTGAACTGTGTGGTTAATTGACCGCTTCATTCTGGACAGTTGGGTCTCCATTGCAGCACTGACAATTACAAATGATATACAACCACATACAACATTGGCACACATAATTCATCATTATTTATCATGCATTCGAACATTAAGTATCGCTTGGTACTGACAGTCCGCATTGCCCATGCATGGGCACATACCATTGCTAATACCGGTACCATTCAGTAAGGTTCACATATCATCATTATAACCTGATGATCCATGAATGATTCATTGTCCATCCTGTGTTTCACAAGTGTGTGCATCTCCTATACATTAGACAGGTAGGTACATATCACTGTCAGTTCTGTAGTATATATCAATGACAGCATAACTGACATAAGCTAGCAGTAGGTATGTATTATAACACTGCACTTACTCCATCATATCAACAAATACGAATTTGCACAAAACACTCAACATCACAATATATTTTCTGATACAGAATGAGATGCTAATCCTATCTGCAGCACTGTCACAGTGTAAAAGTCATACTTCTGCAATGGCACTTGCATTAAGTACTGTGTACTCTAGATTGTGTCATTAGATAAGAAGGGTGTTCTAATCTCACAGCAGTCACCGTGTGTGTGGTGTGTGTGTGTGTGTGTGTGTGTGTGTGTGTGTGTGTGTGTGTGTGTGTGTGTGTGTGTGTGTGTGTGTGTATGTACCAAGTTATGTAAATATTACCATAACTACTGCTATCTACAATAAAGTAGTAGTCTAGAGTAAAATTTACACTGCAGGGGGAGTCCACATTAATGTCAGACCCTTCTCCCAACATCATCTTCTCTGGAACACCACACTGATGTCATCTTTTATAAAATGCACTCTCACACTATAAAAGTCAGACTTTTGCAGTGGCATTACATTTTGTGGTCCCTTGATTGCATAGCTAGATAGGGGGTTCTATCTAGCTAGATTGCATAGCTAGATAGGGGGTTCTACTTTCACAGCAGTCAACTTGTGAGTGTGTGTTTATGGAGTTGTGTAAATAAGACCTTAACTACTGCTGTTTACAATAAAGTAGTAGCTCAGAGTAAATTTTACACCGCAGGGTGAGTCCACATCAGTGTCATGCCCTTCTCCCAAAATCATCTTCTCAGCAACTCAATACTGCATTCTCTATAAAGTGCACTCTTACACTATTGAAATCAGACTTCTGTGGTGGTGCATGCTTTAAATACTGGGTCCTCTAAATTGTATAAATAGGTAAGGACAGGGCTCTAATGGCACGACAATCAACTTGTCAATGAGATGGTTGGAGGATTAATTCAACAGATGTGATCAATTGACTCCCACTCTGAGAAACATTTACATGGTCAGATCAATCTTGCATCCCCTTTTCACAATGTCCACAAATGCATATTGCCTACAACACACTGATGATGTCATCATTTCAGTAATGCAATATCACACCACTAAAGACAGACCTCTCCTGTGGGGCATGCATATAACACACTTATTTGTATATTGTGCCAGTTGATAGGTAGGGAGTTTAAGTAGAGCAATGAGCCTCTCCTAATTGTGAGTGTATGGATACAAAAGTATCTTAAACCTCTTAGTATTGACAAAATTTAGAGTTACACATAGCTGTAGAGGTAATTTTTGTACAAACATCTCCTTTGCATGACACAGCTTATATCATCCTTTCAAAGCTGCAGTGTGGCTTACATGCAATTAGACTTATCCTGTCACGAACACATATGATACACTTGTTTGTAGACTGAGACAGTACATCGCTAGGGAGTTTGAATAAAGGAATGAGTGTCATTTGTGAGGGTATCTTTTTTCCTCTTACTGTGCAGAACAGCCTCCAAATACATATATGAGGTATATATATATATATGCAGTGCGCTTGTGCTGTGCAACCAGTTTTTAGTGGAAACATGAAGGTAATACACAATGATGATGTTATCCATTGAAAGGTGCAGTGTCACAATCGTCAAATAAATCTGTAATCTTGGTTGTGTTTCAGCAAACCTTCATTAGCCTGTGATGTTAGCTATATAGTTCAAATCATGACACCACTACTTACAACTGGTATACATGACAGCATTGTCACCCACATGTGCTATGTTCACATGTACATGCTGTTTCCTTTTACAAGAATTTATTCTACATTTCCTTTGGAAAGGCTGTATTGAAGACTGATGCTGTCATTTGAAAAGACTGTTGTTCCATCACAGTTGTACTCAGACCTCTTCAGGACTGAGGACACAAGATGATATAATGTATGTTGTTGCCTAATTAAGGCATGTGTTCCAATACAGGATTACATCCACATTTTTACATAATTGTTGTTCTACCATCACAGTGACAACAGCAGGGGGCTACAGGTGTGTTTGGGTATACCTATCATTAGGCAATGTTTTCTGACATACAGCAAGATTCTTTCTAAGTGGTTACAGGGGCACATATTCCTTGATTCATGCACATGATATAATGCTTTCAAATAACCACAAACATGACAATTGGCAGTGCACTTATACCATGACACATTCATTGATCCCACTATAGTGTTGATTTTATCAACACTTAGGCAAGTGTTTCAAACCAGCATTGAGTGACTGTAAACATTTGAGTCCTTAACTGTTCTGCAGGAAAGACACCCCCAGTCATACTTTGTACATATAGAGTGTCAGAGGCCACCCCCATCAATTTCAGCAGATAAAAATTATGCACAAATAAAGCACAACTGATTGAATATCTTCACATAGGTGGAGCTCAACAGCTGTGATAGTTCCAATATGGCAAATGTGATTAATAGCCCTATTGCTATTTGGAGGAGTTACATAGCTTGATGTTCAATTCTAGTATAGGGGTTAATTTTGTGTGAACATTCTGACATCACACAACAGCTATTATATCACGTCAGTCTTATCCCTTGATATGTTGCACAGGCATGTGAATGTAGTTTTGGATTTCATTGCAGTAGACATTTGTTCTGCCAATGTAATGGTGAGAGTGATACTTTGGCACATGCATCGAGTACTGTAGTGTACACGAATGTGCTCCAATCATTGAGTGGTATGTGTACAGACATACAGAGAAACCCTCCTTGACCACAAAACATTGATATAGGACTGATCACAACTGTGTGCACATGACCACACTCATTTAATTGCCATCAGTCTGGCATGTTGATATGGCATTCATTATCAGGGATCCTTTCTTAATTCACACATTAATTGAATTTGTTTGTCACAAAATTTATTGCTAACTCCTGTGACAGATGTCAACAATGTACAGCAGTGTGGAATGCATTGCATCAAAGTCTGGTGTTTGCATTTGTTCTTATCTGTTGGTACAATAACTGTCTCAGCAGGAGTGCCTCACGCAAGGGTATTACGCATGTCACACTCTGCTCCCACATTTGTAACACCATATACACACCTACATATGGGATGCATAACCATTAGAATAGTGAGGTGCATAATTCCCTTCAAGAGCAATCCTCCTCATACATGTGTTAGGCTTGTTTCTGTGGTGCATGCTATAAATACACAGGTCAGTGTTGACATTGATGGGATGGGTTCAATCCTTGCAAGAGGAGACTGTGCCTTCTGAGTCATTCCTATTTTACAAAATGATATGTTGATGAAATACATACGTGAAAATATACTATAATGTATGTACTGTCCTTGAAAACTGTTATCTCAACTCAGGATGGCAATGCCATTCATATGTCTAATTCCTCTTGGTTACGATGTGAATTTTTGTAAATGTCACATCCTATAATATAATGTCTGCTTTTATTTACCTACATTTGACTAGGAAGTATGACCACCATTAATTATTTTGACATATGTATTGCAAAGTTTATTATTTTAGATTTATCTTTGTGACAAGCACCTTCACATTAATTATTATACTAGAATTTGAACCTTTAGCCTCACTCTCTTGCATATTTCTGTGACACTGTCCTCAGTACACTTTTCCTATCTGGTAACTCATGTATTTTACTTGCCCTTGCCATTTCACATGCCTTCTTACCTATTTCTGTATTCATATGTTACATTTATGTGCACAGTGCATACACTTTCCTTGCCTGTGTACAGCATGCATTATTTGCCTTATGTAGCTTTTTGTGCTGTCGATGCAAGCACACTTAAAAGGTTTGTCCACAGATAAGCCTGTTTGTTCACTGTATGTCCTCATGCTGTGCAACATGTTGTCCACAGATAAGCCTGTTTGTTCACTGTATGTCCTCATGCTGTGCAACATGTTTTCCTGGTTACCAACACTGTTGCTGGTCATGAAAACTTGCTTGTATTCATGTAGGCATGATGACAACCATGCATATTAGATTAGCACTGCTGCTCATCACACTAACACGTAAATATCATGCAAGCTTGAGCTTCAATTAGTGACTCATGGTCTTTGATGGTATAGGCTGGAAGGATGGGAGTTACCATCCTAGGGGGAAAGTGGGTGGTTCAAGCTGATCCCTTGATAAGATCTCTGCCAGATGGTGGGGATAAGTTGCAAGTGGCCAGTGCATAGATCACTTGGGTATCACCACCCAAGCAGGTGACAGTAGGCCTTGTGAACTGTGTACAAGGAAGCACAATATAAAGTGATAGAGGGGCATAGGTGGTTCCTACAGTGACATAGGTGCCCATATCACCACTTTAGGGAAGGGGTTAGACCAGTCACACAGAGTGCTTTCATTGTTGTGATGTCAACAAGAGTATCAATTGCCCACATGTCTGCCTGGATGATGGCTACTCCCTATGACTCCTTGGGAATGAATGGTTTCAGTTGTGATAGGAAGGGACTCGATGCTGGTATGGCAGAGGGGGAAAAAGACTCAAAAAAAATTAGAATGTTTATAAATTAAAATACTAGTCTCTAGCTCCTCCCAGAGTTCACAGGCAACAAATCTGTTCTAGTTCCTATGAGTCACTAAGAGACACATACTTTGTTTCTCTCCTAGCCAGAACTTTTGGAATTTAAGGGGGGAAAGACGTTAAATAATACACTGCAAGAATAATCCATACATTAATCAGGCAAAATGAAAATATAAGCAGTATGAACCTTTTCCAGAAAGCAGTCTATACTATGGCAGAGGCAGTTCAAGTGAATTTTCTCGAGAAAAACTTGGAATATTTACAAATAAAATATTTCTTATTTTGTTATTAATGGATTTGTTAATTCAGATTACTTTTGCTTCATCTTTTGTTGTTTCCCCTCAGTCCTATAATGTACAGATACCTAGTAAAATAGTATGACTGCTGCAGGGCACAAAAAGTGATAGGCATGCTCAAGAGTTGATGTAAATATGGACGATTTTAACAGTGAAGAAACAATGCTTACTGTCACAGCAAATGTAAAGTATATTCTGAGTAATAATATTAAAATTAGTGTTTGTTTCTGCTATTTATTTTTCTAATAAAGTTTCCATTGTGATCATTACTGGGAAACAACAGACTGTACAGAAGCCAAAAATGGCCTTCTGCTTGTGGCATCAGGCCTCATACCACCCCTGAGATGTTAATTATTTCAAGATAGTAATCATTTAGTCTGGTATTATTGTTTACATGATACTAGTCAGTTGATTTTTATTGATGACATTCTATTGGAAAACAAGCTTTTTAATATTGGCAATACAGGTACTTATGTCATGAAATTTCCACAGTCCATATGCTGTATGACTGAGTCTATATTAAAAGACTGAATTTTGAAATAGTCAAATTTCACAAGATCACACTCATATGACCAACTATTTAAAAAGGCAAGTGTATCCCTATTGGCTTAAACAGTGAATTGGTCCTAAATTGTAGTACAATGGGAACTGGGAAATGTGTCCTTTTCCCCACTGCAGTGCGATTTTGGAGTTGGACTATATAATTAAAAAGAGGTGTGGGGGTGGGGGGATTATCTCCCCTGCTAAAATGCAGATTTTGAGTTTTTACGTTTGACTTTTTTTCAACAGATGATCATATGAGTTCAATCATATGAAATATGACTATTTAAAAAGTTGATTGAATCAGTCTTATAAATCAACTTTTTAAATAGTCATAGTTCAAAATTGACATAGATCGTAACAATAATACAGACTGTTGACTTTTTCATGTTGTATTTCTTTTTTTAATAATTTGTATTAATATATAATGTTTATGTAACTTTTGGAAGCAATCATGTATATATTGTATATATTTATAGTGTGTAGTTATGTAATTGAAAAACAATAAAAGACGGATTATTGAAAAAAAAAAAAAAGTTGATCATATGACATAGATCTCTTTATGACTAGGTTCATAGGTTCGTAGGAGGTTACTAGTCTAGCAGCTCTAGAGCCTTTACATATGAATTTATGAACAGAGTTGGTCTGTGATCAACACCAGCTACCCCTGTCCATGAAGGACATGGGTGTCACCCCAGGGATGAATTTGTGGTCTCTCATCCAATTATCTAGGTTGCATTTGAATAGGGTCAGTGAGGAGCTCTGTTTTGCATGGATAGGAAGTCTATTCCAGAGAAGCGTCAGTCTCTGGGAAACATATTTATCTCTCCAGCATGTTCTGTTAATGTCACAGGCTAGGTTGAGATTCATAGAGCGAGTGACTCTTATGCCATTTGACTTGCAGATGTGCAGCATTTCCATTAGGGCAGGGTCGGAGATTGCCCTATAGGCCAGACACAAATTACCTCTCAGCAGCCTATAAGCTACATAGTAAATTGACAGGGATTTTGGCCTGTCCACATAGATCATGGTTTAGGGTCCCTTTATTTTCTTAGTGAGAAACCTCTGAGGTCCAGATGCTGCAGGTGCCTGGTGTGGTACATGCAAAATGGTGCATTATACTCTTTTAGTGGTCTGATGAGGGTCGAGTACAGTGGAGTTATAACATCCCTTGACCTGGATGCTATGCCCTTGCTTATGCAGTGCACTACATAGATGGCTTTCTTTAGCTCTGTGGAAACGTGGTGGTCAAAGTTCAGACTGCTATCAACCTGTGTTTCCAAGTCTCACACCACTGAGTTGGAAGTAAGAGGGATGCCATCAATATTGTAATTTGTAGGGAATTCCATTTTGCCAAAGGGAATATTAATGCATTATTTGGCATTTAATTTTAGACCATGCCTTTGGCGCTAATCATTCATTTGTGTTATACCTTCTTGTAATATGTTGACATCGTCGGGGGACTCAATGATTGCTCCCAGTCTGCAATCATCAGCATGAGCCAGAGGCTGTCTTCTTTTGCCTGGACTTCTGATAAACAGATGCCAAACAGTAAGGGGCCTAGCACCGACTCCTGTGGTACGTCACTAGTGATGGGTCTACTGGTTGAGGTGAAATCACCAATGTGTGTTCTGCCAGTGAGCCAATTGGCTACCCATCTAGTAATATAAGGGAAATTCCCCAGCTGGGAGAGTTTTTCAATGATGCCAGAGTGGGGGATTGAGTTGAAAGCCTTGGCAAGGTCAAGATAGGCTGTGTGCGCTGTCTTACCTTCATCCATGGCTCTGGTGACATTCTCAAAGAAGTCTACCATGTTTAATAAGCATGATCTATCCTTAATGAAGCCAACCTGGATTGGGTACAGTGTTTATAGGATGCCTATATCCTTGTTGATAAGGTCCATGATAATTCTTTCGATGGCCTTGTACCTGAGGCTGGTTAGACATATGGGTCTATAGTTCCCAGGGTCAGTTTATAGCCCCCTTTGTGCAGGGGAATTTGCTGCTGCTGTTCTCCTTTCTGCAGGAATGTAGCCAGTTCTCAAACTATGATTAAACAGAATGACAAGAGGGTCAGATAGGTTTTGTTTTAGATTGTTTAGTTAACAACCTGGGATATTATCTGGTCCCATTGAAGCCATGTTTTTGGCCTTGGTGAGTGCAGAGATGACTAGTTCTCTAGAGATACTATGCAGGGGACTGGTGTCAGGTATGCTCTGGGATATGCTAGGTGGGGATAGCGGGGTGAAGTTTGTGCTGAATCTGTCAGCTAGCAGGTTAGTGATATCTTCCATTGTAGTATGAGTGCTCCCATCTACAATTAGTTCAACACATAGCTGGGTATTCCCTTTTAGACATCGGACATAGTTAAAGAACGCCTTATGATTATCTTTGGCTAGGGATGCAATTTTAGTTTCATAATTTGCTTTAGAAGACTTTACAAGATTTCTGATACTCTTGTTTAGGCTTAGGAAGGAAGTCTTTCTCTGTATAGTGATAACCCTCTTGCTTTTGGAAAACACTTTCTTCCTCTTGTTTTATAATCTGTTTATACTTGAAGTCCACCAGAGTAGATTGTTTTTACGGGAAGACCTGGTTTTGATCCGGTCAGGTGCAGCAGAGTTATGCATTCACTTAAGTGTTTGTACAGGGCATTTGTGTGCACTTCTGCACAGTGATCATTGATGTCTGCTATTGCAGGTGGTATGAAGCTTTTATACCATTGCTTAGTAGGCTGTAGTTAGCTTTGGTAAAGTTTTTTATATTTTTTTTTCCTGTGAGGGTGTCAGTTCCATTAGTTACTTCAAATGAGACTGATCTGAGGTCTGACCTAACCAGGGAGGGCATCATGCATGAGGAAGTACCCCCATGTTGGTAAGTATTATGTCCAGAACATTAGAGCCCTCAGTGGGGGTGCAGACTATCTGTTCCAGAGCATTTGTGTTAACAAAGTCCAGGAACCTCTCGGCAAGTGTGTTTTTGCTCATGTATTTCCCGCAATCTATGGATGGATAGTTGAAATCTCCTATGACTAAGATGTTGGG
Source organism: Protopterus annectens (assembly GCF_019279795.1). NCBI lineage: Eukaryota > Metazoa > Chordata > Ceratodontiformes > Protopteridae > Protopterus > Protopterus annectens. The sequence continues at coordinate 324,808,758 of NC_056745.1, read as the reverse complement.
TTGTATGGCGAGGGATTCCAGTAAATCAAGGTAGGCGGTGGGCTTATCCTGGTTCATGGTGAGGAATCTATAGCTACTAGTAATGATGTGGCATTGTACTTTCCCAATAGTTAATCGGACATGGAGTAGTTCGAGAGAGTCATGCTGCTTGACCAATCTAGAAGTATATTTGGTTTTAATGAAGATGGATACACTTCAACTTTTGGTTCCTTCATGCTCATTTTGAGGTCTGAGTGTATGGAAGCCATTATAGTCTTGCATGGCTGGGGTGCTGTCAGTAGCCTTGAATCACGTCTCGGTAACTGCATAGATGTCAGCATCCTCCAAGGTGAGGAGTACTTCCAGGGAGAGCAGTTTCATGTTTAAACTTCTAGCATTAAGCAGCATGATCTTGAGTTTGTCTCAATTAGATTTTGTTACATTGGAAAATTTGTTTTGACATTGCCTAAAAAGACTCTATGGGAGAGGCAAGGGCCTTTGTCAGTATCGAAAAGCCTAGGGGGATCAGGTGCAGACCATTCTAGCAAAGTGGCAAAGTCTGTCTACCATATCCTCCCAGGCTGACATATACTGGATCCCCCTGGACTGACACCAGAAGCTAATCCAATTGTTGAAGTCTATCATTTTTTTGTTTATATTGTTGCATCATCCTGGGTGAGGGAAGGATACTGCTTAGGGCTAGGGACAAACCTGTCTCGGACACATAATCAGAGAGTTCAATCATGTCTCTCTTCGTATAGTCCAGAGACATACATCTCAAGTCATTCACTCCAATATGGACTATGACAGAGTCATAATGATACTTGTTGAGTGACTTGAGTGCATGCATGATTTGTCAGACCCTGGCACCTGATAGGCAGCTGGCCATGACCTTCTCCTTGTCCAGTCTGGTGAGGTGGACATCTGTATGTCTCACTATGGATCACCTATGACCAAGACGTTTGACGTGCTTTGCCTTAGGGGCTTTTTTGTTGAGGCAAGGGTGTGTGGTTTCTTTTTGCTTAGTTGTGAGTGTGTGTGATGTGCTTTTGGGACGTCTCTGCTCTTTTAGTAGGTTTTTAGTGAGTACCTCCACACATGTGAGTTTATATGCTGTGACCTTATTTTGTGTGAGAAGTGAGGTTTGCATGAGAGGTGAAGCATGTGTGCTGACAGCCTGTTTGATGTCTACTTTGTTTTTACTGACAGAACTGACTCCAATTCCACAGTGTATTTCCATCTCTCACATAGGGTGTTAACTTACTTTAGGAGTAAATCATTGTCAGTATACTTGAAGCAATGCCTCAGGATGCCCTTATCCATCAAGCTGGCAAGAAAAATGATGGCAGATTGCCCATCCATTGTGGAAAGAGTTTTCTGAATATGGTATTAGGGAAGGAAGTGGGCTGGACTTAAGATCTAACTGCACAAAGTAGTATACTTGGTGCTATAAGAAAAAAGGTGTGCCAATATAATTATTTAAGCACTGCTGAAAAGGAATGTTTCAAAGAATTATAGATAAAATGTTGCTGCCAGAATTATTTTTGCACTGTGGAGAATTAAGTGCATATTTGTAAATGCTGAGTATTAATACACAGTAAAGAAAGGCTGAATATCCCTAAGTAATCTAAAACTGTAAATGTACCTAACAAAGTGGATCGTTCGGTTATATAAATTAAAAGAAATGAGGAGGCATGATTTCAGTCTGAACCGGAAGAAGCTTGAGTAAGTTTATTACATAGTTCTTAAAGGAAAGTGTTTAAGCAGTTATCACAGAACTACTGGAGTCATGCCAGCAAGTAACAAAACATGCTAGCATTTCAGTTGAAGACAAAGAATTTACTAAACGGTTTCATAGACTTTGTAAAGTTAGGGCCCCACAATAGTTCAGGACATCACAGGAGAAAGAAAACAATACTTGCTGAAACTCTCAGATGCTGAGGGAATAGCACAGAAATGATACACAAAATATATATAGCATGTCTGAATGGTTGGTGCCATGAATCAGACGGGCAGGAAATTAATCTTTTGAATTTTGACAGCAGAAACTCATAGGCAGAGAATGAATATCATTGTTCACCAAGAGGTAAATGATCAGGTAGAAGAAATAAGCAAAGGGTTACAGGATACTTCTTCAGATACAGGCAGTTAGGGCATCTTAGACAAACAGTATAAAAAATAATCTTAGATGTGCTACACATATACAGTGATAAATAGAACTATCAATACTTTGCAAATGGGATTCATGATCTATTTGGCTGGAATAAAGTAATAATCAAGCAATCAATCACAGCACTACCTGTCTAAGGTAAGTGTGGGGTGTTATTGCATCACGGCTGGGGTTCATTGACTGTTTGGAACAATGCAATGTTCAAGCATTTGACCTCAGTGGGGCGAGATAATTTACATGGAGAAATACAAGCATGCACTGGAATGACAACCAACTTTTGTCTGTGAACAAGGGACCAAGATCTAAGCTAAGGTGGCATGTTTAAATTCTTTAGTAATGAGCATTAAAACTAGCAATGGGAGAAGCAATGTACTGAGAAGAACAAAGGAAAATCACAGCCTTCCCAAATAATAGAGTGGTGCAGGCAAAGAGACATTTAATTTGATGATGAACTCTACAAGGATAATCCTTGAGAAGACAAAGATATCAACAGAAAGAATAGACTTAAAAGTAAAAGGCCATCATTCCATGGAGGACATTATAACAAGTGACCTTAATTTATTAAGTTACATAGAGCTTTCGAATTGCTGGAAGTTGGAAGTACAGACATTATGACATACAGAGAAACATGGTACACACCATGCATTTTGAGTGAGATGCTGATTCTAAGTACCAATTCTTTATTAAAGACTTGAAGAAGTAAAGGTGAGGATGGATAGTAGCTCCTTCCTTAATGGATACATTAAATCAGTCCTGCTTAGACAGTGAGGAGCAGGAGAAGGAGATGAAGCACTATGACTTCTTGAGGCAAGGAAACAACTCCAGGTCTGTGCGTGAATTATTTACATCCTCTTCCTTCAGATGGAGAAAGTGGAAGATATGGATAAGTATGTTTATTGTTTAACGTCTTTAGGTTTATTGGATTGTAGCTGTTATTTCTAATAAGCCACAGTCCTTATTTCTTAGCAGACTGAAGTTACATTCTTACATATTATCTTACTTGGAACACCTGGCGTATAGTGCAAATATGGATACATAGTTATTACATAGTCAACACTGATTCTTAAATATTATTAAATAGGCTATTGGGTTGCCTAAATTAAATCTTTTTTTTATTAAATTGCAATCCCAAATTTATTGTTTTAGCCTAGAATTGAAGTGCAGTTGAATTTGCCTCCATTACAACGCAAGTGCCAAGTTCAGTGAAAAACAACCACTCAGCAGGACAGACTACACATCACAAAAAATTGTAGGGATTCAGAAATACAAGATAAACAGCATTAAAACCTGCAGTTATAGCAATATGAAGCAATATGAAGCACCATTCACCTGATGCACCATTCCTTGTATACAAACAGAATGAATGACACATAAAACAGCAGCACTTATAAAAGGTAATGTAATCTAGAAAATCAACCAAAACTACAAAATGCATACCAGTTTAGTTAAATGTGTCAAGATCAGGTTATACTGCATACCGCTGAGAGAATAGAATGAATTCCCAAGTTAATAATGAACAGTTTTGCAAAACAGTAAAGAACAGTGCATCCACAAATTACCAATAGGACAGGCAAATTTTTATGAATTCCTAAAACCTTCTGTAGTTTAATTTTCAGATGTCATTTACTGTGTTGAATCTCATAGTAAAGGAAGCTGTTCAGCTGGGCCTGCAAGATTGAACAAGGAGCCCACTGCAATTAATGTAAATTACTCAGTCACTTGTGTGCGACATGGCCCAGAGAAATACCCGAGTGTGATGCAGGTGATCTGGCACTGACTAGTGAAATGAGTGCTAATGAAAGTGACAAGAGAGGATAGGCATGAACTGTTATCATCATCTTGTACATCTGGGGGAAGTTTGGGAGGCAGATAGTCTGACCCACTGCAATGCCCCCACTGGCATATAGTGTATGTGCCAGAAATGTGCTGCTATCTCTCCTAAGCTGCATTCACACTGTAGGCTTCATGGAGCATGTCTGGGGATGTGATTGCTCACAGAGGAAGATGCTGCATGCTCTCATGTCTGTGGCATGCACATCAGCCACCAGGATAGAATTAATGCACAAAATGAAAATAAAAATCTCATGGCTGCCTGTATAATGACTGCTACAAGTAAACTCTTGCCCCACAGAAGAGAAATAACTAGCAAGCAATGGGGACATAAACAAGACATTTCTTTAGAAATAGTGATATTAGAATGGTGTTTCTATATTAGGGGTGCAAGGACTATGGCTTTCTGTGTGGATGACTAAAAGGCTTTACCTCCATGAAAAAAAAATCATCAATGGGTTGATAGTTTAGACTTCTAGGCTCAGCCAAATAGCTTTGATAAACAAATTCTAGAAAGCTTGCTTATGAATTGTACTGGAATACCCCAGGCCTTCAGAAAGGTGACCGAATAAACAGTCATCTTATAGGCATCAGTCTGAAGTCTGAAGATAACCTGAACTACAGAAGAGTGTGCAGTAACGCAGAAAATACTGGCCTTCCTGATTATTGAAGGTGACTGGTTAAGAAAACTGTGAATACTATCCATTGGGTGTAGCAACTTGCTAAGGTCATCACTAGGAAACAACTTATTAACCCCTTTATAACAGGCCATTTTTGAAAGGACTGTCCCTGAATCATGGGCTTTTTTTGACTATTTCTGTTATTTGTATGTGAAAGCTTGTACTTCCAAAATACTTTAATATGTTGTCCTGAAAATGTTGGTATTACTACTGGTACAATTATCTATAAAACACCCTAAGATAGGTTTCTTATTCTCAAAATCAATTTGGATTTGCATCTTGAATTGTACTGGGGGAAAAAAAATCAAAATTTTAATGTAATTTTATGTCTCATCATATAGGGTGGTAGTCATAGTTATTATGTGAACAAATAAAAGCTATCCATGGTGTCCAGGAATGAGTGCAGCAAAGATGCAGTTCATAGACTTCACTAACACTAATGAGCAATGCCTGTGAATAAGCTTAAGCAAATGAACAAATAATGAGAGGTAAATGAGAAATTATATGAAATGCTGTATGCTAATGAAGCCTTCTCCTGATTACTTGCAATTCATAGTCAAAGTTTTGTGCTTTTCCAAGTTGTCCTCAGATTCATTTTAAAAGGTAGAGTCTTGCCTTTTATATCTACTTTGCAATCCACAATGATGTTGTCACTTGCTAATAGCCTATCTATTTCCCAAAGTGAGCTGCTTGTCTTGGCTGAGCCAAAAACGATTACACCCAGTGGTGCTCACTAGCCAAGAAGGCAGAGTAAGAGGCAAAGAATAACTCATTATAATTTTGAGAATCAAGAGATATTTGATAGGTTCAGAGAGGACAGGGATATGGTAAGGGTCTTACCATCAAGGTCACTGGAAAGATGCATGGTGTTCCTATCCCAGTGGATACAAAAGTATGATGCATAGCCCTCACTATACTTGCCAAAGGGGCATTTCAGAAATAGACTCGGGACACATTGGATATCTCACAGGTTTCTGCCTCAAGGATACTTTGGCAGTTCAAGGAGGCACTCTTGGCAGGCATGGATCAGTACATCTATGTCAAAGTGTCACCTCAGGACTAAGCCATGGGTGTGCATGCCTTTTATAGAGAAGCACATTTCCCTGGCATACGCGGTGTAATAGATCGCACCCATGTAATAAGGACCACATCTGATCTGCTAGGGAGTGGTACTGCAAAAGGAAGGGCTACCATTCCAATAATTGCAAGGTAGAGTGTGATGCATGAGGGTGCACCACCAATGTCTTTGCCAGCCATCCTGGCAGTGCACATGATTCCCGTATCTGGCACATTACTTTACTCTGTCTCATCTGCCTGCATGGTAGGAAGGTCAATGGTCATCTAACTGGTTAAGTGAAGTTTTTTTGTTTTTTTATTTTATTTTATTTTTTTACTTTTTATTTCTATTTTATTTATGTAGTTTTTCATGGTAAAATATATTGCTCATACTAAATAATCCATTCTCTGCTTTGTTCCCCAATTCTCTCTCTTTTTTCTTTAAGGGGATGCTGGGTATGCACTGGAGCCATGCCTCATGACACCAGTGAGAAATCCAAGTGGAGTTGCAGAACAGAACTACATCACAGCCCTGTTGCAGACCCATACAGTCATCAAGAGGGTCTCTGACCTCCTGATGAGTTGTTTTAGGTGCCTGCATGTTGCATTTTGCACAACATGATCATGCAATGGTCTGATGGTGAAATGACCCATACTGTCACTGCAGCTTCCAGTTCCAGTCCTACTAGGACTAATGGTGACCAGTTGGTAACAATAGTAAGGAACCCCATGTTAAAGGCTTGTGCATGGCACATGGCTGGGCAGGTAAAGAGGTGGCATCTAGTCCAGAACTATGGACCCTGACATTCAGGTTAGTATTTCTTTTTTTGTAATAGAGTATAACTGATGTATGCAGTGATATCTGTGGGTTATAGTTGTGATGCATGGTCTACTATCACTGTTCATCAGATATTACTTCTCAGCTTTAAACAATATTGTTTTTTATTTTAGAACAGGTACTCATATTATTTTTTGTAAATGTCATGCCTGAGTGCTCCTGATTCCTGTTCAGTGATGTCATAAGACATCATGTAAGGAATAATCGCATTTTTAGCTATTTTGCACAATGCATTCTGTGAAGGTGGTGTTCCTAAATATGCAAGTACTAAATGTCCTCAGGTGGTACAATTAATAAAAAGTGTTATTTCAGCATTCAACATGAGTTATTACTGTGCAAATACATGAAAACGTGTCATATTTTTTTTTATTTTTTTATGTTATGCAACGATGTTTCCTCAGTTTGAACTGTTATCTGCACATCAGTTTATTTCATTTTATCATACACAATACTTTGTGGCCTCAGAGACAAAAACACCATCATTTGTGCATCAGTGATAGTTTACATGGCAGGATAGTAATTTTCTTAAATGTATTACTGCTTCCCTGGGTATTTGTATATTACTACTTTTAATTTGTAGGTAACTGCCAGCTGTAACAATTATAATTCAAAGAGCATTAATGGCATTATTCACTACAATGTTATGTTATGACATACAGCTTTCTTTCCACCGCTCCATTAGGTTTTAAGCAGAACCATTACAAGAATGAAATGCATACAGCTGAAATTTTTCTTAAGTCCTCCCTCCTTTTTTTTACTTTATTTAATAACTTATTCCCCTTCAAGTTAAAGATGTGTGTGTGTGTGTGTGTGTGTGTGTGTGTGTGTGTGTGTGTGTGTGTGTGTGTGTGTGTGTGTGTGTGTGTGTGTGTTGTGTGAAGGTCAGATTGTAATTAACTGATATGCTACACCTGAATCACAGTAGGTCAAGGTCAAATGTGTCATACACATCTCCTAAAGATAAGTTAGATGATAGTGCAAGTGATTTGGAAGAGGAACTGTCATGAGAGCTGGATGGTGACCTGGTCCAATGTTGTGCCCTTCTTGATGCAGATGATCCTGCAAACATTGATCTGACAGTGCCACGGGACCATAATCAGAACCTCAAATAAGAGGTTCTGCTAGGTGTAGATGAATGCTGACATGACCTGCATGAAATCTGTTGTTCTTGTATCCCCCCACTAATCAAAGTACTTTCTTGAGAAATACTTCTAGTCTCATGTGATCTGCCTCCATGTGTTAGGACAGTACCTCAGTCTTCGTCCCCTTCCCAGGCTGAGTCCTACTTGAGTCTGATAAGTCTTAACTAGTGTACAAGTGGAGGTGGACATGGATTGTTGGTATGCTACCATATCACACACTAGTGTGGTCATGGGGTGTGAGATCCTGCCATTAAACCTGGGGATTACATGCTACTTTCATTAGGCTTCCTCATAAATATAACAGTATCATCATCATCTTCAACAGCCTTTCTGCTGCTGATATCTTCCAAATGTGTTAGTATAGTAGAACTGTTGTTTCCACTGCTGACCCATTACCAATAAAAAAGTAGCACACACTAATGTATACTGAGTAAGGTGGTGAACGGAACACTCACCATGCACACTGCCGTCACTGTCATTGCGTGCAGAAGTGGAAGTGTCATCTATTAACATTGTTGCATGTAGAATATAATCATTCCAGGCCTTCATTCAGTTCTCTAAATAAATACTTGTTACTGTTTTTAAACCAGCTTTCCTGAGCAGATGTAATGTTGCTGCAGATGTCGGTAATAGCCAGTGTCCAAATCACAACTGATTATTACATTCCAATCATTCATAGTCATCCCCATGAGTGGAGAGGAAGCATTCCTCGTCTGGTGTTAAAGGGATAAGTGTTGGAGCCCCCCCACTACTAAAACTGGAATGAGCAATTGCATTCTGTGCCACCTTGTCTCTAGCACATCCTGCCATATCATTTGCTCTCCTCTTGCACTGTTTTAATATGCAATTCCATCCACTGACAGTTTCAATTCAATGTCCATAACAACTTTATTTCAGGCCTTTGCCCACTCAGCTTGTTTGACATATGTCCTAAGGGTAGACGTGAGGATGTAGTTCTCCTCATAGTTGAAGTTATGTTTTTTCTGTCTTTATCCCTGATTTTGCATCACAATATGCCACAGTCATACATACAAAAAATTTTGATATAATCATCAGTCAAACAACAATGAAAGCATGCCTGGTATCTTAACAAAAAAAAAAAAGAAACCTGGCACAAAACCCATACTTAGATACACATGCAGAGTTTCCTTGGTCTAGCCAAGTAAGGTCATGTTGAACTAATGTTTGCACTGTCATTGTGAACATTGTGAACATGTGCCTCAAGAAGCTGACAGTTTTCCCTACCCAAGAGGACAGGGGGAGGTAAATGTTGCAGAAACAACTATGACTTCCCCAGATGTAGCCCAAGTCACTTCCAGCACTTCAAATCATCCAGCTGGGTTGGTTTATAACACTAAATTCCATCAGTGGCAACACGCAATATCCACCATAACACCATCAGATCAAATGTAATATGGCTAACTAATAAAGGAAAACAAATGTGTCATAATTACAGAATTAATGTTAACCACATGGGAAAGTTAAAATGAGTACCTAATAGAAGTTCTCCAACAAAAAATAACAGTTTGAAAAAGATCGAGCAAATTATTACCCAGTTTCCAATTACTGTAGATGGGGTGGAATATCAGTGGGCACATCCTACCAAACAAAATGTAGACGAAGGAACAGATTCTGTTTCTTCTACTGATTTTGATATACCTCCTATACAAATGCATCCATTGTGAGAAGTACCAAATCCTGCAGCAGCTAGAGACAGCAAGACTTAAACTAACACAAGGGTAGTACCACCATGGACTGCAGTGGATTTTCAAACCACCGTAGACTCTCTCTACCTCCCATTCAAACACATTTAGTAAAATATGCCAAAATCTTAGAAGGACATGTACAATTGCAAAACCCAATATTGAAGATCTGAGAGCAGTATTAACAAACCTCCACAACCCCTGATATGTTTAGAAAGACATGTTAAAAATCAGGTATAGGTAATAACATCCCAAAGCATACAGATGATGGATTTCTACCTACTAGAAATAACTTATTAAAGGCCATTACTATAGCATTCCCTTAATCCCTAATTGGGCAAGAATTAAAGCTATTGTACAGAAAGAAAAAGAGTCTACCGATGCATATTTGCAACATATGATAGATGTGTTTTGACGTCTCCTCTGGGCATTCAGAGCCTACTGAAGGTTCAGCAGCCAGTGAGCTATCTGCAGCTTATCACCACATACAAGAACAAATTAAAAAGCTTTGTTTAAATTGGCCAAGTGTGTGTATTCATGAAATTGTGAATAAAGCACAATATGTAGCAGACAACATAATTAGGGAAGAAAAAGAGCAAAGAAACAGATAGTAAATATCCAGCTCCAACAATACAACACCGACTTATGAGGGCAGGAAAGGGGAAGAAGAAGAAATTGTGGGGGAAGAAGCAGATTACAATTTTTGCAACAGAAACTCCCAGCACAATGTCCGCAAAATTATTATCATCCCTGCTTCACCACAGTCACCGCAAGGTGCACGACATTTAAATGCTTTTTATAATTGCGATCATATTGGGGATTGGTAAAATGAATGTCCATTGTCTGGGTAGCAAGTAAGTTTGCCAAATGTTCAAATGCCACAGCAGACTGAAAGAAACCTTTCTGTTTGGAATAACATGGCAACAAAACCATTATGTCCACCATAAGCAGGACGCGCAGTTATTTTCCTTGGTACCAGGATAATCCTTTTGTCAATGTTACAGTACAGAATTCATCTATCTCATTTCTCAATGATACAGGAGCTACTAGCTCTATGAATGTTGAACACCTTCCACTTTCTGAACACACAATTTGGGGTGTAGGCATGTCCAGAGTTCCTTTAAATTGTCCAGAATTGAAACCTGGTCCACTAAAAGAACAGTATGCTTTTATTGTAGAAAATTTTGCCCATTTAAATCTGTTAGTTAGAGACATATTGTGTAAATCTGTTAGGTAGAGATTTATTCTGTAAATTGAGATGTACTGTTTATGGCATGCCAGATGGTGTATTTCTAGACATTCCTAATAAACACTTAGTATTAGATCCAAGTATCGTGTACAAATGAAGATGCCATTTTTGATATTTTAACATCAGAGCATAATATAGAAAATTCTGATTTGGATGAATTAAAAACAATCCCATCATAGTTCTGAACTACCCATGATAAATAAGATAGGGTTTACATGTTGTGCATATAACATTAAGAACTTGTGAGCACCTGCCTATAGTAGTTTAGTATCTTTTGTCAATAGAAATAGAGAAAGGAATTGAACCTGTGATTTCTGCCTTATTACAGCAAAGTATCATTGTCCCAACTGGCTCTCCTTGTACCATTCCTATTTTACCAGTTAAGACCTGGAAAAATACATTTAGATTTGTACAAGATTTGTGCGCAGTGAATGCAGTAGTAGCGCCAATATTTCCAGTTGTCCCTAATCCTACAACAAGTTCGATTCCATCAGATGCTACACCTTTCTCAATGATAGATATTTCATCTGCTTGCTTTTCTATCCATGTATATCCAGATAGCCAATATTTGTTTGCACTTATAGAAGACAGCAATACACCTGTACTAGATTACTGCAAGGGTTTGTAGAGTCTCTCATCCTTTTCTCTAGAGAAATCAAAAAACAATAGCTTGATAAGATTACATTTTCTTGTTGGTCTACTATAATTCAGTACATAGATGATCTAATTCTAGCTTCAAAAACTTTGAATGACTGTAAACAAGATACCGTTTTTCTTTTTGGCACACTTCACAGAATTAGGATTCAAAGTTAACAAAGACAAACCGCAGTTATGGAACTTGTAGATTCAGTACTTGGTACCTCTCAAACTCTTAGAGTAAGAAATATGGACAAAGCCATAACAAAGTGGTACAAATAGGGACAATTTTGAAATATTATTCTTACAAACTTTGAAAGTTGATAGAATAACAGATTTTGCATTAACATGAATTTTCTGAAGGGTATGAATTATAAAACTAAAATGTCTGTAATTATTTTCTAACTTCAGTCTTTAATGATTTGCCACTAATTTGCCAGTAAGCCAACATTTTATGAAAAACGGACCAAAAATATAAGGCAAAAATCTGGACATTCTGCAAAAATCTGTACAGTTGTGAGGTATGGTTGGGACATGTTATTTCAGAAGGTGCTTGACGGATTATTCCTTATGTATTGCTGAGATACAAACTGCACCATGCCCTAAAAACAGTTGTAAGATTTCCAGGCATTGTTAACAGGTTACTGTCAACAATGCATGTCTAATTATGCAGAAGTAGTGAAACCAATATAAAATTGTTAAAGAAAGATACCCCTGAACCTTTTCCCTGGCAGGATTATCATGAACGAGCTTTTGTATAATTGACAACACTGCTTTTAAATTACCTGCACTTCAGGTGCCAGATTATTCTAGGCATTTTTTCTTCTTTTGTAATGAAAGAAATAAAGTAGTGTTATGGTTATTAGCACAGTGTAGAAATAATGGTTATAGACCTATTCTTTATTTCGGTGCATATTTTGATCCTGTAGCTACAGCCCTTCCTCACTACCTTAGGGCATTGGCTACAACAGCATGGAATGGAAATGGTCACTGCTCTAACTATTGGGCACAAGACTTACATGCAGTTCTGCATTCTGTAAAAGCTTTTTTACTGATGATTAAAACACAATATCTATCTGCAGCATGACTGTCTAAATATGAATTGTCTTTACTTAATAATCATTCTTTACAGATTATTTGATGTCCACCACTTAACCCTGCTTCTTTAATTCCTATAGAGAATGAAGGAAAACCTCATGACCGTTTAGTTGTTACTAACATGGTGCTTCCTACTAGGTTGGATTCGAAAGATGTTCCTTTGCAGAAACCAGATCTAATTCTTTTTATGGATGGCTCATGTGTTGATGGTGAGCTCATAGCTGCCTTTTCCATTTGTACACAGAACAAAGTTTTGTTAACTGGACAACTAAATGGAAATCTGTCTGCTCAAGTAGTCAACACTGAAGCTATTACTGAATTCTGGAAGGTTGGAAATGATTAGATATCAACAATTTTTACAGATTCTCCTTACTTGTGGAGTAGTCCATGATTTTGGGACACTTTGGAAAGAGAGAGGTTCATACCTCTCATCTGTGCAGATTTCGCAGAATGTCCAAATTTTTGCCTCATATTTTAGTCTGTTTTTCATAAAATTGTGGTTTTCTGGCAAATTAGTGGCAAATCATTAAAGACTGAAGTAAGAAAATAATGACATTCTTTGGAGTTTCAGACTCCATACCCTTCAGAAAACTCATGCAAATACAATGCGTGTTATTCTATCAACTTTCTAAATTTGTAAGAGCAATATTTAAAAAATTGTCCCTATTTCTGGGGCATTGTCCAACTTTTATTTATTGTTTTGTCCATATTTCTTGCTCTAAGAGGTTGAGAGGTAAATATCAGCAAGGATTGTTATTAAAAATGCTGATTTTCTTCATGATTTGTTAGATGCTTTATTATTACCAAGAGATGTAGTGGTGAAGTGCGCCTCATAAAAAAGGCAATTCCTTTGTAACTAAGAGTAATACTTTTGCAGATATGGTGGCAAGACAAGCTGTAGTGTCTTATCTTGTTCTGGCTAAATTTCTGCACCAGCTAAATGAAACTAACAACAATTTTTCTTTACAGGAGTTATCTTTTCAGAATCAGACAGAGGAAAGAATGAAGTGGATAAACGACAGATGCAGTCGATCTCCAGACCTTTTGTGGCACCACCCTGAAGGACAACTAGTAGCTCCTAACATTTCTTAAATCAGTTGGTACAAGCCTACCATTTACCTTTTCATTTGGACAAAATGCTTCAATAAAACAGATTTCCACTAATTGGTATATCACTCATCTTTCAGAAGTTCTCAACACTTTGTAAATATTTGTGCAGTTTGCTTAGAGCATAATGTGTCTATTCAGCACCTGCACCTTTTCAATCCTTGCAAAAGCCTTTGGGACCACTTTGTTATCTGCAATGGGATATTACTGAGCTTCCTTAAGTGCAGAAATTTAGATATGCATTAGTCATTGTTGACATTTATTTTTTCTGAATGGGTAAAGGCATATCCCTATGTGAAAATGATGCTAGAACAGTAGCCAAGAAATTCTTAACTGAATTAGTTCTCAGATTTGGTGTTCCTTGTTGTATCCAATCAGATCAGGGTACTCATTTTATTAGTCAAGTAATGCAGCAGATTTGTAAAACTCTGAATGTGAAATTTTACTTTCATTATCCCTATGGATCACAAGCCTCATGCAAAGTGGAAAGAGCTTATCAATTAAGGGCTGATTATCTAAAGTGTGTGAGGAAACTGGCCTCACGTGGCCAGATGCTTTGCACTTAGTTTCATTTAGTAGGAAAAGTGCAGTTAGTACCACTAGAAAATTATCCTGTCATGAAGTCCTCATGGGCAGAGCCATAGGAATGCATATTATGCTCCTTCCCAAGAATTGTGAATTGCAAGATGTTGATGAGACCACACTTTTATATTGCAAATCTCTTTACTCTATTTTGCAGAATTACCACAACACTGTTCTGCATGCATTCCAATAAACTACAAAGCAGGACAATCATTACTCACAGCCCAGAGATTTTGTCTGCATTAATGAACACTCCTGAAGAAACTCACTTTGCCCCAGATGGAAAGGTTCATACTTCGTTTTGCTTACAACTGCTACTACCATCCATTGTGAGGGCCTCCTCACCCGGATCCATATGAAGCATATCAAGAAGAGACTTCCCTGTGATGAGTACAGCTGAGACTCCGCTGATGTCATTCCACACTAACTAGCAGAACCTATCACCATCAGAACCAGATGAAAAAACAGGGATATCACTGCAGCTGAAAATGACAGCCAATGACATTTTGCCATCCACACCAAATCCAGAACCAGCTATAAACTGTTTGTCATTCAACTTGACTCCACATCCATCCATATTGAGTTGGGAAATGAATGCAGTTAAGTTACCTTCTCTGTCAGAACAGGAAGTGAAATCATGTGACTCTGCTAATTCATCCTGGTCTGATGATTCCTGGTCAGAATTGTAAATTCACTCCTGGGGTACTTCCCATGTCCCTTATGAACAGAGGCAGTCTGTAAAATGACTCAGGGCTGCAACACTCAAAGACCCGTTACCCAGATATTACCCCATTCCATATCAAGGGAATTAAGATATAATATTGTCATATTGTGGCATTATTGACTAGACTTGTAAAGGCTCTTGTGCCATTAGCCTAGTAAACACTTATTAACAGGTAAACACTTATGAACACCCAGAACTTGGACCAAAGCTCCAAAGGCAGTGGTGTTTCCATATTCATAAAGGATGCACACACCTCCAAACTGGTAGCCCAACATAACACATCAAAAATACTTTAGGTGCAGCTAACATTGGGTAAGACAGCAATTCAGGTTGTATCCTGCTAAAGGTCCCCAACCATGTCCCAAGACTCACATTCCACATTCCTAAGTACCCTGGAGAATATTAGGGTCCAATCTAACACTCTCATACTGGGCAACTTCAACTACCCCTCCATTAACTGGGAAAACTACTTGTGTACCAATATACTCGCCCAAGGTTTCCTGGAATTCATTAATTCCAATGCCCAGGACCAGCTCGTTCTTTCCCCTACTAGAGGTAGCAACATCCTTGACTTGGTCATTACTAACATGGGCGACTGTTGCTCTACACCATTAGTCAACTCCTCCCTGGTTAGATTTGACCACAAATTAATCACCTTGGAAATCCACATCCCTCCTACCCACCTTGCAAAGGTAACCACCATAAAAAACAGAGGTGGCTAACTTTAGGGCACCCATGCAAATGGAGAATAGTTGTATGACTGCCAAATCATACACCAATGCACTGTACGAACACATACACAAATGCATGAATCTCACTATACCCAATAAAACCAAGATGCTCTCCAACAAAAAAGGAAGCCAATCTGGTGGTCCCCTGCCATAAACAAACTCTACAACAGAAGGAGGAAATTGATGCAGAATAAGGTGAAGTCCCAAGACTGGAAAAACTCCCTTATCATCCTCAACAAAAAGTTGAGATCCCTCATCAAATCCTCTAAAGCTAGCTATGAAAACAGAATTGCAGTAGATAGTAAAGACAACCACAAGGCCTTCTATAGTTATGTAAAGAATCTCTACGGCAATACCCAGATTTGCTCTGAGCTGCTGCACAATGATACCTCCTATAACAAGCCAACAGATATTGCCAATATACTGGTCGACAGATTCAGTGCCAACTTTACCCTCTCTCCCCCACCAAGGGACCAATCACAATACCAGCAGATTACCAGGCACCCAGTAATACTGCTGCATAGGTTAAAACAACACTGTCCAAGGCCAAGAATACAGCTTCTATGGAACCTGACAATATCCCTGGCTGTGTTCTACATGAACTACAGACTGAACTGGCACCTCACATGTGTGCCCTGTTCAATCACAGCCTCATCTCAGGCTTTGTCCCTACCAAATGGCGCACTGCTACAGTCATCCCTATCCACAAAGGAGGAGCAACTACAGACCCTGGGAACTATCGCCCCATTAGCCTGATGAGTCTGATATGCAAAACTATGGAACACATCATCATGCACCTAATAAACAAGGATATAGGGAATGTCCAAACTCTGGATCCTGCACAGTTTGGTTTTGTGAAGGGTTGATCATGCCTACTCAACCTGGTCGACTTCTTTGAGTCAGTCACCAAAGCTGTGGATGATGGCAAGGTGGTTCATACAGCCTGCCTTGATCTGGCCAAGGCCTTTGATACTATTCCTCACTCAGGAATCATAGAAAAACTCACTAAGCTAAGCATATGTTGGGTCATAGGTGTGTACTAGCCTAATGGCCCTGGAGCTTTAACAAGCCTAGCCCATAGGATTAGCCTTGCATCTTGCCACCCGACCTTAGTACCCAGTGCCTCTGTCAATTAGAATCACTGGAGTGATCTCTGGAGTGAACTTTCTATTTCCCATCCACTCATCAAGATTTCTCTTGAAGTGTGCCAATGAGGCGCTCTGCTTGACATGTATGGGAAGTCTATTCCATAGCATGGGCAGCCTCTGGGTTATGAACCTGTCCCTCCAGCTTGTTTTGTTGATTGTGGTAATGAGGTTGAGGTCTCTGGAGTGTGTAGTGTGGAGGGATTGGGATTTCTTTAGATGTAGCATTTCTAACAGAGCTGGGTTAGACATGGCTTTGTAAGTCAAGCAGAGATCACCTCTAAGTAGGCAATATGAGACAGAGAATAGTTGGAGTTTTTTGAGTCTGTCCATACAGGACAAGTGGTTAAGGCCTAGGATCCTCTTTGTAAGGTACTTTTGTGGCCTCTCCAGTTGTTGCACGTGTCTAGTGAGGTACATGCCAAATGGGGCATTGTACTCGATGATTAGCCTAATGAGGGAAGAGTAGAGGGAGGCAATGACCTCTTTCTTCCTGGATGCAAAACCCTTAGTAATGAGATGTGTCACACAGAAGGACTTTCTGACCACAGTGGCAATGTGGCGGTCAAAAGAGAGGTTGTTGTCAACCTGTGTTCCCAGATCTCTTATAATGCCTTCTGTGTTCAGTGGACTACCGTCAATGTGGTAATTCATGGGAACCGGGTTTTTCCCAAAGGGGATGACAACACATTTTTTGGCATTGAGGTTAAGGCCTTTCTGTAGGATATCAACATCACTTGGGGAGTTAATTATGGCACCCAACTTGCAATAGTCTGTGGACTTTGTCAGCCAGAGTCCCTTTGTGTTGGCCTGGACCAAACCCTGTGGGACTCTACTCGTAACTAGTCAGCAGTCTGACTTGGAGTCAACTACTTTCACACTGTGGTTTCTATTTATGAGCCAGTTTGCAACCCACCTAGTGATATAGGGGTTGAAGCCTAGCTTAGTGAGTTTTTCTATGATTCCTGAGTGGGGAATGGCATCAAAGGCCTTGGCCAGATCAAGGTAGGCTGTATGAACCACCTTGCCTTCTTTCAGAGAGTTCGACAGAGGCACTGGGAACTAAGGTCGGGTGGCACGATGCCAGAGTGCACATTTATGAACCTACAAACCTATGAACCTATGAACCTATGAAATAAACTCCAGCGATTCTTCTCTAATATCAACAGTGGTTTTCATTTCTTCTGTATCCAACATTGTAGATTCATTGTGCCTTTTGGACACTGACATAGACATCGCTTTATATAAACAAAACTCATTTGCAAAGTTATCTGCTTTAATGTTTTTGGTTGGAGATTGTCTGGTGATCAATTTTGCATGAACTGTGAATCAGCAATTCAACATCCATGTTTACAGTTTCTTCACTAAGCATTAGAAACTCGGGGCTGTTATATCCAACTATTGTCCATTACCATTAGGGTTACTGCAAAAATATCCCAAACAACAACTTGAAACAATGAGTGAGAAGGTCACTGAAAAAACAATCAGTTAAAAACAAAATGAAAACTCCAGCAAAGCTAGAACTTCCACTGAGTAACCTCCCAAACCTGACCCTAATGGTAATGGACATCAGTTGGATATAACAGCCCTGAGTTTCTAATGCTTAGTCAAGCACTCTGCTTGTGCTGTGCTGACGAGGTCATAACAAGGCCGAAATATGCATATCCACAGCTAGTGCGGTTTGGCTTTATTGGCCTGAAACTGTCCAGTAAAATGACAAAACAAGTCATGGGCATTCAGAATCGCCAATGAGCTGAAACACCTGATGTTCATAAGGATAATTTGCATATATCCCATGTACCTCTGATACAAGAGGTTTGGGAGGTCACTCAGTGGAAGTTCTAGCTTTGCTGGAGTTTTCATTTTGTTTTCATGACATAGTCTTGGAATATTTGAACAAGAGTTTAATGAGGGTAGATGGTTTACACAATGTGAAAAGGAACTTGATGTTGGATTTAATGGAAATGGTTTTGTTAAATAGTTTTTGTGTTCTTTGAAGGGGAATACATCCATCAAATTTCAGGAGTAGCCATGGGGGCTAAATGTGCCCCACTGTATGCTAACCTGTTGTTGGCTTAGTGGGAGAAGGAACACATATTTAACTCCAAGTATACGTCTGAGATCATTACATATTTACGTTTTTTGGATGATATTTTAATTTTATGGAGGGAAAAAAGGAATCTGTGGAGGAATTTGTAACCTATCTTAATAATACTACTACTTTTTTGACATTTACAAGTAATGTTAGTAGGGATAGAATAGAGTTTTGGACAATCTGTTGTACAAAAATGAAGGTGATGGGAGAATATGCTCATGTATTTATTGTAAAAAAACATATTCTAATTCCCTCCTCCACTTTAGTAGTTGTCACCCCTACTACCAAAAAAGAACATAATAAAAGGACAAATGGTAAGACTCTCTGGGTTGATCCGTGAGGATGATATCTTTAAGAAAGAGATATATACCTTGATCAACATGTTTAAGAGTAGGGGTTACCCCATTATACTGCTGGTGAAAATTAGGAATGAGGTCATGAAAAGGAGAAGTGTGTCTTTTTCACCAGTTTTAAGAAAAGAGGTTGAGATTGATTACATGGAAACAAATAAGGACAATAAAAAAGAGGGGCATTGGTGCTGCAATATAATGAGATGACACCAGGGGTGAAAACTATAGTTCAATCTAATTGAGAATCAGTGTTTCCTGTAGAGTTAAAAAAACATCATTGGTTTAGAACCCCAGGTCACCTATAGTAGGGGGAGAAATATCAAGGAATTGTTAGAGAACAATATTCATCCTGGACAGCAATATACTTCCAGGATGACTAAATGCGGTATGTGTAATAGCTGGTTTATTAATGATGGTCCCTAAGTTTCCATTCATCAGTATAAAAGGTCCATCAGATGTCCAGGCCATTGCAATTGTAATACCAAAATGGTTGTTTATGTTGCCACCTGTTTAGAATGCCCAGCTTTTTATGTGGGTAAAACCACACGTAAACTGAGGTTAAGGATTATGGAACACATAAGGGACAGAATAAGAAGAACACTAGTGCACTATACACACACAGCGTGATATGCAACAATTTTAAGAAGTTTATATTTTTGTAATTGACAGGGTACCTGAGAATGAAAGGAAAGGGGATACAAAAATGTTGTTAGAAGTAAGAGAATGACTTTGGCAATTAAGACTTGATGCTACAAAATCACCTGGTATAAATGAATGTTCATAGGTAGGTAGGTTCATAGGTAGGTACTAGGCTATCGGCCCTGGGGCCTATACAAACCCAGCCAAAAAGGTACCCAGGCTTTTGCCACCTAAGAAAATTATTTTCCTGTGCCCCTGTCGAGCAGAGCCACAGAGGTGATCCCCGGGGTGAATTTCCTATTTCCCATCCAATCATCAAGATTTTTCTTGAAGAGTGCTGATGAGGAGCTTTGTTTGATATAGATAGGTAGTTTATTCCAGAGTATGGGAAGTCTCTGGGACAGGAATCTATCCCTCCGGCATGTTCTGTTTAATGTGGTGACAAGGTTTTAGGTCCCTAGAGCATGTAGCTCAGAGGGATTGGGATTTCTTTAAGTGGAGCATGTCCAACAGCTCTGAGTTTGACATAGCTTTGTATGTTAGGCAGAGATCACCTCTGAGTAGGCGATATGCGATGGAGTAAAGCTGGAGTTTTTTGAGACGGTCTGCGTAGGGCATCTGTTTGAGGCCAGTAATCTTCTTTGTGAGGTATTTCTGCGGCCTTTCCAGTTATTTTAGATGTCTTGTGAGGTACATACCAAAAGGGGCATTGTGCTCTATAATAGGTCTAATGAGTGATGAGTAGAGGGGAACAATGACCTCTTTTTTTCTAGATGAGAAACCTTTTGTGATGAGGTGTGCCATGTAGAAGGATTTCCTGACTACTGTGGCGATGTGATTATCAAAGGAGAGACTACTGTCCACCTGTGTCCCAAGGTCTCTTATCACACTTTCATCGTTAAGTATACTACCGCCGAAGTTGTAGTTCATGGGTACAGAGTTTTTACCAAAGGGGATGACAATGCACTTTTTGGCATTGAATTCAAGAAAAACGGCTGTATCAGTGTACAGGATGTATATCCAAATGGCATACAGCAACGGTTATCCCACTCCACAAGGGGGGAGCCACCACGGACCCCGGGAACTACCACCTCATTAGCCTGACAAGCCTGGTCTGCAAGGCCATGGAATGTATCATCATGGAATTTATAAACAAAGATATTGGTAATCTCCAAACTCTGGATTACACCCAGTTTGTATTTATTGCATAAATTACACAAGCGCTTTCACCCTAACTGCAATAAATACTACTTTGGAAAAGCGCTTGTGTAATTTATGCAATAAATACTACTTTGGAAATTAAGTTAGGGTGAAAGCACTTGTGTAATTTATGCAATAAATACCACTTTGGATATACACCCTGTACGCTGACACAGCCATTTTTCTTGGATTTTGGTTTAGACTTTACAGTTTGTTTTTCCACTCATTTTATTCTTACTTTTTGGCATTGAGCTTGAGGCAATGCCTTTGACACTTGGCATCTGTCTCAGTGAGGCCCTTTTGTAGGATGTCCACATCGTTAGGAGTTTCAATTATGGCTCCTAGTTTGCAGTCATCTGCGAACTTTGTTAGCCAAAGACCTTCTGTGTTAGCCTGTACTTCAGAGAAGTAGATACCAAACAGGAGAGGACCCAGGACTGAACCCTGTGGTACTCCACTTGTCACTAGTCTGAAGTCGGATTTGGAGTCTGCTACTTTCACAGTGTGGGTTCCGTCAGTGAGCCAGTTGGCAACCCACCTTGTGACATAGGGATTTATACCTAGTTTAGTGAGTTTATCTATAATTCCAGAATGGGGGGTGGTGTCAAAAGCCTTGGCAAGATCTAGATAGGCTGTGTGAAGCACCTTACCCTTGTCTATGGTTTTGGTGACTGCTTCAAAGAAGTCTATCAGGTTTAGGAGACATGATCTGCCTTTTACAAACCCAAACTGGGTGTAATCCAGAGTTTGGAGATTACCAATATCTTTGTTTATAAATTCCATGATGATACGTTCCATGGCCTTGCAGACCAGGCTTGTCAGGCTAATGAGGTGGTAGTTCCCGGGGTCCGTGGTGGCTCCCCCCTTGTGGAGTGGGATAACCGTTGCTGTATGCCATTCAGCAGGCACAAAGCCTGAGGTGAGGTTATGACTGAACATGGTACTTAGGTGGGGTGCCAGTTCGTTTTGTAGTTCATGTAGAACGCAGCCTGGGATGTTGTCTGGTCCTATGGATGCTGTGTTCTTGGCTTTGGAGAGTGTGGTTTTTACCTGTGCAGCCATGATTACAGGAACTTTGCATTCTTCCGATATAGAGATGGGCTCTTTAGGGGGTGAGGGGGGGTAAAGTTAGCACTGAACCTATCTGCCAGGATGCTGGCAATATCATTTGGGTCTGTATATTTAGTGCCATTGTGCTGTAACTCAAAGCAGATCTGAGTGTCTGAGTGTTGCCATTGAGATTCTTGACATAGCTATAGAATGCTTTGTGGTTGTCTTTAGAATCAGTGGCAATTTTGTTTTCGTAACTAGCTTTGGAGGATTTTATCAGGGATCGCAGCTTCTTACTGAGGCTGACCAAGGAGCTCCTCCACTTGTGGGATTTTACTCTCTTTTGTAAGAGTTTCTTCCTTCTGTTGTACAGTTTGTTTATGGCAGGGGACCACCAGATTGGCTTCCTTTTTTTGGAGGATAACGTCTTGGTTCTGTTTGGGATAGCACGATCCATGCACTCATGTAAGTGCTTATAAAGTGCAATTGTGTAGGATTCAGTAGTCGTAACTGTATTGTCCATCTGCATGGGTGTAATGAAGTTCACCACTTCTGTCTTAAGAAGCATGAAGTTGGCCTTGGAGAAATTTTTTACCATGGTTTCCTTAATGGGGGGTGGAGGCAGGATGTGGATATCTAGGGTAATTAGCTTATGGTCGGAGCGGACCAATGAGGCATTGACTTCAGGTGTGGAACACCGGTTACTCATATTGGTAATGACTAGATCCAGGATATTGTTGCCCCTGGTGGGGGTGTGGATATGTTGATCCAGGGCATTGGAGTTTATGAATTCCAGAAAGCGTTGAGCGAAGAAGTTGGTACATGAGTAGTTTTCCCAGTTAATGGTGGGGTAGTTGAAATTGCCCATTATTAGGGTGTTTGGTGGAACCCTAATATTTTCCAGTACATCAAAAAAGAGCAGTGGGAATCCTGGGGCATGGTGGGTGATCTGTAGCAAGCTACAATTTGGATTGCAGTTTTGCCCAGAGTTAGTTGCACTTGGATAACCTCGGCTGCATTATGCTGAGCAACTAGCCTGGAGGTGTGGATGTCCTTAATGAATATGAACACACCTCCGCCTTTGGTGTTCCGGTCCAGGTTACATGGCCGAAAAGTGTGGTATGAGTTATAGCCTGGTAGTGCAGGGATGCTCTCTAGAGCCTTGAACCAGGTCTCAGTCACTGCACAGATATTGATGTTCTCCATTTTAAGGAGTGCCTCGAGTGAGTGCATTTTGAGATTTAGACTTCTAGCATTGAGTAGCATCACCCTCAGTTTTTGCTTGCCTGTTCCTGTTATGGTGATGAATTTGTCATTTGAACCGTGCCTAAAAAAGGCACTATAGGGGCAGCAAGAACCGTAGCCAGTATCCAGAATCCCAGGGGTGCCAGGTACTGGCCATCTCTGGCAAAGCATCGGGGTCTGTCGACCATGTCATCCCAGGCAGACAGATAATGGATCCCTTTAGAATGGCACCAGAAGCTTAGCCATTGTTGAAGTCAATCATTTTGTCCTTGTACTGCATTGTTCAATTTCAAGTATTTTGAAAAATAGATCTAATTTTATTTAATACAACAAATATTTTTAGTGTTGTAAGTTTTTACATGAACATATTATGTTTTTAGGTTATGATACTAATCTTATGTAAAAAGTTGCAAGGGTATTTAAGGGTTAAACAATTGTATTTTAATAAGTGGGAAAGCTTGATTCTTATTGGTTCGCCAATTGATCTGATTTGTATTTGTTGCTAATAGGTTCACTATATATTTTAAGAGTTTGGTATTTTTAATTCACTCTGAAGAAGCCCTGGAACTGTTTTGAGTGAAAGCGCTTAGTGAATGCTTATTTTTTTGATCAATAAACTGGTGTGGTGTTTTACACAGTCTGTGGATTTATTCCATGAAGTTCAAGTCGTGTTACCTTGTGGTACTTTTTTTGTTTTAAATTCAGTTATGAATATTACTATGTTTGTGGAGATCAAGTTTATTCCTGCTTACCTACAGTCTGGTCTGTGTTTTTTACTTGAAGGAACAATCCATAATATTCATTGCAGAACAGACACTAAAGACATTCCAAATCCAGTTGGAAAGATAGATTCCTCCTGGGTTTATCATAATATTGTTCAAAAGACTGCTTTTAAAGGGTTTGCTCACATGGGGTCATTTCTGCAACAGATATTATACCTGCTTATGGTGCAATGAGCTCTTAGAAATTTTGAGTAATTCTACCTTTGAGTCTAATAATTGTATTACCCATGAACTGACTGCAGTGCATAGTGTGGTGTTATAGAATTACAGGGTGCTTGATTTCACCCTTGCTTCTAAAGGGTGTACATGTGTGCTCATCACAACAGAGTGCTGTTCATTTATTCCTGATAATACTGGTGACATTCATAGTCACCTAGAAATAATTCAGAAAGTTGCTGGACTTTCACATGCTAAAGAAGCTGATATTTCCCAGTCAGCATAGTTAACTAATTTTTTCTTCTGAACTGGAAGAGAGGCATTTAAAAGTTCTTTATGCCATTAGCTATTATAATCTTAGTGTTAAGCCTTATTCTCTTCATGGTAAAAATTTGCATTTTAAAGTTGTTAGAATCTAGAAGAAATGTTACATTACAAATGCATAAATTTTAACCACTACCACTGACCACAATTGATAAGAATCATAGTACAGTAGAAGAGGAAAATAAATTATTTCAAGATTTTAATAAAATATATGATTATATACACAAAGAATCAGTGGAATGTGAAAATAAATGTGAAGAAAGAGAATGTATGACTTGAGATTATTTACAGTATTCAGATTGTATTTTTGTTCCATCAAGATGTAGGCATGCTTTTATCACTAATAAGGCTAAATTTCTGAAATGACTGCATAAAAAATGTTCATGTTTGGGACAAGTAAATCACATGTGAAGAGTCTCTGTTAACAACTGAAAAAGTGTCTATTCATTTGAGGTTCTGTAAACGTTGTCCAGTCATAAAGAAATACTATAATATAGGTTCATAGGTTCATAGATGTGTACTAGGCTAATGGTCCTGGAGCATTTACAAGCCTAGCCCTACCTTGGCATTGTGCCATCCCCTTAGTTCCTAGTGCCTATGTCGAGTAGAGCCACTGGAGTGATCCCTGGGGTGAATTTTCTATTTCCCATTCACTCATCAAGATTTCTCTTGAAGAGGGCCAGTGCGGTGCCCTGCTTGACATGTATGGGAAGTCTATTCCATAGCATGGGCAGTCTCTGGGTTATGAGCCTGTCCCTCCAGCATGTTCTGTTGATTGTGGTAATGAGGTTAAGGTCTCTGAAGCATGTGGTGCAGAGGGATTAGGATTTCTTTAGATGTAGCATTTCTAACAGAGCTGGGTCAGACATGGCTTTGTAAGTCAAGCAGAGATCGCCTCTAAGTAGGCGATATGAGACAGAGAATAGTTGGAGTTTTTTGAGTCTGTCCATCTAGGATAAGTGTTGAAAGCCTATGATCCTCTTTGTGAGGTACTTTTGCGGCCTCTCCAGTTTTTGCAGGTGTCTAGTAAGGTACATGCCAAATGGGGCATTGTACTCGATGACTGGCCTAATGAGGGACTAGTAGAGGGAGACAATGACCTCTTTCTTCCTGGATGCAAGACCCTTAGTAATGAGATGTGCCACATAGAAGGACTTTCTGACCACAGTGACAACGTGGTGGTCAATATGAGTGATTGTTTACAGCATCAGATGGGGAATGTGAAGGGTGAGGCATACAGAGAAGGAAAATGCTAGTGTGTGTATTTCATTTTAATATGCCTCATTATAATATAGCTTCCTGAGTATTTTTCTTTATGTATTTGATTATTTACTTCCTGCCAAATCACAGAAACTGACAGCATGGCTGAAATCTAAAATGTTCTGTTCTTTGTAGAATGTTCTTTTATGAAATTCAGAACTCATGCCTAATATGGAAAGTCATATACAAAGAATCAAGAATCTTAGTTAGCAAAATTAATATAAGGTTGTGGTGGTGCAGTGGTTAGCGTTGTCGCCTCACAGCAAGAGGTTTGCCTATTCGATTCTCAGCTGGGGTGCCTTCTGTGTGGAGTCTGCATGTCCTCCCCGCAGTTAAGTGATGTTTAAAGGCATGCAGTTAGGTGAATGGGTGTGTCTTCTTTGAAGGTTGGGCATTGGGCTGGCAACTCGGCACCATAAAAATCCACTGCCAATCATTAGCAGACTGGAATTCCACTGTGGCGACCCCTAAATGGGAAAAGCCGAAAGACATTACTTTTTTTTAGTTAGCAAAATTAATGCTGTACTGTTCATTTTTAATTGCTCAGTGGTTGCTCTAAGATTGCTACAATAATGTTGCTTTTTTGTTCGGGAGATAATACCTTGATTTCTTAGTGTTCCAAGTATATGCCTTTCGTTGCAATAAAGGAGATTGTTATTCAGCTGTCTTATGTAAAAGTTCTTGGGTACCTTAAAAGTTGTTACTATTGTTAATAATTTTAATGTTTTATTTGCTGGACAATGGGAATTCTCTTTTCTCATCAGCTATTCTTAGTAAGGTAAGTCTCACAGCAGCTGCTGTTGGTTATAATAAAATTCTCTATGTTGATTTTGTAGAGTTTTTTTCTTTTTTTCTATGACACTGCAACTGTTATCTAATTTATGTTAATGCAAATTAGTCTTGGCAGGATTATTTAACATTTTCCTAATAGCTGACTCTCTGTCTGGATTCCCATGCAATGTGCAAGAATAACTCCCAGACAGAAAACAACAACAAAGTGCTTGCTTGCTTACTTGCTCACAATCTCAAGCGGGCTGCATACTTTACTTAACAGTTAGTTAATGGCCATTCACTTTTTTATGCATGTATAACATGGGAAAGGAGGGAAAAAAGGCAAAGGACAAACATAATTCTCACATTAGCTGCTTCACTATCTGATGAACTCAAGGTTTCAGCATTTCATTTTTTCAGACATTTTACATTCTGAAAGCATGTCAAGGAGTTACAGATTCGGTAATATTGCCATGGGGAAAATAGCATGCAGGAGTGAGGAGGCCAGGAGGGCACGAAAGAGGTGAGGATGAGGAAAAAGAGGGGCTTAGTGTAAAGGTAGATGGGTAGGTTAAGGAAGAGTTTAAAAAAAACGCAGGTAGCCAGGCAAGATCTCTTTTCACCAGCAAAGCAGAACAGAGCAGAACAAAGACCAAGACATCCTGAGCCTACATGTAGAGCCGGACAAAGCAAAGCACAGTGGTTGTAAGCCAGAACTTACAAATAGGGCAAGCAGGACTCTGTGTTGGACATTTTTCAGTATTGGTCAGGTTACTTCTGAGTTAAATGGGAGCTAAGAGTTGGTAGATTATGTATATTCACTTAGTTAGTTATTTTATTTAATAATATGGATAGTTAGTGTGCATACTGAATTGTCTGGTTGGTCTCATTTATTACTTGATGTAGCTGCTTAAGTGCTTCAAAGAGCTAAGAGTTTTTATTGTATACTAATATGGAAAGTAGAAGGATGCATAGCTTAGATGACGTATATGATTGTTTTCTTAACTCAAGGTGGCACTGGGCTGAGACATCAGTGTCATTGCACAGTACACATGGTTCTCAACCACTGAAAGGATATGGTTATAGGACTGTTTGATTCTGAACAATATGATAAGATAAGGACAATAGGGAAATGGGACCACATGGTAAGCCAAGGTTTTTGGCCTAGTTGTTTTAAGGTTGAATTATGTCTCTTGGAGCCTAGTTATGGGATTTTGAGGTTTGCTGTGTACAACAGCACTGAAGTAAGCATGATTTAACAAAGTTATGTGTACTACTCATTACAGCTGAGTGCACCTCCAAGTATTTCTGCAGTTACCTCCTACAGTGCTTCTAGGCATCAAATATTGCTTGTTCATATTTGAATTAAGTCCAAAATCATGCTACATACAAGGTATCAGAATGTTTTATCTTGAAGCATACATGATGGCAAACGCAATTGTATTGATATTTGGCCTGTTCAATACAGCTAAAGAGTTATTAAATATTATCTGTATACTGTTTGTTTGTATTGTAATACTTTTCATATTTATCTAAATATCTCAACATTCATGTAACACAGACAGAACTGCATAACCTCACATGAAAGCACACAGCTATATGAATAAAATCCTGCTGGCAGTATGTGTCTTGCTTGAATGGTTACCAAGATACCATAATCTGTTTATACAACATTACAGAATAAAAAACTTCATTGCATGTATTTTGGCTTATAAAATCCAGTTTGAAGCACTGAACTGAATGAATGCTGCTAATGTAAAGATTAATTTATTCAGAATAGTTTGTTATTTACAGTTTTCTTTTAACAGTTATGATTCCAGAGATATGAATATTTGTTTGCACTGTAAGGTGATAACTTCATTTTTCAAAGTCTTAAGGCACATCCACTGGGAGTTAAATGTATACGCTCATAAAAGTTGTACTGGAGGGAATGAGTTAACCAAATCTGTGGCATTTTTGAGAATTCGGTTCCTTTGCTTAAGGTTTGGGCCCAGTAGGACTGGTGATTTTTTTTTTGAGGGGGGGTTGCTGTGTACAGTGATGCTGATGTAGCCATGTTTTAACTTGGTTATCTGCTTAGAGTGTTATCTAAATCTGTTGCATTTTGAACCTTGCCAGAATTTCATTGGTGTGCTCAGTGGCTTGACTTGTTATGGCTGGAGGTATTTTTTGGTTCCTGTCTACAGTAAAGTGGGTGACATCAGGTTTTAATAAAGTTAGGAGTGTGCAGAGAATTAACAATCTATAGCTTCTTGGGTTTGGACAAACCTTTAATTTTGCTGAAGGATTTGTGCCCAGTAGGGCCAGAGGATTTTGGAGGTCACTGCATACAACAATGCTAATTTGAACACATTTTCAACAAAGGTATGATTGGATAGATTATTAAACAAATCTGTGCTAAGTTGGATCTTAGCAGGCCTTTTGCCTACTAGCTCAATTGAGGGAAGCTGGATAATTAAAAAAAATAATTAAGAATTTTATTGGTGTAGGTATACAGTGTTACTTGCATCCATTTTTGTTAAGGTCTGAACCAGGCCATCACTGCCTTGATCAATGGGTAAGGGGGGGTTATTAGGCCTCAAGCCTCAAGCTCAGAAGGGTTGATGGTGGTTGGGTTGCTGCTTACAATACCACTGAAGCAAACAGACTATAGCAAGCTTGTAAGTGTGAAAACCTTATCTAAACATGTCCATATCATAGCACCCTAGGCAGGCTGTTGTTCATTGCTGGGCTGTGTCAAGGGATAATGTATTTAGGGCCCAGTTCAGCTGGTTGAGGTTGGGGGTTGCTAAGTACAGTAATGCTGACATAACAATAATAATGCTGCAGTAATGTTGACCTTTTGCCAAGCACCAAAATGCTTATGTTAACTTCATCAAGTTTATATGATGAGAGCTGCAGTTCGGGCTTCTTGCATAATGGTTAAGGTGGAATAGCATCTCAGGCTCAGTATAGCTAGGGAGTTTGTTTGTGACTGTGTATCATACAGAGGAGAACCTGATTCAGCAAGGATCCATAAATATTATTTTAATGCTGGAAAGTTGATTCAGGCGCCGTAGGTCTCAGGGGACATAAGGGCCTGTGATTGACTTAA
Source organism: Protopterus annectens (assembly GCF_019279795.1). Lineage (NCBI taxonomy): Eukaryota > Metazoa > Chordata > Ceratodontiformes > Protopteridae > Protopterus > Protopterus annectens. The sequence goes on along the minus strand of NC_056745.1, from coordinate 324,779,122 downwards.
TGGATCTCAGATAACAACCTACTGAGTACAGCCAACAGTAGAGGGAGCATTTTGACTTAAGGGATATATGATAAGAATGTTGGAAATAACAGGTTACTAATGGGAAGCCATATATAGTGATAAAGTAATTAAAGAATGTTGGCATTAGCCATAAGACAAGGAAGGTTTCACTCGGAACAAGCAGACAGTGAGAGGGGTAATGGTCTCAGTTAAGTAATTAATGAGAGAGATGAAAGCTGGTTACAGTAGGCAAGTGATACTGAAGGAGGGAGTGAATGGGAAAGATTGGTAAGAGGATATTATTCTTGCTTCACTGCAGCATGACCAAGGGATTTTACAAATGTCTGCAGGAACTGCTTCGCATGAAAGGAAGGCAGTGGTTGACAGGATTTGTCCACCAGTAGAGCTGACAAAGGACCAGACAGAGGCAGTGGAACCAGATGTATCAGTGACAACAGAGCCAGTGGCAACAGGTACAGTTATACTTCAGCTTGAACTGGTAAAATGGCGGACAAAAGTACCTGCACGATTTTGGGACATGGAGGTCATAACAGGTGGGTGCTCAATGAATGATGATGATGTCAATGCTGAAATTAGGGAGTAGGTTAATGTACACAAAGTTGACTCTGTATACAAACTAGAAGGAATAAAAGCAAGCATAAGAAACAGAAAACTGAAGTAGCAGACCTGGCCTGCATGGGGAGTGAGGGGGAGGATGAAGCAAGTGAGATTAGGCAAATAATAGAGCATACAATGAACCAGGGTAAAACAGACCTCATGGAGGTTCCACCTGGAAGCAGGAGGAGAAAATCAAAAGGAATTGAGGAAAATGTGGTCCAGCTTGTGGACATGTTAATAGTGGAAAGAAGAGGCCATATAGTGAAGACTGTATCAGTAGCACTGCAGGGTAAGTTACAAGAGATGGTCAATAACTCAGTGCGGGAAGTGAAAGAGAGCCATCACAGACATGTCACCTATCTTACAAATCTATAGCAGAGCACGTGGGAATACACCTTTCAGACAAGGTGTGGCAACAGAGAGAAAAAAGTGAATATATGGATTTCTTTCACTACTGAACAGACCCAGAGAAGAGCAGGAGGAAAGTAAGGACAAAAAAGAGGGAGGAGAAGGAGCTGGAGGTTAGACGTAGGCCCCTTATAACAAGAACATGGGATAATTGGCTAGTTGGTTTTGGAATGTATGCCAGTGTGATGACAGAATGAAACCCATCCATGGCAACTGGTTTTTGATTATACTTTTACAGAATCATGAAAATAAGAGCCAGTCATAGAAGAAGTGGGTGGCTGGACTAAGATGAAGAATTTAGCAGGTGCATTCACTTACAGTCAGAGCTGCCATGGGGGAATGTGGACATGTTTCTCTTATGGGAAGTGCATTACAGGACAGGGATTCAGCACACTGAGCATGGTTTTCCAGTGCAGCAGGTGTTTTTTGGATATGGCCTAGAGACCGAGGGGCAGTAGATCATTTATGGGAAGTTGGCAGCAAAAGGATGGAGGTGTACCAAACCACATCACAGGATGAAGATCCAGCCTCAACCCCTTTTACCATTGCACATGGGGTCGAGTTGTGACTTCAGCAGTGACAATCATCTTGAGCCAAGGTTCACACCACCAGGTGGCTAGCCCTGCCACAGTAGTTCATTCATACCACTCACTCGCACACACACACCTATGGCCAATTTAGCATGTCTGATTCACCTACTGCATGTCTTTGGAATGTGGGAGGAAACCGGTGCACCTGGAGGAAACCCAAGTGACCACAGGGATGACATGCAGACTCTGCACAGAAGGCATCCCAGCTAAGAATTGAACCAGAGAACTTCTTGCTGTGAGACAGCAAAGCTGACCACTGAACCACTGCAGCCACCTGTGGATCTCACCTGAAATATGAGTAGATCTATAAGTTCTTGTGAGGGTCTAATGGGGTGATACTTGGCAGCAAAGAACAATGAAAAAAGAGACCCAATTGTTCACAGATGCATCAGGATGCATTGGGTTTGGGGGATTTCTGAAGGGCAAATAGTTTGCAGAGTGGTGGCCACAGGGCTTGCAAAAAGATAAGGGGGTCCATCCATTATGGAGATGTAATTCTTCCCATTAGTTGTGACTGTACATGTGCAGGCTGATTTGCTGCAGGACAAGTACATTTTATTTAGGACTGATAATTTGGGGGTAGTTAGCCAGGTAAATATTCACTTGGATGGCTGGTAAATATAGAAAGACTAATGAGACAGTTTGTACTGCAATGCATGCAAAACAACATAACAGTAAAAGCACAGCATATTCAAGGGAAAGAGAATGCTATTATCGACTCACTTTCTCATTTTTAGTGGGACAGGCTCAGACACTGGTGCCAGCAGCTGACCCAAAGCCTTACAGGATTTCACAACATCTTTGGAATATGATGAAAAATGTATATGGGGCAGGAAATAGAAAACATTTCATCCAAGTACACGAGGTATAAGAAACGTAGTCTCCATTATTTAGAAACAAGGGCTGATGTAGGGTGGCAAGTAAAATGGCCAGTACCTGTACCACAGCTATTAATTTACATTTTTAGTTAGAAAAAAAATGGACATGTCAAGGTGCATTGCAGGTGCACATATGGCAGCAATTAGTTGGCAGCAAAGAGTGCAAGGGTGTCAGGACACTGTGCAAGCGTTTGCAGTTCGAAAGCTACTCCATGGTTGGGCAAGAACGGAGATCATGCAAACAGATGAACATCATCCCGTTGGGCCTAGTATTATTGCATGGCTATGAAGAGTGCTGAGAGATGAATCCATATTATAGTATGAACTGTAGCTTTTTCAGACAGCATACTTAGTGCATTTTGTGAGGCATTCCGGATATCTGAGATAGTGCAGTGAACAGTGTGACAACTCTCCATTGGCACTAGAGCTCAGGGATATTAAGCTGAAGGCTGCCATGGTATGGGTACATGTGAAGAAGAATAAAACAGGCCAGATAAGAAAAGGAGTATGGCAAAGTTCAGGCCCCCAAAGGATACAGGGTGGAATATAGTTAGATGGATTAGGAAATACCAGGCAATGCATCTGAGTGGTTACTCACTCGTTTTGTGTCACAGAGATTGTGTTCCCTTATCTAGTTACCAATTTATGGCCAGCCTGCAAAAAACATAGGGAATCTGGTCTTGACAATAGCAAATTAACCTCTCATTCCTTTAGAATAGGGGCTGCTTCACATAGCCACTCAAAACAGCTTCGCAAATTGAGTTAATGCACTGAGGTCAGTTTAGATTGCAAATTTACAAAAGATATGTTAGATCATGATGACTAATCAGCATTCTCTTTCACAAGTGTCATAAAGCAGCCAGTGGAGGTATGGATTCTGGGTGCATTCTTTTGTGTACCACACAGCCAGAGAACAGGGCGAAACAGAGAGAAACCTGAGTTTCAAAGAAGAAGAACTGTGGGTTTGTTTGGCTGGGATGGAGAGGAATGAAATGAAAGCACCTGCTGGCAGCATGGACAGAGTTTTCTGAGTCATTACCTGGGCCAAGTATAATTGTATTGAATATGGGGGGAATGATGTTACAAAAAGCCCATTGCTGTACCTCAAGAATAGAATGTGTCAATGGTTCAGGCAGATCAGACAGAAATGGGTGGACACAAATCTTGTGTGGTTAGATATAATTCAAAGATCAGTCTGGCAAAGAGCAAATAACATCAGAAGACTGGGTTAGGAAGTTGACCAACCAATTCATTAGGCCACAGGTAAGTGAGCGAGAATGTAGGGTAGTGCACCACACTAATATTAATATCAGTTCACCACAACTTTACACAAGTGATGGAGTTCACTTGTCACATTTAGGAATAAAGTTATTTGTAGGAAACTTTAAAAAAAGGAATTGGAAAGTGTCAGATGTGCTTGGAGGAAAGATGGCATGTAGGACAAGCCATCTTTCTATGGCAGAAGGGCATACCTGGAAGGCTAAATTGCAAAGGAGTGTGCTTGGCCTGAAGAGGGGTGCAACCTCAGAGAGCTTGGCCCCTGTCTGGGTGGGCCACCCCTATGGTGTATTGGGCAGGCTGAGAACCATAGCTTGGGTGTCACACAAGTGACAGATCCCCTTCAGCCACTGATATCTGGATGAATGGTGACAGGAAACTGTCATTGTTTGGTTGTAGATCCCCTCAGCCATTGGTGTTGCTTAACTATATATGGGGATTGTGGTGGTACTTTATGGCCCTGTTGAAATTACTTCCTTACAAGTTCTGCCCTTTGTGCATGTCTAAATATTCTTGGTTGGCAATGATTTGGTCTGATTTGCATTGACTTCTGATCTGGCACTGATTTGATGCATAATTTGATCTGACTGGCATAATAAATATATGGCCACAACCATTTCTTTCAAGCAAGTGTATGGTGTCATTTGTTAAATTAAGGGCATGCTTATTTTCATCGAAAGGCAATTACACTCTGTTCAGGAAATAACCATCAGGCATCAGCTGTCATTCTATTCAGAATAATACATTAAGGGTGTTATTATTCCCTTTTATTTAATGCAGGTGCTTTTAATTTAAATAATGCAATTATTTTAGTCATGCCGACCTTTTGCTGTTACTGCTTCAGTAAAGACATATATGTTCATCACATACTGGAATCATTTCATGTTCTTTTCTGGAGGACGTATATACACACACACACACACACACACACACACATATATATATATATACATATATATATATATATATATATATATATATATATATATATATATATGTAGGTCCACCTGTAAACGCCAAAATCTCAAAACACCGACGATGAGAACACCGACACCGGAAGATTGACAACGGAGAAGACCGACAGTTGAGAATCCCAACGCTGAGAACACCGACATGTTAAAGGTAAGTGTGCGATAGGAATGGACGTTAGGGTCAGGGTGTGGGTAAGGTAAGTGAGTGATAACGACGGTCTGTAGGGTTAGGGGTGGGTTAAGTGAATTAGGGTTAGGGGGCGGGTCAGGTGAGTGTGCGATAGTGACAGACGTTAGGGATAGGGGCGGGTTAAGTGAGTCAATGTTAGGGCGTGGGTCAGGTGAGTGTGCGATAGTGACGGACCTTAGGGTTAGGGTTTGGGTTAAGGTTAGTGCACAGATAGCTGTGTATGTAAGGTTCAGTGTAGGTTTGTAAGGTTTTTGGTGTGCTTGTGTTGTGTGTGTGCTTTTTGGACAGGGGATTTGTTTTGTTTGTTGAGTGTCGGGATTGTGGTTTGTCGGGTATGTGACATTTTGTGTTTCTGAACTTTCGGTTTTGTGGTGTCGGTGATTTCATTGTCGGTGTTTTAGCGCATCAGTGTTATCAGGTAGACCCATATATATATATATATATATATATATATATATATATATATATATATATATATATATATATATATGAGAACATCCTGATCACAGGTTTGGCTGGGTGAACTGCTTTGCAGTTTATATGGCTATTACAGTTTTTATATTGATGAATTAATTTTGCAGAGTTATTCATGTATTGGAATGCTGGGTGCGATAAATGTAATGCAATACACTAATTATACTATTAGCCTTCACTAGAGGGTGAAAAGTTAGGCTGACTTAGCACATACACATTTTATAGTTTGCTCTTAATACATACTAGTCTAGGGTATTACTGAGTTATATTCTCTAAAATCTTTCATATACAAGAAGCAGATAATTAACACCCAAGACAATAGAACTTTTAACATTTATATGATTAGTGAAATTGTTCCAGACTTAATATTATACCGTATTAACCCTTTTTTCACTGGATGCCATTATGTAAAATGGTCTTGTGGAATAATATTATATCCCTTGAAGCTTGCCTTTATTTGGTATATAAAAATGGGAAAGGGTTAGAAAGAAACAGAGAGAAGTACAAAGGTGAGGGTAGTACATATAAATGCAGGGGAGAAGCAGACAGAAGACTGAAAGGGGAAAGGAGGACAACTGTACGTGGAAACGGTGGAAGGAAAAAAGAAGAAAGAGTGAAGAACAGAGGAAGGGGAAGGAGAAAAGAAAACAGGGAAAAAAGAGAAAGAAAGACGTAGGCAGGAATGAAAGGGAGAAAAAGGAATTTCAATAAAAGAAAAGTAAATGACAAAGGAAAGAAGGAAAGGAAATGGGAGAATTGGGGAAGATACAAAACAAAAAAGGGAAAAGAAAGAAAAAAAGAGAAATGGAAATCAATAGGAAAATTAACAAGGAAAAGGAAGAGAGAGAGAGAGAGTAAATAGAACGAGAGGAAGCAGACAAGAAGAAAGGGCTATGTAAAGGAAACAAACTGAGGAAAAGATGAAAAAAGAAAAGATGTAGTAGGGTAGTTAGGATTGGGAAAATATAAAATGCTAAGGACACAGTAAACAAAAAAATTAGCAGAGAAACAGAGAAGGTGAAAATCCAGGCTGCAGAGAGCTGAATAAGCGACTTTTCTTGATACTAAGTATATTTTTTGTTGCTTTCCACATCTGAATACCTAGCGACTGTATTTCGCCTGCCTTTCTGTTACATTGAAGCTGTTTTTACTGCATTTAACTTAATATTGCACTTGGAATCCTTGTTTGTTACTATTTGACTGTATTTGTAGCAAATTCTTCTGTGTAAGCTGTAGTAGCTGATTCATAGCATTTATAAGTGTTTGCTGTACCTGTTTCTGCCTGTTTTGTGAAAAAAAAAAGAAAAAAATATCTCTTGTTTTTCCTGCTTTACTAGTTTAGTCCAGTTTCAGAGTTGCTGATTCCTGGGCTTTGGTTGTAGTTCCTGTGTACTGTTTCCTTGCCTTATTTGGGGGAGAGGAAGTTACCTTGCTTACCAGTGGGAGTGGGAAGCATTGAGCTGCCTTTTGTCCAGTTTTGTGAGGTTTCAGCCAGTAACTAGTAGTTTATTGGTCGTTTTGGGCCAGTTTCTAGCTTTTTCCAGCCCCCTGGTATAAAACGCGGTAAACACGCGTTTTTCAGCTTGTACCTACTCAGCACAGACTCCACGTGGGCCAGCAGAGTAATCCAGGCTGCAGAGAGCTGAATAAGCGACTTTTCTTGATACTAAGTATATTTTTTGTTGCTTTCCACATCTGAATACCTAGCGACTGTATTTCGCCTGCCTTTCTGTTACATTGAAGCTGTTTTTACTGCATTTAACTTAATATTGCACTTGGAATCCTTGTTTGTTACTATTTGACTGTATTTGTAGCAAATTCTTCTGTGTAAGCTGTAGTAGCTGATTCATAGCATTTATAAGTGTTTGCTGTACCTGTTTCTGCCTGTTTTGTGAAAAAAAAAAAAGAAAAAATATCTCTTGTTTTTCCTGCTTTACTAGTTTAGTCCAGTTTCAGAGTTGCTGATTCCTGGGCTTTGGTTGTAGTTCCTGTGTACTGTTTCCTTGCCTTATTTAGAGGAAGTTACCTTGCTTACCAGTGGGAGTGGGAAGCATTGAGCTGCCTTTTGTCCAGTTTTGTGAGGTTTCAGCCAGTAACTAGTAGTTTATTGGTCGTTTTGGGCCAGTTTCTAGCTTTTTCCAGCCCCCTGGTATAAAACGCGGTAAACGAGCGTTTTTCAGCTTGTACCTACTCAGCACAGACTCCACGTGGGCCAGCAGAGTAATCCAGGCTGCAGAGAGCTGAATAAGCAACTTTTCTTGATACTAAGTATATTTTTGTTGCTTTCCACATCTGAATACCTAGCGACTGTATTTCGCCTGCCTTTCTGTTACATTGAAGCTGTTTTTACTGCATTTAACTTAATATTGCACTTGGAATCCTTGTTTGTTACTATTTGACTGTATTTGTAGCAAATTCTTCTGTGTAAGCTGTAGTAGCTGATTCATAGCATTTATAAGTGCTTGCTGTACCTGTTTCTGCCTGTTTTGTGGAAAAAAAAAAGAAAAAAAGAAAAAATATCTCTTGTTTTTCCTGCTTTACTAGTTTAGTCCAGTTTCAGAGTTGCTGATTCCTGGGCTTTGGTTGTAGTTCCTGTGTACTGTTTCCTTGCCTTATTTGGGGAGAGGAAGTTACCTTGCTTACCAGTGGGAGTGGGAAGCATTGAGCTGCCTTTTGTCCAGTTTTGTGAGGTTTCAGCCAGTAACTAGTAGTTTATTGGTCGTTTTGGGCCAGTTTCTAGCTTTTTCCAGCCCCCTGGTATAAAACGCGGTAAACGTGCGTTTTTCAGCTTGTACCTACTCAGCACAGACTCCACGTGGGCCAGCAGAGTAATCCAGGCTGCAGAGAGCTGAATAAGTGACTTTTCTTGATACTAAGTATATTTTTTGTTGCTTTCCACATCTGAATACCTAGCGACTGTATTTCGCCTGCCTTTCTGTTACATTGAAGCTGTTTTTACTGCATTTAACTTAATATTGCACTTGGAATCCTTGTTTGTTACTATTTGACTGTATTTGTAGAAAATTCTTCTGTGTAAGCTGTAGTAGCTGATTCATAGCATTTATAAGTGTTTGCTGTACCTGTTTCTGCCTGTTTTGTGAAAAAAAAAGAAAAAAAGAAAAAAAAATATCTCTTGTTTTTCCTGCTTTACTAGTTTAGTCCAGTTTCAGAGTTGCTGATTCCTGGGCTTTGGTTGTAGTTCCTGTGTACTGTTTCCTTGCCTTATTTGGGGGAGAGGAAGTTACCTTGCTTACCAGTGGGAGTGGGAAGCATTGAGCTGCCTTTTGTCCAGTTTTGTGAGGTTTCAGCCAGTAACTAGTAGTTTATTGGTCGTTTTGGGCCAGTTTCTAGCTTTTTCCAGCCCCCTGGTATAAAACGCGGTAAACACGCGTTTTTCAGCTTGTACCTACTCAGCACAGACTCCACGTGGGCCAGCAGAGTAATCCAGGCTGCAGAGAGCTGAATAAGCGACTTTTCTTGATACTAAGTATATTTTTTGTTGCTTTCCACATCTGAATACCTAGCGACTGTATTTCGCCTGCCTTTCTGTTACATTGAAGCTGTTTTTACTGCATTTAACTTAATATTGCACTTGGAATCCTTGCTTGTTACTATTTGACTGTATTTGCAGCAAATTCTTCTGTGTAAGCTGTAGTAGCTGATTCATAGCATTTATAAGTGTTTGCTGTACCTGTTTCTGCCTGTTTTGTGAAAAAAAAAAAAAAAAAAAAAAATATCTCTTGTTTTTCCTGCTTTACTAGTTTAGTCCAGTTTCAGAGTTGCTGATTCCTGGGCTTTGGTTGTAGTTCCTGTGTACTGTTTCCTTGCCTTATTTGGGGGAGAGGAAGTTACCTTGCTTACCAGTGGGAGTGGGAAGCATTGAGCTGCCTTTTGTCCAGTTTTGTGAGGTTTCAGCCAGTAACTAGTAGTTTATTGGTCGTTTTGGGCCAGTTTCTAGCTTTTTCCAGCCCCCGGTATAAAACGCCTGCTGTAGCGTTTTCAGCTTGTACCTACTCAGCACAGACTCCACGTGGGCCAGCAGAGTAATCCAGGCTGCAGAGAGCTGAATAAGCGACTTTTCTTGATACTAAGTATATTTTTGTTGCTTTCCACATCTGAATACCTAGCGACTGTATTTCGCCTGCCTTTCTGTTACATTGAAGCTGTTTTACTGCATTTAACTTAATATTGCACTTGGAATCCTTGTTTGTTACTATTTGACTGTATTTGTAGCAAATTCTTCTGTGTAAGCTGTAGTAGCTGATTCATAGCATTTATAAGTGTTTGCTGTACCTGTTTCTGCCTGTTTTGTGGAAAGAAAAAAAAAAAAGAAAAAATATCTCTTGTTTTTCCTGCTTTACTAGTTTAGTCCAGTTTCAGAGTTGCTGATTCCTGGGCTTTGGTTGTAGTTCCTGTGTACTGTTTCCTTGCCTTATTTGGGGCAGAGGAAGTTACCTTGCTTACCAGTGGGAGTGGGAAGCATTGAGCTGCCTTTTGTCCAGTTTTGTGAGGTTTCAGCCAGTAACTAGTAGTTTATTGGTCGTTTTGGGCCAGTTTCTAGCTTTTTCCAGCCCCCTGGTATAAAACGCGGTAAACGCGTGTTTTTCAGCTTGTACCTACTCAGCACAGACTCCACGTGGGCCAGCAGAGTAATCCAGGCTGCAGAGAGCTGAATAAGCGACTCTTCTTGATACTAAGTATATTTTTTGTTGCTTTCCACATCTGAATACCTAGCGACTGTATTTCGCCTGCCTTTCTGTTACATCGAAGCTGTTTTTACTGCATTTAACTTAATATTGCACTTGGAATCCTTGTTTGTTACTATTTGACTGTATTTGTAGCAAATTCTTCTGTGTAAGCTGTAGTAGCTGATTCATAGCATTTATAAGTGTTTGCTGTACCTGTTTCTGCCTGTTTTGTGGAAAAAAAAAAAAAAAGAAAAAAATATCTCTTGTTTTTCCTGCTTTACTAGTTTAGTCCAGTTTCAGAGTTGCTGATTCCTGGGCTTTGGTTGTAGTTCCTGTGTACTGTTTCCTTGCCTTATTTGGGGGAGAGGAAGTTACCTTGCTTACCAGTGGGAGTAGGAAGCATTGAGCTGCCTTTTGTCCAGTTTTGTGAGGTTTCAGCCAGTAACTAGTAGTTTATTGGTCGTTTTGGGCCAGTTTCTAGCTTTTTCCAGCCCCCTGGTATAAAACGCGGTAAACGCGGGTTTTTCAGCTTGTACCTACTCAGCACAGACTCCACGTGGGCCAGCAGAGTAATCCAGGCTGCAGAGAGCTGAATAAGCGACTTTTCTTGATACTAAGTATATTTTTTGTTGCTTTCCACATCTGAATACCTAGCGACTGTATTTCGCCTGCCTTTCTGTTACATTGAAGCTGTTTTACTGCATTTAACTTAATATTGCACTTGGAATCCTTGTTTGTTACTATTTGACTGTATTTGTAGCAAATTCTTCTGTGTAAGCTGTAGTAGCTGATTCATAGCATTTATAAGTGTTTGCTGTACCTGTTTCTGCCTGTTTTGTGAAAAAAAAAAAAAAAGAAAAAATATCTCTTGTTTTTCCTGCTTTACTAGTTTAGTCCAGTTTCAGAGTTGCTGATTCCTGGGCTTTGGTTGTAGTTCCTGTGTACTGTTTCCTTGCCTTATTTGGGGAGAGGAAGTTACCTTGCTTACCAGTGGGAGTGGGAAGCATTGAGCTGCCTTTTGTCCAGTTTTGTGAGGTTTCAGCCAGTAACTAGTAGTTTATTGGTCGTTTTGGGCCAGTTTCTAGCTTTTTCCAGCCCCTGGTATAAAACGCGTAAACGCGCTGCTTTTCAGCTTGTACCTACTCAGCACAGACTCCACGTGGGCCAGCAGAGTAATCCAGGCTGCAGAGAGCTGAATAAGCGACTTTTCTTGATACTAAGTATATTTTTTGTTGCTTTCCACATCTGAATACCTAGCGACTGTATTTCGCCTGCCTTTCTGTTACATTGAAGCTGTTTTTACTGCATTTAACTTAATATTGCACTTGGAATCCTTGTTTGTTACTATTTGACTGTATTTGTAGCAAATTCTTCTGTGTAAGCTATAGTAGCTGATTCATAGCATTTATAAGTGTTTGCTGTACCTGTTTCTGCCTGTTTTGTGAAAAAAAAAGAAAAAAAGAAAAAAATATCTCTTGTTTTTCCTGCTTTACTAGTTTAGTCCAGTTTCAGAGTTGCTGATTCCTGGGCTTTGGTTGTAGTTCCTGTGTACTGTTTCCTTGCCTTATTTGGGGGAGAGGAAGTTACCTTGCTTACCAGTGGGAGTGGGAAGCATTGAGCTGCCTTTTGTCCAGTTTTGTGAGGTTTCAGCCAGTAACTAGTAGTTTATTGGTCGTTTTGGGCCAGTTTCTAGCTTTTTCCAGCCCCCTGGTATAAAACGCGGTAAACACACGTTTTTCAGCTTGTACCTACTCAGCACAGACTCCACGTGGGCCAGCAGAGTAATCCAGGCTGCAGAGAGCTGAATAAGCGACTTTTCTTGATACTAAGTATATTTTTGTTGCTTTCCACATCTGAATACCTAGCGACTGTATTTCGCCTGCCTTTCTGTTACATTGAAGCTGTTTTTACTGCATTTAACTTAATATTGCACTTGAAATCCTTGTTTGTTACTATTTGACTGTATTTGTAGCAAATTCTTCTGTGTAAGCTGTAGTAGCTGATTCATAGCATTTATAAATGTTTGCTGTACCTGTTTCTGCCTGTTTTGTGAAAAAAAAAAAAAAGAAAAAATATCTCTTGTTTTTCCTGCTTTACTAGTTTAGTCCAGTTTCAGAGTTGCTGATTCCTGGGCTTTGGTTGTAGTTCCTGTGTACTGTTTCCTTGCCTTATTTGGGGGAGAGGAAGTTACCTTGCTTACCAGTGGGAGTGGGAAGCATTGAGCTGCCTTTTGTCCAGTTTTGTGAGGTTTCAGCCAGTAACTAGTAGTTTATTGGTCGTTTTGGGCCAGTTTCTAGCTTTTTCCAGCCCCTGGTATAAACGCGGTAAACGCATGTTTTTCAGCTTGTACCTACTCAGCACAGACTCCACATGGGCCAGCAGAGTAATCCAGGCTGCAGAGAGCTGAATAAGCGACTTTTCTTGATACTAAGTATATTTTTTGTTGCTTTCCACATCTGAATACCTAGCGACTGTATTTCGCCTGCCTTTCTGTTACATTGAAGCTGTTTTTACTGCATTTAACTTAATATTGCACTTGGAATCCTTGTTTGTTACTATTTGACTGTATTTGTAGCAAATTCTTCTGTGTAAGCTGTAGTAGCTGATTCATAGCATTTATAAGTGTTTGCTGTACCTGTTTCTGCCTGTTTTGTGGAAAAAAAAAAGAAAAAAAGAAAAAAAGAAAAAAATATCTCTTGTTTTTCCTGCTTTACTAGTTTAGTCCAGTTTCAGAGTTGCTGATTCCTGGGCTTTGGTTGTAGTTCCTGTGTACTGTTTCCTTGCCTTATTTGGGGGAGAGGAAGTTACCTTGCTTACCAGTGGGAGTGGGAAGCATTGAGCTGCCTTTTGTCCAGTTTTGTGAGGTTTCAGCCAGTAACTAGTAGTTTATTGGTCGTTTTGGGCCAGTTTCTAGCTTTTTCCAGCCCCCTGGTATAAAACGCGGTAAACGAGCGTTTTTCAGCTTGTACCTACTCAGCACAGACTCCACGTGGGCCAGCAGAGTAATCCAGGCTGCAGAGAGCTGAATAAGCGACTTTTCTTGATACTAAGTATAATTTTTGTTGCTTTCCACATCTGAATACCTAGCGACTGTATTTCGCCTGCCTTTCTGTTACATTGAAGCTGTTTTTACTGCATTTAACTTAATATTGCACTTGGAATCCTTGTTTGTTACTATTTGACTGTATTTGTAGCAAATTCTTCTGTGTAAGCTGTAGTAGCTGATTCATAGCATTTATAAGTGTTCGCTGTACCTGTTTCTGCCTGTTTTGTGAAAAAAAAAAAAAAAAAAAAAAAAGAAAAAAAAAATATCTCTTGTTTTTCCTGCTTTACTAGTTTAGTCCAGTTTCAGAGTTGCTGATTCCTGGGCTCTGGTTGTAGTTCCTGTGTACTGTTTCCTTGCCTTATTTGGGGGAGAGGAAGTTACCTTGCTTACCAGTGGGAGTGGGAAGCATTGAGCTGCCTTTTGTCCAGTTTTGTGAGGTTTCAGCCAGTAACTAGTAGTTTATTGGTCGTTTTGGGCCAGTTTCTAGCTTTTTCCAGCCCCCTGGTATAAAACGCGGTAAACGCGTGTTTTTCAGCTTGTACCTACTCAGCACAGACTCCACGTGGGCCAGCAGAGTAATCCAGGCTGCAGAGAGCTGAATAAGTGACTTTTCTTGATACTAAGTATAATTTTTGTTGCTTTCCACATCTGAATACCTAGCGACTGTATTTCGCCTGCCTTTCTGTTACATTGAAGCTGTTTTTACTGCATTTAACTTAATATTGCACTTGGAATCCTTGTTTGTTACTATTTGACTGTATTTGTAGCAAATTCTTCTGTGTAAGCTGTAGTAGCTGATTCATAGCATTTATAAGTGTTTGCTGTACCTGTTTCTGCCTGTTTTGTGAAAAAAAAAAAAAAAGAAAAAATATATCTTGTTTTTCCTGCTTTACTAGTTTAGTCCAGTTTCAGAGTTGCTGATTCCTGGGCTTTGGTTGTAGTTCCTGTGTACTGTTTCCTTGCCTTATTTGGGGGAGAGGAAGTTACCTTGCTTACCAGTGGGAGTGGGAAGCATTGAGCTGCCTTTTGTCCAGTTTTGTGAGGTTTCAGCCAGTAACTAGTAGTTTATTGGTCGTTTTGGGCCAGTTTCTAGCTTTTTCCAGCCCCCTGGTATAAAACGCGGTAAACGCGCATTAGCGCGGAGCTGCCACTGTTGCACACTAGGGCAGCGCCGGTTAGGCAGGTTTAAACTATTCGGGCTACCTAAAGTCCACTCTTCAAATTTTCCCTTAAAACTACCTTCCTCGAACTATACTACTGATCTAATCAGCGTATCCTATAACTAAAAAGATCATCTCCACTTGACTCCAAGTAGACTATTCTCTATCTGTTAAACCTAGCTCTTGCTCCTACAGTACTTATTACCTTGATACGGCACTCTTGTCATAGATAGTACCCCAAAAAGGTAACCCCCTATTTCTCGGTCACCCACGTCCCCCTGAATCTTTTTTAAAGTTTTTGTCTATCCTTCTAGCATGTCGAGGGATCAGTTGCTAGTGTCCTCTCCTGCTCAGCTGGTGAACCTGGGAATACTGAGGCAATGTCACAATTGCCTCATGTACACAGACAACCCTCTCCTCCTCCCACAAAACACAAATACATGTGAGAGATGCAACTATACGGCCAAACTGGAGGCTGAGCTCTCTCAACATAGGACTGGCAAGACCAGTCAGGAGGAGAAGGTTACCACACACACCATAGACCCAGTCTCACATAGCACCATTACAACCTCAAATCATACACATAAACACACAAAGACATACTCGGAGGCTCTGATCAAAAATCTACCAAAACAGCAGAGGCCACCAAAGCAGACACCCAAACAACCACCACCTCAGAACACAACACCTGCAACACATAGACCTCACAGTCAGAGTGTCAAACAGTCACAGCCCTTAAGGCCAAACACAATGCCAGACACACTAGTCATTGGTGACTCCATAGTCAGACACACTGACGTCCCGCTTACCAGACTGAGTAAGGAGAAGGTCACAGTAAGCTGCCTGTCGGGCGCTAGAATCCGCCACATAACGCAAGCACTCAGGTCTCTCAACAGCAAGTACAAATATGACCCAGTCATTGTCCACGCTGGTGTAAACGACCTGAGACATACCTCCTTGGACTACATGAAAAGAGACATTGAGGAGCTCTCTGATTATGTAGCCCAGGCAGGTATGACCCTGACCTTGAGCAGTATCCTACCTTCACCAAGAGTGATGCCACAATACAGAGATAAGATGATCAGCTTTAACAATTGGCTTAAACACTGGTGTCATTCAAAGGGGATCCAGTATCTGTCTGCCTGGGATGACATGCTGGACAAGCCACGCTGCTTCGCAAGGGACGGCTTGCACCTGTCACCCTGGGATTCCGGATATTGGCAAAGGCTCTTGCCACCCCATAGTGCCTTTTTAGGCAAGGCTCAAATTCTAAACCTACCACCCTAGAACACAAAAAGGAAAAAACTAAGGGTAATGCTGCTCAATGCCAGAAGTCTAAATCTCAAAATGCATGCACTCGAGGCCCTTCTCAGTATGGAGAACATCGATGTCTGTGCTGTGACAGAAACCTGGTTCAAGGCTCCTGAGAGCACCCCAGCGCTATCAGGTTTTACCTCATATCATGCGTTCCGGCCCCAAAATCCGGACAATACCAAGAAAAGAGGGGGGGTATCCATATTCATCAAGGACACCCACACCTCAAGACTGGTGGCAACGCACGATGCATCCGAGACCATCCAGGTGCAATTAACCATAGGCAAGACTGCTCTGCAAATTGTAGCATGTTACAGGCCACCCTCACAAACTCAGGAACCTCACTTGGCCTTCCTGAAAACACTAGAGGGGATAAATGTATCACCAAACACCATCATACTAGGTGACTTCAATTACCCTAATATAGACTGGGAACACTACTCAAGCCCAAACACCCTAGCCCAAAAGTTCCTGGAATTCATAAATTCAAATGCCATGGAACAACTAGTCACCATCCCCACAAGAGGAGATAACATACTTGATCTCATCATCACGAACATGGGAGCACAATGTTCAACACCGGAAGTATATCCCTCACTGGTGAGATCAGATCACAAACTAATCTCGCTGGAGGTCCTCATCCCACCCCCACCTGAAATAAAAAAGACCACAGTAAAGAACTTCTCAAAAGCCGACTTCACACTTCTAAAGACTAGTGTGGTCTCCTTTAAGGCCCCGAGCCGGCGGAAAACAGTACTCAAGCCGCTGAATCACTTACAAACACCTTCTACCAGCACCTGCAGGACTGCATGGATAAGGCAATCCCAAACAAAACAAAGACTCTTAGTACCAAAGGCAAGCGTCCAGTCTGGTGGACCCCAGCCATAAACAAACTCTACAATAAAAGGAGGAAGCTACTACAAGATAGAGCAAAATCCTTAAAAGGTAAGACACCCTTGATCACTATAAGTAAAAAACTAAGAGCTCTCATAAAATCATCCAAAGCAAATTTCGAGAGAAAAATAGCTAAAGACTCAAAAGACAATCATAAGGCCTTCTTTAGCTATGTTAGAAACCTAGGAGGAAACTCCCAGATATGCTCAGAACTAGTTCAAAATGATGTGAAGATTACTGATCCTACAGACATTGCCAACATACTGGCTGACAGATTCAGTGCAAACTTCTCCCCCCCCCCAAAAGGAGAGATATCTATACCAATCGATTGCAGCCCCCCAAACATCTCCAGCGCCCAAGTGAGAACTGCTCTCTCCAAAGCAAAAAACACAGCATCCATGGGACCTGATGGTGTCCCCGGCTGTGTGCTCCACGAACTCAATGAGGAATTAAACCCACAGCTAGGACAGCTGTTTAATCAAAGTCTTACCTCTGGATACGCACCCAGGAGTGGCGCACTGCAACTGTGGTCCCACTTCACAAAGGCGGTGCCTCCACCGACCCTGGAAATTACCGGCCCATTAGCTTGACAAGCCTTATCTGCAAAGCCATGGAGAGGATCATAATGGACCTCATAAATAAAGACATAGGGAATTTGCAGACTTTAGATCCAACCCAGTTTGGCTTTGTCAAAGGCAGATCATGCCTTTTAAACTTGGTTGACTTCTTTGAAACAGTCACCAAAGCCATTGATGAGGGAAAGGCAGTCCATACAGCCTACCTCAATCTGGCTAAGGCCTTCGATACAATACCCCACTCGGGTATCATTGAAAAACTCATCAGCTTAAATGTTAACCCATACATCACAAGATGGGTTGCAAACTGGCTGAGTGACAGAACCCACAGGGTCAGAGTTGCTGGCGCCATGTCAGACTCAAAGCCTGTCACAAGTGGTGTCCCACAGGGCTCAGTCCTGGGCCCACTCTTGTTTGGCATCTACTTTTCCGAAGTACAAGCAAACACAGGAGGGTTATGGCTGACAAAGTTTGCAGATGACTGCAAACTGGGCGCCATAGTAGAAAACACATCTGACACAGATATCCTTCAGAAGGGTCTCACAGAAACGGATAACTGGTGCCAGAGCCACGGCCTGAAGTTAAATGCCAAAAAATGCATAGTCATACCCTTTGGGAAAAACAAGGTTACCCCTAGCTACCAAATAGGTGGCAATCCACTGAGCAGCACAGAAAAAGTTATCAGGGACCTGGGGACCCAGGTTGATAGTAGTCTGTCATTCGACACCCATGTAGCTAAAGTAGTTAGGAAGACCTTCTACATTGCCCACCTTATCATGAAGGGATTCTCATCTAGATCAAGGGAGGTCATAGTCTCCCTTTACTCATCACTCATCAGACCAATGATCGAGTACAATGCCCCATTCGGGATGTATCTGACCCGACACTTGCAGCAGCTGGAGAGGCCACAAAAGTTCCTCACCAAAAGGATAAAGGGTCTCAAAAATCTGTCCTATGCTGCCCGACTGAAAGAACTCCAGCTCTATTCAGTCGCTTACCGCTTGCTCAGAGGTGACCTTTGCCTAACATACAAGGCCATGTCAAACCCAGATTTGATGAATATGCTTCACCTAAAAAAATCTAGATCCATCAGAGCCACAAGGGCGGGAGACTTAAACCTCGACACGGCTATTAATAGGATGTGCTGGAGGGATAGATTCATCACCCAAAGACTCCCTATGCTGTGGAACAAAATCCCGGTACATGTGAGGCAGAGCACCTCGCTGGCCTTGTTCAAGAGAAATCTTGACCAATGGATGGGAGATCGCAGATATACCCCAGGGATTACCTCAGTGTCACTGCTCGACAGAGGCACAGCAAAATAATGGGTATAGTTCCCCATACTAAAGGGGTGGCGTAAGCCACAAAACGATGGGCTAGGCTTGTAAATGCCCTCGGGCAGATAGCCTAGTATGAACCTATGAACCTAAGTGTTAAGGGAAGGAAAAGAAAAAAAAAGAAAAGAAAGGGAAAGGAAGGAAGAGGAAATATGAGAAAATAGGAATGAAGAAAAGAAAGGAAAGTTATATGAAGAGAAGGAAGTGAAAAGGGGGAATTATTTTTTTTTAAACTTCTTATACTCTACGGGCAAACATTACAGTTTTTATTGGACATTTGATCAATATTGTCTATACTTGTATTCATTGTTCAACCAAAAGAAATAAGTTTAATGGTTTACTACCAACTTACATTTTTTATAGCACATATACATAATTCACTTAATATACATGCCTTCCAAACTGAACATTTTATCGTTGTGAAGCTTTGCTTGGGCTCAAGCGGTACTGATTATCCAGGGAGGTCATAGCAAGGCTTGGATTTTTGTGGCTTAGTCTAGGGTTGTTGCAACTTCTAGGCAAGGACTTTTATAAAATGCCATGCAGATAGTTATAATAATGTTATTTTATTTATATGTTAACATTCATTATAGTTC
Source organism: Protopterus annectens (assembly GCF_019279795.1). Lineage (NCBI taxonomy): Eukaryota > Metazoa > Chordata > Ceratodontiformes > Protopteridae > Protopterus > Protopterus annectens. The sequence continues at coordinate 324,760,105 of NC_056745.1, read as the reverse complement.
TTGTAGCATGCCTGACAAACTCCTTTTGTACCAACATTTTTTACTAGTACAATTCATTTTATTTATATATGTTATTTCTTTCAGCTATGAAATTATTATGGACTTTTTCTTTTAATATCTATGGATTTAATTTCAATGTCTCTAAAGTTAATGGTTTAAATAACCTCATGAAAATGGAAAATATATTAAAATACCATAATATTAATACATTTCAAGTATTATTTCTTTAAGAAACTCACTTTAAACATTTAGAGAAACTCACTTGGAAACCAAATCACTATTTAGCCCTAGCACAACTGAATTTGAAAACTAACAGAAGAAGATGTACCTTGATTCTATGGAAAATAATATCATTTTGCTGCAGACTATTTGCATATTAGAAGATGGGAAGGTTTATTATCTCTTGTGGTTGCAAAACATAATAGTAGAAGTTGGACGTTGACCAACTTACGCTGGTTTCCAGGGTTTGATGTTAAACTATCTAGAAAGCACTTGGATATTATCTTGACTAACGTAAAAGGTATTGGAGGTGACTTCAACTATATTTTAAATAGTTCCACATCTAGCTCTTTAAGAACACTAAGATTATTACCTTCAGCTAAAACCCTCAATAATTTAACTGAACAGTTTAATCTAAAAGACACTTTTACATAAGAGATGGTAACTGTGTAGACTTCACTCACTATTCCTTTAATTATGCAACACAAACTAGATTAAACATAATACTAACATCACATGATTTCTCTTCTAAATACCTTGTTCCTTTTCAGACCATAATGCCCTTATCTAAAAAGTTCTGTGGATTTTAATAAGCTATCTCTGATGAATATAATTCCTTCTTTTATTGTCAGTCTAAAATAATTCAAATATTGGTTCCTTTCTGAAGCTGATCCCTTCATACAATTAAATAACTCTTGAAGAAGTGGACAAAGTTATGATATAGAATTCTTTTAAAGCCTATATGCATAGTAAGAAATTAGCCTGGTTTAATAAAAACTAAAAGATTACGACAAGGTGTGTATGGACATTCAAATCAACTGACATGAAGGTTAGTAAAGGAATAAAGCAAAACTAAAAAGTTAGAAGTTGAAAGCTTAAACAAGAAATACAATGAACTCTTAACACATAAGACAGCCATAGCTTAAAAAAAATTAAAAATAGCTTCATATACTGTGATTTCTAAACATAAAAAAATAGTTACAAGGATGAAACTGCAGTCTGAATTCAGTCAGATAAAGGAAATAAAAAAAACCCTAAGTAAATACTATATTTCTTTGAAAACCCTAAAAGTATATTTTTAATTTATATAAGATACTAGTTATTTCTAATGATTACTTGGGTAACAGGTTTTGGAATGTTATTATTCTAGGTAGAAATTCATCATTGTCTGAAAAGAATGAAACATATCTGATAAAATATATGGGACATACTTGTCTGGTACAATTATGGCATTTTCTTATTAAGTCCCTATTTATTATCAACATTTGATATTAATAAAAATATTGAATTTTGGAGATGTAAACAGTTCTGCATAGCTGATTGGTCTCATGTTTTTATAACTGTACAGCTTTATGTATTTTTCTTGGAAGATAACACATTTTTTTTAAGGCCTTATGAACTGATAATTTTGTATTAAATGAAATGTTCATTTTATTCAACATTACTGAGAATTTCTGGACAAATTATGAAAACTGTTATATCTCAATGGGCTACCCAAGCTGTGGCAAGGAAAAATATAACCAACTGATAGAAGAAATCTTCACCTCTGACATTTAAAGAATTATTGTCTTCAATTCAAGAAATACCTCAGAAATAGATCTTGACCAAGAAGAATAAGATATTTCCCAAGCCTCTCACAAAAAAAAAATCAATTGACTAAAGCCATCTTGCTGATTGATCATTTTTTTTTAATAATGACTCCTCTTTTAACTGAGCAAACAGTTTCTTTTAAGTTGATCTCACATTTTATTATTTCTCAAATTTGCTGTAAAATGATTAGTACTTAGGGACATTTATTTTTAAGCCATACTTGTATTGCATTTGCCATGCATACAATTTATATACTGTATATAGTTAACAATTTTCTTTGAAAATATTTATAATCTTTAAATACTTCGATAAAATGTTTTAAACAAATAAAAAAAGAAAGAAAACACATATATCAGCATGTGGCAAGTGTGTGTAGTGAAAGGGAGCAGTTAGTTATGGTTAGCAAGTGAAAAAATGGTTTGCAAAATGTATGCCTGACAATATCATAATTGTACAGACCATAAATTTAAAATAAAAAAGTGGGCATATTATCTGTGGATTCTCATATCTTCTACTTGTTGTCACATGAAAACATGTGTGTGTGTGTGTGTGTGTGTGTGTGTGTGTGTGTGTGTGTGTGTGTGTCTCTGTGGGTGGGTGGGGCAAATGAGTGGAACAGGGATATTAATAGCCTAAAAATGTCACTTTACTGAAATATTGCACAAACATTCATTGCATAATCCCACATGAGCTATCTACAATCTTAAAGTACCAAATGCTGAGTCAGAGCTTGGCTCTCTGCAGCAAATAATCACAGATTTTCCTGAATGTATACAAACTACAAGATTCCCAACTGTAACAATTCTCTTACCACACAAAAGAAAGATCTAATAACTGGAAACAATAACTGTTGCCCTGTGAAGAATAACTTGACATCTCTAGAAGTCTGGATATCGTCTGGCAGCCCAGACATACTAGCATTAGCAGTAACTTGGCTTAAGCCTTCATCCCCAACCCCCCCATTGGACTGCTCTATAAAACTACATGTTTTGTAGTGACTGTCCATTTACTTGAGAAAATGCCATACATTTAAGCAAAACTGTTTTGCATTCTAACCTAATCTTAATAAGTGTATCCCAAGGTGGCACATCCCTTGTCTGAACTGGTCTATGCCATTCTACCAACGTCTGAAAATCGTGCGCATGCATCCCATACTTTCCTCACTACAGTCCCTTTATTTTCTCCTTTATGAACTATCACCATGGACCCATATGAGATGTTTCATTGTACTTGGAAAATCTATCTTATCTGATTTTCGGGTCTATATTAAATCACAGAATGCTTAAAAAAGCGAACAGTGATTGATCGACCCTATGTAAGCGAAAGCTTACAATGTCGAAGTGTCAGAACAGCGATTTTTTTTCCCAGGGGAAAAAAATCTCTGTTTCAACAAAAAAAATAAATAAAACTGAATTTAAACATTACATTAAGTGGGGGGCTTTGCCCCCACACCCCCCTACTTAAATATACCAACTCCAAGACCGCACTACAATGCTGAAAACGGCAAAGTACCGAAGTGGCCAAGTGAATTCTTTCCCAGGGAAAGAATTTGCAGCCGCTTCGATATTTTCCATTTTCTGCCTTTTAAGTTCGACCAAGATGCATTTGAAAGAATGCATCTTTGGTCTTCTAATATAGACCCTGATTTTCAGTGCCATTGCATTGCATCACTTCACTTATTAGCAAGCCTACAAGCCTAATCACTGAAGCAAGGATGGCAGTTTGCTGGGCTTATTAATCACATATATTCAATGATAATCTGAATAATCTTACCCTCAGTCTTTCAGTCTAGCCCATTAAATAACTTAAAATATCTACAACTACTAATAAAATAAATATTTTTTCATCATTTCATGATGTGCATATAAATCTCACCTTTTCTTACTCTCTCAACAGGTTTCTTCTTGATTGGCATACTACTTCCTTCACTCCTCAAAAAGAGGCCAATTATTCCTCAAATATTGTTAGTCATTCCCAAATCACAAAATTTGAATGGCCCATATTATATGAACTATCATCCATTTTTTTCTGTTGAATTATTTCACCATTGTCAAAATCTCTGTTATCATTGTCCAACTGTCTATTCTTCATTTCTGATTTCTTTTAACAACAGAAGCTTAATGTTCTGTTTAGATCTGTTGTAAAATCTCTGTAAAATACATTTCTAATGTTATGCCAGAATTTCTTAATTCTTTATCAAGTTCTGTTCTTACCTGTCTATAAGATACATTTGTGAGTAACATACTTACCCCAACAGTTGGTCTTCAAAGAGCCACTGTAACAGCAAATAATATCTGGGGTTTATCTGCCTCATGTGTTTTCTTTCCCAGCTAGAGTTTTCATAAGCTACACTAATATGCCAGGCATGGTCTGTGCTGGGCTCACATCACAGTTTATGGAATATTTACTGGTGCATGAGGCATTCACATATACAACCAGATTTGCTAACAGCCTCCTTCAAGACACATCTGATCTTCACAATGACTTGTGATTTTTGTTATAGCAATAAAAGAAATGCAACTATGGAATCGCAGAATGACACTTTATACAATGTCCTGCAATACAATGTAATAGTTTGCATAAGCTTTACTATACTTGCTGTAGCAAATGAAAATACAGGGTCTACTGATGGACTGCTAGGTCTTCTTTTCCGTTCTTGAATGAAACAAAAAAATATATATTTTTTTAATCCATTAGTTCAACTAAATATAAGATGTCTGTTCTCCATCATTCTGGTTATTGGAGGAAAAAGACAAGCAGTTATATAGACAGATTTAAAAACACTGTTGGTACAGACTTTAGCATGAAATATGGATTTGTCTTTAATGATACCCTTTCATAATGTAATACCAGTGAACGTCATTGGTGCTAAATGTGAAGTCAGACACATTTATACAAAGGAAGTGCATGACTGGCTATCATCTGACCAAGTAGTCTGGGACACCCTCCCAACTATGACACATTCATGATGAGAAAAGACACATAGCTAGGGTGGGACAAAGGAAGTAGCCACCCTGGGTGCAAAGTGTTAAGAGGATGAGATCATTATATGCTGATTCGGCAGTAGTGCATTAACAGCATTCAGGGGGGTGTGGTATTATAACTCTAGCAAGTCATTTGTTACATTCATAGCAATAAATTTGCTGCATTTTTCATAGCAGAAGTTTTTTTTTGTTTGTTTGTTTGTATTATTTATTTATTTATTTTGTCTACAACAGCTTGAGAGCTGAGCAGGTGCCAGGTCAGGAAACTTCACACATGGGAGATAATGTAGCTTCAGCTCTGAAGGAGAGTCACTGGGGACTTTATTATTATTTTTTAAAGACCCCACCTTGCCGTATACAGTGTTTAGTTGCTCATCATTTAAGATCCTGAAGCATAGTTTCTGCTACAGAAATCAGCTTTGAAAACAAGGTAATGTTCTGGTACTAATAAGAAGTAACCTGAAACCGTTATGACAGCTGCCACGTGGCCAGGATCAGTTGTGCTAGCTACCGTTATGACAGCTGCCACGTGGCCAGGATCAGTTGTGCTAGCTACCATGTACAAGAGATTATATTGCAGTTTTTGACTTTTTCTGGGCATATCATTGTATAAGCTGTCTTCTATTTAAATACTGTTCTGTACTGCATACAGGGATTTTCTAATTAAGAACTTGTAAGTGGATCACACAACTCTTTAATGAAACTTGTTTATGAACTTTTGGGAGCTTCCTCTGCCCATACCTCTCAACTGTACAGATTTTTGCAAAATGTCCAGATTTTTGCCTCATATTTTTTGTCCATTTTTCATAAAATTGTGGTTTTGTGGCAAATTAGTATCAAATCATTAAAGACTGAAGTTAGAAAATAATGACAGACATTTGAGTTTTCCTCACACCCATCAGAAAATTCATGCTAATGCAAAACCTGTTATTCTACCAACTTTCAAAGTTTGTAAGACCAATATTTAAAAATTGTCCCTTTTTTGGATCTTTGTCCCATTTTTATTTATGGCTTTGTCCAGATTTCTTGCTCTAAGAGGTTGTGAGGTTTGCCTCTACCTTTTTCTTGCAATGAATTAAGATCCCCAGCACTACTGCATTCACTACACAGTTGGGTAATACTCATATCAAAACGCTGCTAAACAAAAGTTAACAAGTGAGTACTTTTGGTCATGTAACATTGTAACGTTTGTGTTCCCTTTATCTCATGCTAGAAAGTGGTCTAAAGTGGATGCCATGCTTACATGATTCCAAAATTCCATGAGGAGTTGTTGACTGGGACGCATTGTTAAAACCTCTGCACTATATAATTTCTTATCTAGAAGACATTTATAATATTTGGTTACTAATTAGTATCTGAACTGATTAGTATGATTTATATACTTAAAATACAGGGCTGCTGTGTGGTGTAAAAACTGATCATTTATAGTGCTTACAGTGTCTTATAACTCTGATAGCTGTTTTTGATTGACAGCTAGGTGTACAAATCTTAATGAGCTGTTACATCCTTCATTGCCAGAAATAGACACAGAGAAGTAGTGCAGATTTCTTATGCCTCACCACATGCTTTGAACTATTTGACCATCTCTGCTCCTTAAGAAAGTAAATGAAACAATATGGGCCTAGACAGCTTGTCTATGAATAAGCACCATTGTGCTAGGTGAGTAAAACAGAACAGAACAGAAAAAAACTTGATATGTTTGGCTAACTACACTGGCTTGCTGAGATCTTTCATTGATCATCTTAATTTTTTTTTGTTTGTTAATGACATGCAAAACTAAATTGAAGAGTACAGTCATTACTCTGAAATAATTTTGATGGAGTTGATACTAGCAGTATTAACTGTGAGCTACTAAAAGATTTCGGAGTGCTGAATGCATTAGTTATGACTAATGGTCTGAACTTGTACTTTAAAAAAAAGGCAAGAGGATCATGTTCTCTCCATCCCAGTTTGGCTTGTGTGATCTATCTTTAGTAGCACTTAGGCTGCCTCCTTGTATTATGTAGGAGATACTGACATCTTGTGGTTAACCTTAAGTATTACAGTCTACTTTACCACCATCTAACCTTTTAGGACGGGATATGACATCTGGATCGAAGGCAGTACCTGCCTGTAACATCGACTTTATTACTACGCTAAATCATGTCATAAAAAGAAAAGATGGAAATGGGAATTTTAAGTTACACGGTGGATTGAAATTGCAGCATGTTTCTGTGAACCAGCAGAATCTGTTTTGTTCGTTACCTTATCAATGCACCTATACATATTATATCAGTGTAGTTTAATGATTTTTACATCTAGAGCAGAAGTTGTAATAGTTCTATCATAAATACCTGGATAACAGTATGCATTATAAAATTCTAAACCCAACAGTACTTGGAGAAAATGTCTTTCCTAAAACCTAAGAAGCCAGTATGCTTTTACAAAACAACAGTGGAAATATGCATGGCTTAGCATATTAGCAACAAACAATGATACTAATTTTCAAAGTTTATTTTATGCAGTGGAAATATGCATGGCTTAGCATATTAGCAGCAAACAATAATAATCATTTTCAAAGTTTATTTTACAACACTAACTAAAAAAATAAATGTTGCCATGCATGTGGCAATATGCATACATAATTTATTTGAAAACCATAGTGGTCTGGCAACTGCAGTAAATCAGCATTTTCTCCTATAAAAGGGTTCAGATTTGTGTGCATCTCCAGAGTGAAAAGTGATGCCATAATGTCCCAGAGCTTTGACGAGGTAGGTACAGTCCATTTCAATTGCTCCAAACACTACTGCTGATAGTTTGTACTGGAGCGATGAATATGTATATAAAAATTGGAAATAAACAGGCAAATGGAGCAGAAAACCATTTTGTGTTGCTCTACCACTTGTTTCAAGGGCCACCACCAGTTAAGCAAAAATTACAAAGAACTCATGAATAACTTTAAATACAATAAATAGTTAAGAATGTACTGAAAAGTGCATCAAATGTTATGCATAAAATTTTCTGAACATTGCGGGCCCACTGCTCCTGAATCACATTCTACCATACACTATCATTTATGTGAAACTGAGAAAGTTCTAGTGACAGGAGCATAATGAAAGGAGACTAACTTAACACAAGTTTTTGTTGTTGTTGCTTTTTTATATTAAGTATTCTTGTTACACATATCACTGATTAATGTAGAGGAGATTTGTAGTACACAATGCAGTGGATTAAGATTATGAGCTGTTAACAAGCTGCTTCCTGTGGTCCAGTGTTTGAATCCCTCACCTCAGCCTCCATTTACCTACTGTGTGACTCTAAACAAGTCAGACAATGGACTTGAGAAACTGAGCCAGAAAGAGAAAAAACAGCAATGGTGAAACATGACTTTCACAATTTCCATGAGCAAACATTTCAGTGTGATTGTCTCAGATGCTATCATTCCAGGAGTAACTACATTTAAACAGATGTAGATTTCTCACTTTTCACAGCTCTCCGGCACAACTGCATAACTGAAAATGTTTTTTTTTTCTAGGCTTGAATGTCTATACATCCATAAAATGCAAGCTATTAATATTTCTGTATTTTACATGTAAAATGTCTCTTAGTGTGAATATGTCAAGAAAATATATTTATATAATCCATGTAACATTGGTCTGTTCAGTCAACATGAAACTGTCGATTTCAATGTTATTTGAATAATGAAAGTTGCTATCCACACATGCTGATAATATGAAAATAGTCCAGATGGATAGATGGACAGATGAAGTGAAAGTATAACAGATAGAATCAAAGAGAACAGCAGGGTGAGAAGTCATAGACATTTAGTTACACCTATATTTAATTAACAATATGTGAAAATTGTAGGAACTGTAGATGGTAGGCAGATCGACACTAATGCAAAAGTAATAAAATAGCAACAAAGAATACACAGAAACCTACACACACAGACATACACACACACACACACACACACACACACACACACACACACACACACACACACACACACATACATCCTACATATGCACACATCATATGAAACACGTCAGCTGTGTGTTTTCTTTCAAAATGTTATCCACACTGTATCACTCACTATTCTTAAACATTTGTAGAATAGGGCATAAAAAACAAATAAATATTTATGCATCTGTGTGCACTCTTCATCAAGTAGTTGCATGAGAGAATGTAATCCCAGCCAACAATAATTAGCCTTATCTATGCAATGTAGAGAAACTTTTTAGCTAAGCGATGAATCAATGCCTTATTAGTAAAAATAGTGAAGCTTTAACAAGATGCTATCAGTCACTTACCTGAGGAAGAATTTATTGACAATACAGAATACAATTCTCAAATATTTCTTACTTTTTGCTTGGTTTATGAACAACCCTTCATTAATTCCTGTGTTATCCATAAACTTATAGCCCACTCCTTTTGAAATTTTCAGGGCAGAATTTCAGATATACTATCATATTTTCATTGTATTTAAAAACAATAGATGAAACCTTTTTTTTTCTGTTGTCATAGACCAAGAACAGCTATCACATTTAATGGGTCAATGTGGAGTCCTGTACTATTTATTTTAAAAGATGTAGAGACCTGAAGCCATAAGAACTCTTCTGCTGGCAACATACTACTGTTAAGGTAGTATATTAAACCCACAATTACGACAGAGATTACTTCATTTAACTGTAATAAAAACATTTTTTGTGTTAAATGTTTACAACTCTGAGATTAAATCTTGTTTTCTATGCAACTTTTATCAGTTTCTGTCAATGCCTATGCAAAAACATTTTACTGAATTCATAGTGTGAGCCCTTATAACGTGAGAATAAAATAATGTAGAAAATCATCTAAAACTAAATCCAAAGCAGTTTCTATTGTGTATCAATTTTCACAATAGAATGACACCACAAGTGGCAGAAGATGAATCTAAATCCTTTCCCAAATAAAAGTTTAAATGATTCTATATATTTTTATTTAATACTCCACATAGACTCATTAAATAGAATATCAAATATCTGTTCTTGGGTAATGGCAACAGAAAAGGAATGGTTTCATTAACTTGAAAGTTAATGGCTGGTGCAAGGAGACAGTAGTGGCAGATATGGCACTGAAAGTAGTATAGTTGCTATGTAAAACAAAAAAACACAATATGTGTACATTGTATACATAGATGTAGCGTCACTAGGAAAAGACCAGCAAACATACACACACAACAAAGTTGTTTTGTTTTGCAAAGAGATTGGGAGGTTAACACACTGGTGGGTGAAGGCTGAGATGTAACTTAATGTATACAAGCCATAGAGGTCACCATGAAGTGGGAGATTTTTCAGGGAGGAAAAAATGTTGCCAAGTAAAGTCTAATAGCCTTGGAGGAATATGTCTGCAGTTAGTGGGATAGATGTTGACAACAAACAAGAAGGGTTAATAGTGGTGGTGATGGGAGGTGACAATGGGCATGCGCCCCTATGAAAATGTGCCCCTGAGTGCTTCAGTAAAACAAACTTACCCAATCTTGCCCATTTAAATATCCCCATCTGTGCAGGCACATTGACATTTCTTATGAGCAGTTCTGATTTTGCTATCTGCTGCTTCCCTGAACTAAGATATTTCTTGTCATCCAAGTTCCATTTTTTGCGGGCATTTTGAATCAGCCTACAAAACAGTCCATAGGGGCATTGATTGAAATGAATAGTCCTTTGGAAGCATGAGTGGTCATTTTGAATCATTAACAGGATGAAGCAGAGCAGTCTTCAGACCCATTGAGTAAACCGAAAAGTGCATTGGAAGCACAAGCAGGCATTTTGGCAATGCAATGCACTGTATGGTTCTCACCAAAATACACTTCTTAGCCATTATGAATTTGTTCATTCATTTTTTCATAAGCAAACCTATGACTGTATGCAGTCACACCCATCCACAACCTCTTTTGCACATGGGGTTGGGGTGTCACTTCAACAGTGACAATCATCTATAGCCAAGGTTCACCAGACAGTGCTCCTGGGCTGTCATTGAACAAAGACACTTGTGCTCAGTATGCTGTTCCAAGCTGTTAGCAAATTTATTGCACATTTGTCTTTAATTCCTGCACCCTTCAGACAGAATTAATTAGTGCTTCATACATGCTATTTGACTGTGAATCCCTGCACATCTGTTGTAGTTTAATGGATTGGAATATGCATTTTCAACAAATGTGAGTTTCAAAGGAAGAGAAGTTTATTATTGCTAATACTGTTTTCAATGTGAGGGTGTTTTTTTCATTAAATGTCTGTCAGTGTTTTTGCTGTAAAAATGTTAATAGAGGTTTTTAAATTAAATCCAAATCTCTGTGATCATGAAAGAATGAAATATTAGGCATACTAGTAGGTTTTAACAGTGTCTTATGGTAAGTAGGGAAAGACAGCCAGGTAATGGGATATTGGTATGGTTGCATGGGGGGGGGGGGGGGGCATTACTCTGCCTATGGTCCCATTTGACCATGTTCTATATCTTCTCTTATTGTTCAGAAACTGCATACAAATATTTAGGCTCAAATGTATGCCATATGTTTTTGTTTTTTTGTGTTTTAAACTAGGTAAATGGGCAGCTGGGGAGCTCTGTCTGGTTAAGCAACTTAAAGATACACAGTAAAAAAAAATATCAAAGCCATGTACTTTTGACTACAGGAAACAGCTCACCAAGAGTTTAATGCCTTAATCCTCTTCAGTAACTTCCAGACCTTCACTTTGTATCTTCATTTTCTGAAAAATCATTGAGGTTTAAAAATCATTAGGGTTTATATTCAGTCAGTAATGCCAATTATTAGAGTGTTGTAGTTTGTTGTTTAAATGTTCAGAAAATGCATATTGCTGGAAAACCTGTTCTATTAACTTTTGAAGTGAATTAGAGTAATTTGCCTATTATCTGTCTCTGATTTTGCAGAACATCACCAATTTTGCATTATATGTATGCCCTGTCCTTCATTAATAAAGTACCACTGGTGCAACAAGAAGCATTCTCACCTTTGGTGGAGAAGGCTGTGAGTTCTCTTCCCACACCAGACAGATGGATTGCTGATGCTGCCATATAACATATGGGGATGCTACACTTCTGAGTGTGTTGCCCTTTGGATGAGATGTCACAGTGATCCTATCTGTCTGAGTTGGTGCTAGCTTAGGTGGATATAATTAATCCCATAGCACTAACTGAAAAGAGTAGTGGAAGTACCCTCATGTCCTATCCAAATTTCCACTAGTAGTATAAATACTATCTCAGGTATCCCACGAAAAGAGGCCACTAGCCTGGTCAACAAAGTATAAATAATATAAAGCTGCTGTTCTCTGATAAATCACTGAAGATTACGGTCAGTCAATAATGCTAGTCATTACAGTTTCATAGTTTGTTTTTTTTTACTGTTCAGAGAATGCACATCCATGCAACACGTTATTTATTTATTTATTTATTTGCATTTGTTTTTCAGGATAGTCCACTGGACCTAGGAGTGCCCATTTTCAGTGGAGTCCTAGGGAGAACTACTTATTGTTCTGCTAATATTTTAAATGGTTTGGAGTTGTCCGTCATTTATATTAATGAAATGTTTCCTGTAGTCAAAGGTACAAAGTTTGAATCCATATGCCTACTTTGTAATTTTGAGCAAGTCACTTAACCAGACAGTGCTCCCAGGTTACTCCTGACAAGTGACACTTTGCCCATTGGGTTTACCTGGTTGACAAATACATAAAATAATAATATTTAACATTCGCCCTTTTGTCCTCCATTACTTTTGGCCTTGTTTAGAATTCTTAAGCAAACAACTTGAGAGGTATATTGGTCTGTTCCTTGTAAAATTTGTGACTTCCTTGTTCCTGATTCTTGAACTAAGAAGTTGAAAGAGCAGAAGGGAATTACATTGTATGGTTCTAACATCAGTGAGCTGAAGTACATTTCTAGGCCATTATTTGTGAATGTATTCATTCACTTGATCTCAAGCAAATATCTCAGGTGTACAGTCATACAACTGGAATAATTAATGGGTGTGTGTGTGTCTGTGTGTATCAGCATGTGTGTGGGTAAAAATCAAAGTATTAGCAATGTACTAGTGATAAAGGCTAAAATAGTTTGTCACTGAGAATTTGAAATGAAAGATGCTAAGAGACAGTATTACAATAATTTGATTTTGTGTGTGTGGGGGGGGGGGGGGTTCATCCTGAACTTTGTTCAACTTACTCTCATGTTTATAATGTCTGAAGAGCTTGGTGTGTGGTAAAACAATATATTATAACTGCTGTATAACTATGTTGTCTTATAAACAGTGTTAAAGGAAAATTTTAGGATGTAACCAAGATACTGTTCTGACAAGCAAAGAGAAGCTGATGATATCAAAGAACTTAAAATATACAGTTTAACCATAGTGTTAGTTTCTTTCCTACTTGTTAGTAAATTTGCCATGTTTTACCTATCTGTTCCACATTGCACAAGATAGTGTAGTATTCCACATTTTGAAGACTGAAGGTTGACTATGGCTGTAGTTTCTTTAATTCTTTTTATCCTTGTTGTTATGGATGGTATGGCATTCATAGGTTCATAGGTGTGTACTAGGCCAACAGCCCTGGAGCCTTTACAAGCCTAGCCCATAGAAGCGCCCTGGCATCATGCCACCATTAGTTCTTGGTGCCTCTATCAAGTACAGCCACTGGAGTAATCCCAAGGATGAACTTTCTATTTCCCATCCACTCATCAAGATTTCACTTGAAAAGAGCCAGTGAGGTATTCTGCTTGACATGTATGGGAAGTCTATTCCATAGCATGGGCAGTCTCTGGGTTATAAACCTGTCCCTCCAGCATGTTCTGTTGATTGTGGTAATAAGGTTAAGGCCCCTGTAGCATGTGGTGCAGAGGGATTGGGATTCCTTTAGGTGTTACATTTCTAACAGGGCTGGGTCAGACATGGCTTTGTATGTCAAGCAGAGATCGCCTCTTAATAGACGATATGAGACAGAGAAAAGCTTGAGTTTTTTTGAGCCTGTCCATATAGGACATGGGTTTAAAGCCCAGGATCCTCTTTGTGAGGTACTTTTGTGGCCTCTCCACCTGTTGCAGGTGTTTAGTGAGGTACATGCCAAATGGGGCATTATAATCGATGACTGGCCTAATGAGGGAAAAGTAGAGAGAGATGGTAACCTCTTTCTTCCTGAATGCAAAACCCTCAGTAATGAGATGTGCCACATAGAAGGACTTTCTGACCACAGTGGCAATGTGGTGGTCGAAGGAGAGGTTGCTGATCTCTTATAATGCCTTCAGATGCAGCAAGACTGGTCTTACCTGTATTGCTTGAAGTGGACTGAAGTTGTTTCTGCTTTTTTTTTTTTTATTTTGGGGGGCAGTTGTTTGCCTGGGGCCTTGGACATTTGCAACTTGAGTTGTTTCTCCTGAGATTCTCTAATGGAAGAACTGGGTGCATGGTAAAACAAGTTTAAATTAACATTCTAAACATGAAATACCCTCCCTAGTTGGTAGAAAATGTTCCGCCTTTTACCCATTTGTTCTACCTTATGAGAGGTAGAATAGTGTTTCATATTTTGAAGATGGAAAGTTGACTGTGGCTGTAGTATCTTTAATTATCTTGCTTGCTGAGATTATGAATGTCATGAAAATTTCAAACCATACTAAACTGTCTGAAAATGAGGAAGCCTCTGCTTAAAAATTTAATGATATGTAGTTTAAATTATGTCAGTCATTAAAACTACAAATTCTTAAATTCTTCTGCTGACTCTTGCTCATAGACACTTATGATAACATTGAAAATATAACTGCATCATTTAAAATCCCCCCCCCCCAAAATCGTTTAAATCCTGGAATGGGTTAAAATCATCAGACATTTCCTTTTGAGTGCTACCAATTCCTCTTAACTGTCCCTATTTGTAGAGAAGGTCCCTAATTTTGCTTTAAATGTCTGTCCTGTCTCTCATAAAATTTTTGATTTTCTAGTAAATCAATCATGATTACATTCTGGTGTGCCATCTTTTGGATAAAGCTTTAAAAACAGAGATGATCTGCCTGAGTTAGTGGTAGCTCAGATAGATGTAAAAGATCACATAGCACTTATCAAAAAGAGTAAGGATCCTTTATTTAACACAACATAAAAACAATATTTTCATATTTACAAAATGTAATAACTGCGGTGGTGGTTCTGCGGTAGCGTTGTCGCCTCACAGTATGATGTTGTCCTGTTCGATTCTCAGCTAGAGCGTCTTCTGTGTGGAGACATGCATGAATGGGCGTACCTTCGTTGAAGGTTGTGCATCAGAGCTGGCAACTTGGCACGTAAAAATCTACTGCCAATCATTAGCGGACCAGAGTTCCGCTGTGGCAACCCCTAACAGGGAAAAGCCAAAAGACACAACATATATATTTTTACTATTTAACAT
Source organism: Protopterus annectens (assembly GCF_019279795.1). Lineage (NCBI taxonomy): Eukaryota > Metazoa > Chordata > Ceratodontiformes > Protopteridae > Protopterus > Protopterus annectens. Next base: position 324,744,924 of record NC_056745.1, on the reverse strand, counting down.
TTTCCTTATAACAACCTCATTGTTATTCTTCCATAATTGACCCCACTCTTTTGCAGCAACCATAATCTATTTTTGTAATATATGTGCCAAAATCTATTTCCCTTTAAATACAATTTCATTCAGTCTTTCATTCCAAATAACCATATTAATATTCTCAAAACATTTTTCTTCATACTACTTTTTCCAGATTTTCAGTACTTTTTTACATTTCAAAAAACATACACTGTTGTTTCTTTCTCTTCACAGGATAAACACATTCTTTTCAAATTGCTTTTTATATGGCATATTCCCCCTTTACTGGTAAAATATTTATTATCAGTCTCTATAGGAAATCCTGACACTTTACTGTCTTGGTGCACCACTTTTTCCTTACTTTAATGGCTTTAATCACTTCTTCTGGTAAAATATTCCATGGATTTACATAATAATAAGATTGTCTCATCACATTATTATACCATATTGTATCTTTCTCTATATCATTACTTTTTATTTTCCACATTAATATTTTTTTTGATAATGTTTAATTTCATTTACAAATTATTTTTCTCTTTTTCTTATTCTTGTCACAATTTCCTTTTCATGTTTTTCTGGAATCTTGTAAACATTTGACATGTATGCTATTTTTCCCATTAATATAGCATTCACCAGATAAACCTTTTTCCTGAATGCTAATCTATGTATCATTTGCAGAAGACATATTGCTTTTATTTCTTTTATCAAACCCTCCCATTCCATCATAACCACATCATTTTCCCCAAATTTTATCCCTAGAAAAGACAATTCATTCATTAAAAAATTCACAACCCCAATTTTCACTACATCACTCAAACCATACTTTCATCTTTATTCAAGGTTATTTACCTTTAAACATCCATTCCCACAAGCCAACATTACCTTATCCATATTTTGTTCTTAGCAACCATAACTATATCATCTGCTTACGTCAACCTTACTGGGATCACCACCTCCTTTTGTTTCACATATCTAGCATCTTTCATTTTATAGGCTACTTCACTCACTATCACATTCATCACCAATGCAAATAATAATCCACTCATGAGACGTCCTTGTCTTATACCACACTTCATGATTATTTCTTTACTCAGCCACCTATCCACTAAAACGTTCATTCTATTATGTTGATATGTTGACATAAACACTCTCCTAATTCTATTACCTATTCCACACTGCTCCACAACATACACAAAGCATCATGCCCTACTTTATCAAATGCCTTGCTAGTATCGCCTACCATAAGTTTCACATACTCCCTTTACTTTTATCATTCACAATTTCTCTCACAACCAGTAATAATTCTTGACATCCATTCCCATTTACACCATATATGCTTTCTTCATTAATATCCCTCATCCTTCTTCCATTCTCCTCTGTTTTATTCTCATAAAAGTATAATCTGTGTTATTTAGTGTGGAGTCTTCAATTTTTTTATTTCATACTTTCATCTTTCTTTCATATAAATTTTAATATCCTACTGCATAACTTGTCATAAACAAGCCCTTCCTTCAAACATTCATTCCATACATTTACAAAATACTCTCTTTGCCAATTCATTAATTTCTTGCACATTCTGTATACCATCTGGGCCTGATGCTGAATCGACATTTACTTTCCTAACTACTTCATCCAATTCACTAATAGTAATTTCATTTTCAAATTCTTTCTTATCTCATTCTGGATTTTTTTTACTTTCCTTTCAGTCTTGTTTTCCTTCTTTTTACTCTTCTACATATGTGCCACATACTGTACTACAATACTCATAATTTGCTTTTGTGTTGTTTTACCTCTCCTCATATTTTTCTTTTCCTTCATTATACTAATACCCTCTTTTACTGTTTTACCCAAATATGCAGATACCACCTCCCTTCACCCTTGTAAATAATATATCTGCCTAAACAGTAATGCATTAGTTTTTTTTTCTCATTTTCTTTTATATATTTCTTTTTCCACATCTTAACACTCTCTTGTACTATTCTGTAAATTCTCTAATGCATTTCTATACATTTTCCCATAATAACTTTCTATTCTTTTCTTACATCATCCTGCCATCTTCATCTTCATTCTTCTTTTTAAATTCAATCCACAATTCAGAGCAGGTCCTTCATGGTTAAATGAGCCTTCCATCACTACAGTACTTCCCACTCTCCAATTTTATCCCATAATTCTTCATTGATTCTTTTTATTCCCTTTCCTATTTTAATATACTCCCTTTTTCATAGGCTCACAGGTAAGCATTAGGTTAGTTACCCTTGCAGGCCATTTTATGCCTGGCCAATTTCCCTTTTTGTGCTAAATTAACCTATCCAATTTGGTTAGAGACTGACCTTAACCATCCCATGATTGATAATTATATATTACCCCTAATGAGAATAATTGGGATCATATCATAAATAATTTGAGGGTATCCATGCATGGAATAAATCATTTAGGAGCTGCCTCTATACAGAGGGCAGTCCTGGGGGTAAATTTCTTCTTTCCCGTCTATGAATCAAAGTTGATCTTCAATATGGACAGGAATGAACTTTGTTTTATGTGGATGGGGAGTCTGTTCCAGAAAAGTGATATCCTCTGCAAGATATAACTGTCTCTCTGAGCCATTCTGCTGATGTTGCAGAACAGGTTTAGATCCCTAGACCGAGTGCTTCTGATGCTATTTGACTTGCTGATGTGCAGTAAATCTATCAGTGCTGAGTTGAAGGATGCCTTGTATGCCAGCCACAGGTCACCTCTTAGCAGTGTGTAGGATACCGAGTATAGTGAAAGGGCTTTCAGTTGGTCCATGTAGGCCATGCTGTTTAAGTTTTGTATCCTTTTAATAAGGTATCTCTGTGGGCCATTCAGTTGTTGCATACGTCTGGGAAGATACATGCCAAAGGGGTCTTTATAGTCAAGGACTGGCCTAATGACTGCCGAGTAAAGGGGGACAATGACATCCCTAGATTTAGACACAATCCCTTTGTCTATAAGCTATGCAATATAGAAAGACTTTCTTACAACAGTGGGAACACATTGGTTAAAAATTAGGTCACTGTCAACATAAGTTCCCAAATCCCAAACAACTGGGTCAACTCTTAGTGGCATATTGTCAATGTAGTAGTTCCATGGGGTAGATGACTTTACAAAGGATACAGTAATGAATATTTTTGGCATTTAGTTCCAGTCCATGATTTTGGTACCAGTTGTTTATTTTGGCCAAACCTTCCTTTAGGATGGTTAAGTCATCTGCAGACTTAGTCAGTGAAAGCCCTTTGGTATTGGCCTTTATTTCAGAAATGATGCCAAACAGGAGAAATCTCAGCACAGAACCCAGGGGGACTCCACTGGTGACTTGTCTGTTTATGGAGGTAAATTCCCCTGCTTTGGTTTCCAGCATCCTGTGATCCAGTTGGCAATCCAGCAGGTGACATAGGGGTTTATTACCAGTTTATTTACTTTTTCCTACTATGCCTGAGTGGTGAATAGTGTAAAAGCTTTGGCTGGGTTGGAATGTGTGGTGTATTCAGTTTATTTTATTTTATTTATTTATCCTTTGAAAACAGGGGAAAATCTGACTGAGCCAAAGGCCCATTTTCAGTGGAGGCCTGGGAAGAAGAGTTCCACAACAGATTCAAAAACATTTAAAGAGTAGTTGAGTAATTATATACAAGGGGAGAAAATCCCCACAACAGATAAAAACACAATTAGTTTGAAATGCATTTACAGAAATATTACTAGGATAATTTGTGATCAAGAATACAATATGTACTACAGTTAGCAAGACACACTGCAGAAATGGATAGCCTATGTCAAGTAAACTAATACATAGCTATTCAAAATGTTCATTATATTTCTAATAATTTATGAAGGTGAAAAATAATAGAGTATTCTGCTGCCAAAATAGACAGAGTAGTAGAACAGGATGAGGAGGAGTAGTGAGCAAGAGAGAAATTAAGGATGTGGAGACAGAATTGATTATTATTAGAAAGACGAGAATGATATGGAACAACATGAGAGAGGAAAATAAATAGTAGTAAGTGTTGGCTGAAGAGGTAGAAGAGCATACATTAGTAGTATGGTATCATTAAAGTGGGAGCTATTTGTGATGTTGGGCCATTACTACCTGCTAAGTTATGGAGGGGTTAGTAAATTTAGAGTGAGAAAGGCACATGAGTAGGTGGTCATACCTCTGTTTTGAGGATTGTACAGTTTTGCCTTCATCGATTGCTTTGGTGGCCTTTTCAAAAAAAAATGTCCACCAGGTTGAGTAAACATGACCTGCCATTAACAAATACAGACTGAGATGGGTCCAGTGTTTGAAGGTTCCCTGTGTCATGATTGATTAGTTCCATGATAAGTCCTTCCATGGCTTTGCATATGAATCTCCTCAAACTTATGGGTCTGTAATTGTTTGGGTCCCTGGAAAGTCCTCCCTTATGCAGGGGAATGACTATAACTGTTCTCCCTTTGCTTGGTACAGAGCCTGCATGAAGGCTGAGATTGAACAGAGTTGTTAGAGGTGTGGATAAATCATGCTTTATGCTATTTAAGATGCATCCAGGGATATTATCTGGATGCATTGCTGCAGTATTTTTAGCTTTTGATAGCATTTTTAGGGCTTGGTCTTCTTTGATAGCTGAAGGTGAGTCAGTTTGATCAGATATATCTTGAGGAACAGATGAGGGGAGAGAGGGATAAAGTTAGAGCTAAATTTATTGGCCATTAGGTTCTCTATATCTTCAACCTCAGTGTACATAACATCATTCAAAATCAGCTCAGCGCATTGCTGTGTTGTGCTTCTGAGATTACAAACATAACAAAATCATGTCTCATGATTGTCCTTGGCTTGCATAGCTACGTTATCTTCAGATTTAAATTATATGGATTTTATTAAATTCCTAAGTTGTTTGTTTATTTCAGTGACAAGGGCTGTAACATTCTAGAAATTGCTCTTCTTACTTTGGTCAAAATTATTTTCCTTTCATTCTAAATCTTGATATTATGGTTCCACCATGTGGGTTTGTTTCTGAGGTTTGACCAGCACTTCTTCCTGCATGGTACAACTTCATCTATGCAGCTGTGTACATGCTGGTATAGTGTGATTGTGTATGTTTCTCAATATTCAGTGGATTTAGCTGAATTTGTTGGGGATTTGAAGCTTGACAGTGTATCACTTAGCAGTAGGTGGATTGTCTTAATGAAATTTAATATAGGTACTCTTTGAGTGGAAGAGATCTCTGGTTTCAATTTGACCTAACAAGTGATGACATACCTCTCAACTGTCCAGCTTTTCGCAGAATGACCAGATTTTTACCTCATATTTTTGGTGTGTTCCTCTTAACATCTGCAGTTTTCTGACACATCACTGAGGACTGAAGTCACTAAGTAATGTGATAAATTTGAGTTTCAGACTTCATTTCCTTCAGAAAATGCATGCCAAGACACATCCTGTTATTCTAACAACTTTCTAAGTTTATAAGAGCAATATTTAAAATTTGTCTCCATTTTTTGGGCCTTTGTCCCCCCCATTACTTTAGACTTTGTCCAGATTTCTTGTGCTAAGAGGTTGAGAGGTATGAGTGATGACGATATGCAAGGGACAACACATGATGCTCCCATATTAGTAAAGACAAACTCTGAGATGTTATCCCCCCTCCCTCATGGGTACTCTAACTGTTCCAGGGCATTTGTATTGTCATAGATCAGGAATCTATGTGCTTGTGCACTAGTGATGATTTCCCAGTCTACAGTTGGATGGTTTAGGTCACCTAGGATCTAAATAATAAATCAGTATAGAATAATTTCTTCCTTCACCTCCATTCATACAGCTAAAAGGTCTGAAAAACCCCTCACAAATCTATCACCATCTGCTTCCCCCAAGACTTTCAACAATACAAAATAATCAGTTTCATATCCAAGTGCCCCTTCTTTGAGTCCATTGACTTTTGTTCCACACAACTAATTTACCACATTTTATCACTTTCTGTACTTTTCTACATATTTCTCTTTCTTTTCACATTTTCCCCTTAAATCACAGTTAAGTCCCCTTCAATTATAATTTTAATGTTAACCACCACAAAGTTTAATATTTCATGAAACAGATTCTATCTTTCCTTGCTAGTTATATATGCATATAAAGCTATAATTCTCTAAACATGTTTTCTCCACCTCATATCCACAGCCGTTAACCTTTTCATCCTTATCAATGCCACGTCTAGTATTTTCACTGTTTTTTTACTCAGTATAGCCACTCCAGAACAACATTCACTTTCTAAGTTCTATATTACATTTCCACTCAACAGTTTTTCCATTTACAGTCTTTCTTCACTTGAGAGGAATCTTACATCCTCTAACAGAATAACATCCATGTAACATTTAGCACAGCATTCCAGTATCCCTAACCTTCTTACAGTGTTAATAATACTGTTCACATTTACTGAAAGTACTCTAAAATTGTTGCTTTTCCTTTTCTTAAAATTTAGGGAAAATATTTTTATATTTTCATTTTATTTTGACTCTTTCCTCATCTGAATATTTTTCCTGGGTTTATGTACAAACAATGTTTGATCCTCAGAATCAGATTTTTCACTGGCTAGAACGTCAGAAAAAATATTAGTATCGATCCCTTCTCCTGACCTCTCTTCCTGCATGGACTCTCTCTCCTCATTTTCCACCTGCATATTTTTTCTTCTTCTGCAGTTTCTTCTTCACTTTGTTAACCCTCTCCACAACCTCTTGTTATGCTTTCTTGTATATGTTGTCTTGCCTTTCCTATTCTTTTTCATTATTTACTGTTTGCTCTTGGCAATCCATCCAACAGGATAATTTTTTTATACAACCTTCATTTAGGTACTCATCTTCTTGCTGTATGTCCTTTCTTCCCACAATAGTTACATTGTACCTTATCACAAGCATTAATTTAATGAGAAAAGTCCCCACAAAAGAAACATTATTTAGGCTGCCCAGCATATCTTAATGTCCTTCTATGACTAGCATAAAAAATAACACTTGGCAAGTGTTTCACTATAGTTTTTTGCATTTTAAAACACCTTCTTACCTCCACCCTCCATTTCTTAAGTTTTTTTCTCATCTCATACTTAACAGTTTCACACAGCTCCTGCATACATTTTTTAACACTGTCTTCTTCCAATCCATACATTCTAAACTGCAAAGTAACATTTTTTAACATTAAAGTTACTACCTGAAAATAAATAATTGTTCCATGGATAAATGTATTTCTTTTTGTTTCACAGTTCTAGAAATGTCATCACCTGTGCATCAGTTTCAGATGTTAAGTCACACAAAGTCTCTGTCCCAATAAGTATAAAAGATCAGCTTTCTTGAGATTTAAATCCAGAAGAGTTACCAAATTGTCCGATACATATCTGTATATTACAGTGTCATTTTTGTTTTTATTTTCACAGTTGGTCTTTTCTTTTTAAAAACAGTTTTACTTATAATTTGTTGCTGCTCTCCTTTTTTTGTCTGCTGTCACTGCTGCATAAGTTTTAACTGTGCATTCTCTGCTGTCACATCACCTGGTGATTTTTCCACATTACAATCCTCAGCACTTTTGAAAAAGTTATTTGCTGTATCAGCCTACAAAACAGCAGAACTGTCACCTGGATCATCCTGCTCAATTATTTTTAATGGAACATTATTTGCATGCATTCTTGATGACAGTTCTGTTATCTGTACCATTTCAACATATTCGCTTACTTCCTTCTTCATGAAGACAGCTAAACACTGCTCACTTGTTACATCCACCACATAGGAATCTTTATTTACATTCTGAAGTTCCATATCAAACACATTTTTCTCCAAATCCTCACTTTTCACCTCCAAACTCTCCATAGCTTTTCTAACCTTTTCCATGTACCTGCCTCCTTTTTCATTGCTGCTGAAGGAGCCCTCCAGTACCATCCAAAAAATAGGGGTCCTTTATTAAACAAATATTATTTACAATATAAACTGAATAAATAAATATTTATATTATTTAGAATATTTTGCACAAACTATTAACATTGACCTAATATTCACTTTTTTACATTCAAAACACATTTATATCTGACCCCCAAAATTTTATTTTTGCTAACATTTCTGATAAATTCCATTTAACATAATACCTAACTTCTGTCTCTCTTTGGTTCCAAATTATCCACTTAACATTAAATATTTGTATCAACCTTTTCAATAAATACTTTATTGTTATAAAAATCATATTCAAATATATCCATATTAATATTTGAGTCTATATCACTTTGTCAAACTCACTAATCATCGAACACCTCTTCTTCGAACCCTATTTGTCTAATCTTCATCTGTCAAACAATAGTTTCAGCAAAACTATTTCCCAGGGTAAGTAACCAGTGGGCCAACCTACCGAATGCAACAAAAGCAGCATATTTAAAACCCACCCTGGTGGGGGGCTGTACCCCCAACACCCTCTAACTAAATATACCAAGTCTGAGATAGTACTTACAGTGGGTAAAAGGGCAAATTCGCAGTAATGAACCACTGGGTACTCACCATGGGAAAAAGTTCGCTGAAATGATCATTTGATGAATGAAGACTTCGAAAATTAGGGTTCAACCAAGAGGTGTTCAATGATTAGAGTTCAATGAAGTGAAGTAGACCCTAATATTTTTGAATCCCTTAATTATGTCTAAATAATTATTCTCATCTAACTTAGTCGATAGTCTATTTATTATTTTACATTTCAAAAAGACATGTTCAGTAGTTTCTTCTTTATGACAATAATTACATATTCCTTCACTTTCTTTATGTAGCATGTTTGCTTTGACTTGTAATGTCCTCATCATCAGTCTCCATAAAAAATCATGACATTCTACTCTTTTTTTTAAATCTGTCATTTCTTGTTTTTATAGCTCTAATTTCCACTTTATCCAGTTCTTTCAATGGGGATACATAAAAATATTTCATTATTACTTTTGTATACCACTATTTTCTTTTACCTTCTAAATCTTCTATACTTATTTTCCACATTACAATTTTCTCTTCACATGCTTTCATTTCTTTATTCATATACTCTTTTACAACTTTTCAGCATATCCCATATTTTTATATTTGTTTTCCAATAATATATTTATTAAATTACATTTTTCTTTATTTTAACCATTTAAATATTTTATACAGATGTAAGGAAACTGCAAATGCCACTGGATTTATAAATCCCTAACCACCATCCTCTTTTGCTACATATAGCACACCTCTCTTTACAGGAGTAAGACAAGACTCCTGTATAAAGAAGAATATATTATTAATATCTTTTTCAAATCACAATGGCATACTAAACAAACTAGCTATATATGAAATATTTTGTAATACAACAGTGTTAAGCAAATAAACTTTTTTCTTGAAAAAAAGTTTAAAAGACTTCCAAAAAGAACGCATTTTTGATTTTTTCATAATGTTTTCCCATTGTAGTAATACATCTTGTTTTGCAAGTGTAATACCTAATAACTTTATTTTTTGAGAACTGAATTAAATATCTTTAATCCTACCACCATGCCCACAACCTTAGTTTTTTCATTTGCAAACATATACCAATTTTATCTAAACACTAGATCAACTTGCTTATAACTTCCATTCCATTGAAATGCTTAGTAACTAGACTGTCATCTGTATATGATAACATTATAAGTATATCATTACCTTCCTCTGTTCTATATCAAATATTATCAGCTAATGAATTAATATACCTAGTTACTGCATTGATCACTAGTGAAAAAATAATGTTACTAAAAGGACATCTTTAGCTTATACCTCTTTTAATACTTATTTCTTCACTCAGCCTTCCATTAATCAAAACTTTAATTTTGTTTAATGTGTCTGCTGTAACACACACATTTCCTATTTCCGTACGTAAATTATAAGATTTGAATCTATCTCATAGTATATTATGCTGAATAGTGTCAAAAGCTTTGCTTAAATCACCTACCATAAAGTCTTTTTCTTGTCTACTTAGGTTATCTACAATTTCTCTAAAAATCATTAATAATTCTTGACATCCTTTTCCTTTGTCACTATATATTGAATCTAATAGAATATTTTTAAGTTTTGTTTCCACTCTTTTCTTTAGTATTTTCATAAAGATTTTATAATCAGTATTATTCAAAATGGGTCTATATTATGGAGTCGAAAGACAACGTAACCAAACACATCTTTATCGACATATAAATATCGACTTCTACAAATGCCGAATGGTCACATCAGCAAATTTTTTTCCCAGGGGAAAAAAATTGCTTAGGTGAAAACACACAAACTAAATATTCAAACCCTACATAGTGGGGGGCTTTGGCTCCCCACACCCACCCTAACTAAATATACCAACTCCGAGATCGCACTTCAGTGGGAAAAAGGACAAATCTCCGATGACAGACAAGCAATTTTTTCCCCCTGGGAAAAAATTTGCTGACATGCCCATTCAGCAATAGCAGAGGTCAATATAATAAAGATGTGTTTGGTTACTTCATCTTTTGACACTGTAATATAGACCCTTCAAAACAATAGACTTCCAATTTTTTATATCTTTATATTTCTTATATCTTTTCTCTCACCTTTTTATACAAATTTATAAATCATTCCTTATAGTTAAATCCTTCATTGAACAACTTGTTTAATACTTCTATGAAATATATGTTTTGACTTACTGTCATGTTCTTATATATTTGATATTCTAAGCCATCCATACCCACTGCTATATATATATTTACTTGTCTTAATACAAGATCCAGTTCTGCTAATCTTATATTTTTTCCAAATCTATATTTTCTTTGCTTGGAGAAATTTCTTACTTTCTATTATATCCTTTGTTCTTTTATAGTATCTTTAAATAACTCTTTTGTATCTTCTACAACAATGCACATTATATCTCTTTGGTCTTTCTCTACTATCCTTTTTTGTCTATTAATTCTCTCATAATATCTTTTATAACTATTTTGTTTAAATAAGGAGTTATCCCTTCTTTTTTACCTTGTAGGTATATCTTTGTTTATATGATAGATTTTTTTTATTTTGTCTTTATTCATTGAATATAATTCTTTTTCACATTCTTTCTCTTTTTTTACTTGCCATCCTTGATAACATTTTTTCTATTTCTTTTTAAAAAATATCCACCATTCAGACCAATTTTTATAGAATTGTTACATACTTATGTGAGCTTCCCATAATTCTAACTTTTTTTCACCCTCGCCTACCTACTCAACTGCATTAATTCTTTTCAGACCTTTTCCTATCTTAACTTTGTTAATATTGTCTGTGACTTCTATCCAGATAGTTTTGCGGTCTGAAAAACCTGTGTCTAATGTACCTTCATTTTTTTTTTATTTCAAATCCTTCAGAAAACAAACAAAAAATAGTCTAGCTGTGTTTTATACATTTCTCTACTGTATGTTCATTAATTGTTCTTTCATTTTCTTAACTTTCCACATCTCATAAGTTCTCTAACGTTTTTACATAATTTATAATTGAAGTCTCCTATTACAATAACTTCCATAGTAACAAAATGTAATTCAATATTAAGGCAAACGTATCTTCTCTTTTTTACTAGTTAATTATGCATATAATGCAATTATTCTATAGACTTTTATCTCTCCATCTAACATCAATAAACCTAAACTTACCCATTAAAATTATAGCAATATCAAGCACCTTAACTGCCTTTTCATAAGTATTGATATTCTGAGCATAAATCTTGTCTTAAATTCCAGTATATCTCATTACCCCACAGACATTCTGTTTGAAATCTTTCTTCTTTCTTTAAAAATCTTGTATCTTCTAGTATAATGATTTTACTATCATATTTTATACCAGTCTATAGTATATAGTCTTATAAGTAAGCTCTTAAAACTGTTAACATTTTTATACCAGTCTATAGTATATAGTCTTATAAGTAAGCTCTTAAAACTGTTAACATTCAGTGCTAATATCTTGCAGTTACCATTATTTCTATTTAGGAAAATGTTCTAAGGAAAAAAATAAAACCTTTATCCTTTTTCTGTCTTCTTTTCCCTTGTTTCTAATCCAGCACCTTTTCTCTTTGTCTCTTACTCTATTACCTATAGAATTTTTATTTTCCGTATATTCCAGGTAATATCTTCTTTGTCAATAATTTCAGTAACTTCTTATATATTTACTTCTTGTTTTTTATGTTTAATACTTTAATCATCATTTTTGACTGTTTCTTCTGTATTTTTTCTACATAATTTTGTCCCTGTTCTTTTTCACTTACTACTTCCATAGCTCAAAACTGCAAAAAACACTTCCATAACCCCTTGAATGTGTTCAGACACAGGATCTTAATGTATTTCTACTGTCCCTTCTTTACAATCCATCCACATATGACCTACATTATCTCATTTATAACATTTTAACTCACATTTTTTGTATCATGACCTATTACATCACAGATAAAACATTTCCTTTTTGTACAATCAACAATCTAATTATCTGATTTTCCACAGTAGAAACAAGTTTTGGGTTGACACTAATATTTAACAAAACCTTTTTGACCATCTATATTTATAATAGTATAGATATGAATGATTTTATCATTTTCCATTTTTAGTACAATATTAAAATCCTAACTCACAGTCCATAATGCTTTATTGTCAAAAACTTTAGAAATGTCCAATACATTTTTACATATGCTATTTAAATGCCTTTTCAAAGTCTCTTTTTCAATTTCTGTTCTAAATTGAATATGAATTTTCTTCTTAGTTTCTCTGAATAGGCTTTAATCATATAAGCATTCCACAGAGTACAGTATTTCTTATTTTCACATTGACACAAAAATGTTTCCATTGCTTGACTGTTTTCAAAAATTATATCACAAAAAGTTTTTTGCTTATATGAATGAAAGCTCTTACTGCAGAAGTTCCTGTTCTATACCTCATATCTTTCTATTTCTCTTTCTTTCTTGGAGAAAATCCTAACAGTACAATTTCTTCTTTGTTTCATAACAGTTTCTTTTTCTGATGTTCCTTTTTTGCTTTTTCCTTAACCATATCAGCATGAGTTTTTATCATACTATCTGCTATTTTTTTGTATCAAAAGTACCCCTTCATTTTGAAATGTGTCCATTATATCTCCCCATAACACATCCTTGCCACTCTCAGGTTCACTTTCCTCCCATAATTTCTCTAATAAAATATCCTGAAACTCTTCCAAATGGAGAGTTGTAATAATACATCCCACATCACACTGGTTCTCTTCCTGGAAAAGCTGCTGCTCCTGGAAAATATCTTCTGAATCTAGAAAAGGTTTGTTTGTCTTTTTTCCAAATATGCACCCTTCTGTTGTTTCAAAAATATTTATAGAATACTAGACTGTTTTCCTACCAGCATCTCCAACCACTGGAACTCCACTAGGAGCAGTGGCGGCTGGTGACTTCAAATCAAAGGGGGGCTGCAGGAGACAGCTGAATGGGTGGGGTCAATGGGAAGGGGTGTGGCCAACTAGAAAGGGGGGGAAGCTATGCTCAAAACCACAAAAAACTAACTAAATACACTGCCGTGGGTGCCAAACTGTCATTATGAGAGTCCATTCAAGACAAAATGAAGTGTAGAAGAATAAAAATATTTCAATGCATTGGCTGCATGACAGCTTACTTAATATCTAGATGGAAACAAAAAGGTTGTGAGGCATTAAAAAATAAAATTACTTTTTTAAATACATTAATGGAATGCCAGTCAAAATCAAGTATAAGAAAAACAAGCAGCACTCGACTCAAACCACTTCTTGCACTGCAGTTCTAATTATAATTTATATTCAGCTTTATTAAAGTACCAAGTAACATGCTGAAAGTAGAAATCTCTGATGCCCCCACTTGTAAAAATGTTCCTTATCCAAAAAAAGACATGCTGCCTGACAACTATCTACTTGTTTCATGGGGAAAACATGATCAAAGTAAAAAAATGAAAAGCAAACAAGAAATAAGCTCAAGATACTTTGCTTAAAAGGATTACTGTACAGGTTATGGACCACATGATTGGCATTCTGTTTAGTTTACGGGTAAAGCCTGCAGAGATGACTGGAAGTCTCCAAATGTAATGAGCTTCTTAAAATAATGTAATCCTGTCCTTTATTACAAATACTGTCATATGCATTTCAATACCCAAGGCTTATACATTATCTAGTTAAGTATTCTCTACATGGCAACAACAGAAAGGCTTTCAATGTTGGCAATTCTTTAACAGTATGCTTATTAAAGCTTGCTTGCATCTTACAATTTCAGTCAAGCTCAACTGATGGTCATTAAAGTATTGCTACTTAAACATAGAGCAACAGGCACTGAGTAATAAGCATAAATCAACAGTACAAAAATATGACCGAAACCAGACCATTCTGCAAAAATCAAGGACAAATGAAAAGCCACTCCTGTACTTGTGTCTACCTTGGATGGGGGGGATACCCTGCACATTTACACTGCATAACTACTCCTTGCCTTGCTTCGACACATCCAGAGTCACTACATGGGGGAGTGGGGTGCAACAAGTATGTCACAATTTGAAATGTCTCTGGCTGACTGTGATGACCCTAAAACATTTGTCATACCTCTCAACCTCAGAGCAAGAAATCTGGACAAAGCCATACAAAGAAATGGGACAAAGGCCCAAAAACAAGGGCAATTTTTAAAAATATTGCTCTTATAAACTTAGAAAGATAATAGAATAGGTCTTGCATTAGTATGAATTTTCTGAATGGTATGAAATCTGAAACTCAAATGCCTGTCATTTTCTAACTTCAGTCTTTAATGATTTGCCACTAATTTGCCAAAAAAACGCAATTTTATGAAAAATGGACCAAAAATGTGATGTAAAAATATAAAATAGCCACACAATACAGCTGGGAACCTGTCAAAGAAGGGACACTTTAATATTAGTACTGCTAACTTGAGCAGCTGACAAAATAAAAGAATCTACATGCATTTCTGAAATAAAAAGTAATCTATAACTATGATTACAGTTATTTCTTAATTGTAAACCCTCCATGTTTTCTTCCAAAATTGCTATTTTGCGGAGGGATTATTAGGGGAAGAGCAACATTTTGAGCCAAAATCAGGGACAGTTGAGAGGTTTGGCTATGCCTAATTCTATAAAGCAATTTGCATGTATATACCTCTCAACCTGTTAATGCAGTAAATCTGGACAAGGCCAAATATATTGGGGGAACATATAAACAGTACTAAAAACTGCTCTTGTATAAACTGAGACAGTTGATAGAACAAGTCTTACTTTAGCATGCATTGGTTATGAAGTCTGAAACTCAGTGTGACTTTTAGTGACCTAATTCCAAAATGATTTGCCACAAATTTTATGAGGAACAAACCAAAAATAAGAAGCAAAAATCTATTCATTCTTTGAAAATCTGGACAGTTGGGAGGTATAGTTCAGCTGGGGCTGTCTAAGTTTGCCGCCCTTCCCCCTCACAAAATCATGGTCAAATGGAGCCTCCTCCTGCAGCCATTCCAATGATCCCATTACTTGGCTATTTCACTCCAATTACCATAAACACTAATGCACATACTGATTTACTTCCATGATGATTTGGACTTCATTTGAAAGTTTTATTTTGCATTTTACAGCACAAACACCAAGCCATCTGATAAACAAACTTAGCATTAAAACTTCTCTGCCCTTGAAACTCACATTCATTGAAACAGCATTGAAACCCACATTCAAAGAAAATACATTTTACCAGTGGCAGATAAAGATTAATTCTGGGCTGTTTTCAAATCATAGGCCCCTTGCATATGAAACATGCACATGCTCTTTGATACACCTTGTTTTGAATATTTTTCCAGTAAACAATGAAACAAAATGCATGCACCAATAATGACAAAACTGCCCAATTCAGAAAATTTCCTTCATCAAAGTCTACTCAAACTTCTACAGTCCACCATTATCAGTAAATATGCACAATCTCTGAAGTAAAAAAAGTCATCTAAATAATTCCACATTAAATAAATCTGTAACTAATGAAGAGGTTGCTGCTAGCAAAAACCTTTATATTTCATGGTTTCATCGAAAAATAAAGTGTCTGATGCCCCTGAGGAATAAATTGCCTATATTACATTAAAATGATAAGCTAGTAATATTGCAACAGGAAATGGATGGCAAACAGATAACAGGCTCATAGTTAGTATCAACTTTTTCAGTACAGCAGTATTCACCCCTTGTGGGAGTAGAACCAACAACCTTCTGCATCAAAAGCAAGTACACAACCTGTTGTGCTATTAACATTGCAAGCTGATTTTCCATAAGCAGCACTAAACTTCTCTTTCCCCTGCAGCTCTCAGCTCCTTGTAAAATCTATTCAATACTCAACTGCATCTCAACTTTGCAGCACAAGAAATCTGGAAAAAGCCAAATTTATTGGGGGGAGGGGCTCAAAAGGCCAAAAACCAGGGACACATTAAACATTGCTTGTATAATCCTGGAAAGTTGTAGAAAATGCTGTGTTACCACCATACATTTTACTGCCGAGGTCCCTGTGCAAAAGTGTCAGAGCAACATACCACTATGCCATATCAGCTGTTTTGTGAAGGAGAGGAAGACTGAAACTTAAATGGCTATCATTTAATGAATTCAGTTAGCTGTCAACCTCTTAGCACAAAACACCTGGACAAACCCAGTAATGAGGGAATACAGCCTTCAGACATATTCAGTGAATTCAGTTCTTGCCATAGTTGTCAACCTTAGCACAAAAAACCTGGACAAAGCCAATAA
>NC_056745.1:324721540-324727679 GCF_019279795.1 Protopterus annectens | reverse complement strand
TCCCTTGCTATCTATGCTGTAGTTACCCAGATAACCAGTAACCCTTCACTGCCACCCACTGCCTGTCTTAACTCTTCCCTGAACTCAACCTCACAATCTCCCTATGCAGTTCCCACCATTTGATCCTTGGTGCTCCCATCACACTACTCCCCTACATCTTGATCACCAATGTCATCCCACAGACCAGCATCCCATGCTGCCTAACTACACTTTCACGTTGACCAACTTACAGTCTCCAATCCCCTTCAAACAGGCCCTCCTACATAGGAGATAATACACCTGTGTGCATCTCTCTCAACTCTTGTATGTCACCCTGTGCTCCCCTGTCTTGTGAAAGTATGTATGCACCACAGCCATGTCCATCCTCCTTTGCAAACTCCACCTCCATCTCATTTTCTGCATTCCTTTGCTTAACACCGAACCCTACCAATACTTTTGCATCCCCTCTGTTTCCTTACCAACATGCCCATTGAAATCTGCTCCAATCACCACTCTCTCACCCTTGGGTACAGTCATCAACACTTCATCCAACTCATTCCAATGTTTTCTGTTTTATCCATTGCACACACAACTACCAAAGCATATGCACTAACAACAGTGATCATTACACCATTGATTTCCAGCTTCATAAACATCACTCCATCTGACACTCTTTTCACATCCAAAAACACTCTTGGCCTGCTTCACCTTCAGGATAACCCCTACACCATTCCCACTACCATCCACACCATGATAGAACTATGTGGACCCAACTATGATACACCCAGGCTTACCACCCTTCTATCTGGTCTCTTGCACACACAATATATCAACCTACCTTCTGTTCATCACATCATCTAACTCTGTCCCCATACCAGTCATACTAACAGTAACAGCTCCTACCCTCAATACCACACTCCTGGCTTTTATCCTGTCTTCCTGCCATATACACATCAGACATGCTCCAGGGTATGTATGTGAATGAAAAGGCTACTGTGCTATCAAATGATTTAAGTGTGTTATAGCAATGTTTGGTAAGTGTCACTAATCTTGGCCCATTGCCCCCCATGTATGTGTGGTGTCCTCCAGATTTCCTGCTTTAAAAGGTTGACAGGAATGACTGAGCAGCAAGAGAGTAAATACAATGTGCCATACTGACATAGAACAGAAATGTATATAAGGTAATACATGTACCATAGTAACAGACATGGGATGCAAAACATCAGGTAGATAAGCTGTACATGTTGTACATGTGTGCAGTCTTATTTTCTGTGCATCCAACAGAGTTAGGTTTCTACAGCTACTGGTTGTTGCACTTTCCTGACATTGACATGGTTAGTAGAATAAGCATGATTACCATGTTGAAATTGGAGAGGTGTTCAACAGTGTTATGACCTTGTGTCCATGCATACTACAATCAGCTATATGACCACCTACATAATTGTATGGACTCAGAAATTTGTGAGATGTGTCTCCACCAAAGTAGAGTAATCCCCTTAGCTGGATATCAGCAATACGCAACCCACATAAATGGTCACAATATTGGATGTACAGGGCAAAGTAGGAGCAGGCATCAACTTGTCAGCAGGTTGACCTTGGTCTGAACGAGCATATAAGGCCACAGGTGGATCACTGTAAGGCCAACTATGACTATGATTTGGGCACATCCACCAAGGCCAAGCACAAGGCCATCTTCACATATGTCTGCAATCACAGAGGCAGCAACCCAACCCACCCTGTAAGGATGATCAATCACAATACATACACACACACCATAGTTATAGCCAACCTGCTGCAGACAGGTTTAGGGCAAACAACACCCCCATGACTCACCAACAGTAAAGGTGGATATGCACAGCACACACACACACACACACACACACACACACACACACACACACACACACACACACACACACACGCACACACACACACACACACATCCCCTCATCATCATGGATAAAGTGATAACTGCCTAATCAAAGGTAAGAAAAGTAGGTCCCATTGGGCCTGATAACATCCCTGTCTGCATCCTACATGAACCCAGTCATATGCTTCCAGCTCCATTACACACTGTATGCAAGAAAAGCCTGAGCACCATTGACATCCCATTTGAAAGGAACATGGCCACTGTCATCCCTCTACACAAACGTGAATGATCAATGGTAGTTTATGCAATGTACTGGGCCTCATTGGGGGGAACATGACACGTCATGACTGGGAGTAGAGTGCATGTTCATACAGTGCTGCTAGATATAGGGGTATGATGTGTATGTCAGTGGTGGCTAATGATAGGGAATAGTCTTGTGCTGGCTCTGTAAAGTACTCTGTGCAATGTCTAAGGTCCTCTGATGTGTTTACCTGTTTCATTTTCCAGGTGACATGCAGCATCAGCCAGTGTGCAGTGCTGAAGAAAATATGGCCATCACAGATGCAGTGATCAACCACTATTGGCTGCTGTTGGGTGTAGCAGCCAAAATCTGCAGGAATGGACTGCCCTGTGGCAAGATCTTGTCCACAGAGTTAACATCTTGGGACACCATGAATGCACCTACTATCAGGTCAGGCAAAGAGCAACTGAGCTGATGCATCATGCCTGACAGTGGGCCGCTGCTGTAGTGAGGGACCATACTGCTACTGGTGGGGTCCAGCAACACAGGCCCCACTCACAGCAACAGAGGAGCACCTTGCCAACCTTGGGGTAGCCCCCACACAACATCATCCACTGGATACTGCAGTCGTGGAGCTGGTTGGCACTCAGGCAATAGGTGAGGAGTATCCAGGTAAAGACAAAGTACACATCAATGTAATGAAGTATACAAACTGTCTTCTATACAGTCTCTAGATGCATATATCAGTGCAAAATGGATTAGTGGGTGGTGTTTAGTAATGCACAAAAGTGCACATGTATGGTAAAGGACAGCAGATTGTGTAATATCATAGTGTTGAAGTAAATATCAGGGTACAAGACACAGCAGCAGTCAACAATCATAAATGATTACATTCATTATGACTGTAAATGGCTAAAATGGGTATAGGAGTTAAAGTCTCTGAATGGTCAGAGACAAGGGCACTTGATACTACTGTCTTATTTCAACTGTTGTACTCATTTTGGCCATTTACAGTCATAGTAACTCAAATTGTTTTCCAATGCTGACTGGTGCTGTGTCCTGTACCCTGAATTTTACATCAGAGATCTGTTTAATTTTTCAGTTGCATATTCATTATATCATAATGTGTACTGTACTTGTGCAGAAATGTAACATTCATCTTGTACCAATGCCAAATGTGAATCTGCTGACAATACCTCTCCCCCACAACTACATAGGTCCCTCTGGTCTGCACATGGAACAGCAGCCTGAAGCCCGTCAGTATGGGTTTTCCCTGTTGTGGCTCACCAGTACCCCAGGAATGTTAAGGTGATGCATGTGACCATACACACAGGTATTACACTCTGGCATTTGTCAATATCTGCATGTCCACTTATGGTGTTGTTTACTGATTTACATCACAGTGATCATCACATGGGCCTATTTGCAGGAGATGTCACATATCTGTCTATCATGTAGCATACCTCACAACCTGTCATTGCAGGACATCTGGACAAAGACTGCAAAATGGGGGGACAAAGGGCCAAAACTATGGTCATATTGTATAAATTGGTGTTATACAGTGCATATACATGGTGTACACACCTGTTAGAATGCCAGGTATATGTGATATACAAGAAGAGAGCACAATAGACAATTTAACTCCAGCCAACTTGTCATATGACCTATAACCTGTACAATTCAATTATAAAGCATACAAATGTGTTTTAGGAACACATATGACACATGACAATTATACAACAACCTAGATGCATATGTGTGCAGAGGCTGAAGCTTATTCTGTGCTGATGCAGCTTTTGATATGGCTACAGCAGTACATCTTATTGGGTACACACCTGCCATCATGTATGGGGAATCTTTGATTAACTGCAACTAACAGTCAGCTGTCCTACCAGGACTATCCTAACACATACCCAGTTGCCTGCTACAGCAACAGTCATGGTTCACATGGAGCTGATGAAGCTGCTAAGGGATCACATTTCTGAGATGTATCAGCCTGGAGAAGGGGAGCTGAACACTTCCACAGCATTGCATATACCATGGAACACAGTGCAGACAGTCATCCAAATGTGGTGAAAGTATGGCGCTACAGTGACATTGGGAAGGGGTGGACATCCCTCAAAATTCTATGATAATACATGACTGAAACTGTCCAGGGAGCCTACCAGGAGCCCTACAGTAACAGTGAGGGAATAGCAGGAATCTCCAGCAAGTACTGGGTGTGTACTACATGTGACAACAATCTTCCATGTTCTCCATACGGCTTGCCTTTAGTGCAGGGTTGGAAGATGGCAGCAATACCTCACAAAAAAATATCCAGCCCTGGATAAGGTTTGAAAACAATACATCATGTCTCCAAACAGCATATGGGAAAATGTGTTATGGACATATGGGACCATGCTTGAACTCCTTGCCCACAAGTCTGACAGGTGTGTCTGATGCAATAACACCACTGTGCATCACCACAAATACACCAACCCCACGGTGAGGCATGGTGATGGAAGTATTCTGATTTGGGGTAGCTGTTCACATGCTGGAACTGTTGCTGTAGCCAAGTTGGAGGGGATTATGAACAGTTCCAAACACCGGTACCTTGTAGCCCCAATCCTTCTGGTGTCTGCCACATTGCTGTGGATGGAGAGGAATTCCACCTTTACACACAACAGTGGCCCAAACCATACATCCAAATCAACAAAAGGGGGGCTTCACCAAAACACATGCAATGTTCTGCACTGGCCCAGCCAGAGGCCACACCTACATCCAGTAGATATAATGCATGGTGACCTGAAGAGGACAGTGCACAGAAGATGCCCTGCAATCTGACAGAGGTGGAGGCGTTTTGCAAGGGAGAGTGTGCTAAAATTGGCAAGTCAAGATGTGCCATGCTGATAGACACCTTCCCAGGAGGACTGACTGCTGTCATGAAATCAAAAGTTGCCTTAACAGAGTACTACTTTAAGGGTGTGCACACTCATGCAACCAGCCTATTGTAGCTATGTCATTACCATATGTTACCCATAACTGATATGTATGTCCTTCATTTGGATTGCACAAATTATATTTCATATGAAATGTGATAATATTGTGACCTGATTTCTGAGGTCTCATGTGGTGTTTCACAGCTTCCTGGAATGTTAACAGGGGTGTGTACACTTACTATATCCACTGTAAGCTGGAGTAGTTGTTTGTGTAATTGGCTTTGTTTTGACATAGATGTACTGCAGGTTATGCAGTCTGCACCGCATATGTTGACATTAATTAGTGGCACCAATCCACAGGTCATCCCAGTAATGTATCAGACAAACACAGGAGTTATAAGGAACAGACAAAACATGGGAACCACACATGTAGACATTCAGCAGACCTCTGTACAGTGTGGAGGTATGTTCTTTAGGAGTTGCCACAGTGCTATACAACATCAATAATGTTTACATGGGTGCAGTGTGTGCTAGGTGAAGGCCCATCACCTACTAACACCACTCACATATCCCAGAGGTGTATATTATCCGTTACAGTACATGGAAAGGGCTGCACTGCATGACACTGGGGATCTGTCCTGAGTGTGTATGTTGTTGTCTGACTGTGTGTCATGAATGTCCCCAGTTGGCTAATGTGAGGTGTGTGTAATGCCATTGAGGCACTTCACATGTGTGTGTGTGTGTGTGTGTGTGTGTGTGTGTGTGTGTGTGTGTGTGTGTGTGTGTGTGTGTGTGTGTGTGTGTGTGTGTGTGTGTGTGTGTGTGTGTGTGTGTGTGTGTGTGTGTGTGTGTGTGTGTGTGTGTCTGTCTGTGTGTGTGTGCGTGTGTGTATCAGCAAATGTTATAGTACAGGTAGTAATTTACATATGTTGTCTTCCCCTCACAGGTGGACATGGTGGCCACTGTCCCTTTCACACTGGTTCTGATGTCAGTGTTTCTGCAGACTCTGACCATGATGATGCTCCTATTGAGGCACAGGTGGGTTTGTCAGGGGCTGAATCTGTGCCATCGGTTGGCATCCCACTGTCGTCAACCCTATCCCCACACACAGTCACAATGTCCACACATACC
>NC_056745.1:324694040-324719040 GCF_019279795.1 Protopterus annectens | reverse complement strand
CCCAGGTCCACAACCTATGGGACTCCACTCATGACACTTTAGCAGTATGACATTGAGTCCACTACTTTTACACTGTGGTTTCTATCTGTGAGCCAGTTTGCAGGCTACCTACTGATGTAGGGGTTGCTGCCTACCTGAGTGTATTTGTGGATGATTCCTGAGTGGGGAGTGATATCCAAGGATTAGATGGGCTGCCTATCCTGTAATCTATTCCATACTGTCACATAGTTATTGCCCATGGAACAATGCTTTCAGGGCTGCAGAGCATGTACAGGTCACTCTATGGTGGATGATAACTGTGGGCCTTGTAATGTGGACACTGGGACATGTACTGGGTGGGCAACAGCAAAAACCACCCCACAATGGTTATGGTTCTCACACAAACACAACTCCCCCCCACAGACAGGGTACTGTTCACACACACACACACACACACACACACACACACACACACACACACACACACACACACACACACACACACACACACACACACACACACACACACACTCCCACACACTCAGCCAGCCACACACTTTGCAGGACTGAGATTAGAACCCCTACCTATCTATTTATTGCTACTACAGTGTCACACATTTATCACATGCACCACTGAGCTTATAGGGTGAAGGTTGTCCAAAGGTACTTCTAAGGTGAGGAACATCACCAGCCCTTTTAAATTATGGCAATGTGTGATGTACTGGGTGAGAGAGGCCACAAAATAGTTTAAACTACACACACACACACACACACACACACACACACACACACACACACACACACACACACACACACGCACACACACTTTCACAGTTGCCAGGTCTGAGATTAGAACTCCTATCTAACTTGCTATTTGTACTATAGTGTTACACAGTTATTGCACATGCCACAGAGCTTATAGGGTTAAGGCCTGACAAAAGGGACTTCTATTATGTGAGACATCTTCAGGACTGCTAAAACACAGAAAGGGGAAGAATACTGGATTTGAATTAACCCAAAAGCTTTCACTTGTATATAAACACACACTTTCACATTTGCCAGGACAGAGATTAGAGCTCATACATAACTAGTTATTTGTACTATAGTGTTAGGCAGTTATCACACGTGCCACAGAGCTTATAGGGTTGAGGCTTGACAAAAGGGACTTCTATCATGTGAGACATCTTCAGGACTGCTAAAATACAGAAAGGGGAAGAATACTGGATTTGAATTAACCCAAAAGCTTTCACTTGTATACACACACACCATTTCACATTTGCCAGGACTGAGATTAGAACTCCTACCTAGTTAGCTGTTTGTACTATAGTGTTACACAGTTATTGCATGCACCACAAAGCTTATAGGGTTGAGGCCTGACAAAAGGGAATTCTATCATGTGAGATATCTTCAGGACTGCTAAAGTACAGAAAGGGAAAATACTGGATTTGAATTAACCTAAAAGCTTTCACTTGTATACACATACACACACACTTTCACATTTGCCAGGACTATGATTAGAACTCCTACCTAACTAGTTATTTGTACTACATGGTTACACAGTTATTACACACGCCACAGCACTTATAGGGCTGAGGCTTGATGAAAGGGACTTCTAAGTTGACTGATATCTACAGGACTGCTAAAGTAGGGAAAGGGGAAGTAAACTGGCTTTGAATGCACACACAAATGCACACACACACACACACACACACACACACACACACACACACACACACACACACACACGCACATATGAACTTACAGGACTAAAGCCTGACAAAAGAGACTTCTATGGTAAGAGACATCATCAGAACTGCTAAAGTAGGGCATTGGGATGTGCACTGGGTGGGGGAGGCCTGTTCATTCCTAGATCCTACTGACATTTCTCTAAGTGCATGAGCATGACCAGTGTGCCCTTCTAGAGTACATGTGGGATTCCATTCCAGGGATTGCTGTACTCCAGTCCAGTTTGTTTTGTGCTACAGCCATACCTATCAACCTGTTGGTGCAGGATATCTGTAGATAGCCTATCAAAATGGGGTGACAATGGGCTATATGGTGATTGCGACTATTTCTCTCAGTAATGTATGGGCTGCTAGGGTTACAGGGCTTGTTTTTGCAAACATCTGACATATATGCCATTTGACACTGTCATGTATTGTTTCAGTACCTTGTGACATACCTCCTCAGAGCATCACAGTGATTGCCCAGAGGAATACAGGATGGATGATGCACACACCAGGATTATTGGCCAAATGCTAGGCATTCCTGCACAATCCAGCCTGTTGAGAGGTGTGCCTACAAGCAATTGACTGCTGATGCTGTGGAAATGGTCTGGCAACTTGGTGGTATTTTACAATGGTGAAATCTATGTGCATTTCTGTTCTGGCCTGGTCGAATTTCCAGTCCACACCTGGGTAATATAAGTCTGACAGGATGAGGGTGACAGGCAGACTCTGGCTAGATTTGTAGGGGATAAGATATGTGGGAGGATGCGCCCTGGGTCAGATATGTTTGCCTATAGCTACCAGTACTTTGCATAGGTGTCTTCTCAAAGGTTGACTGCACTTGGAGGGTCTTGTGTGTGTCAGACTGTTTGACCAACCTGGAGGTGTGTGTTTGTCTCACATATATGTATGGCCCACTTCATTTTGCTTGGATGGCCACATTTTGGGGTCAGGCTGTTGCATCGGATGAGTGAACAGGGAAGGGTGTGTTACTTCCCATGTCTGTAGGCCAGGGTTCTGTGGGTGTAGACATGTTACCATCTTCCAGGGTTAGGACTGCCTGCAATGAGTGCATTCCCAGGTATAGACTCCTAGCCCTGCCTGTCAACTGTACAGAGTATCACAGAATGTCCACATCCATGATTCATATATCTTGTTGGTTACCCAAACAAGTGTGGTATTCAAGCAAAGTGTTTTGCAATTCACTCAAGAGTTGATGTCAGATATTACTGACAGTTGACATTGCAGTTGCAGACCTTGTACCCAACAGACATTCCATGCTACTACAATCGTTCCATCGACCTTATATCATTATTAGAGCAGTATTTCAAAGGTGTCTTTCTGTTTGGACCCTTTTCACCCCATTATTCATGGCTTTGTCCAGATTTCTGGCTCTCTGACACTGGAAGGTTTTCTCAAGTAGTTACCAGCATGGCCTTTCTTTGCATTTAGTACTCTGAGTTATGTTGGTGTTAAGGACCCCATAACACTCCCTTACAGGGCACTGTGGGTGAGGCATGGGCAATTGCCACAGGCCTGTAGGCCAGGTGTGACAGATGCAGGCCATGTGTAGCAGGGCAGTGCATTCTAATGAACATATGTTCCCAGGCTGCCAGCAGTGGACAACCCTGGGATGGTGCCAGTAAGTTGACTGTGGGTGTTACTGATAATTGCTTTCTGTTTGTGTTGAGCCATCACTGTAGTTCATGGCTGGCTGCTGCTTAAGGCTAGGGACATGTTACTGATTTCAATGGGAATATGGGAGGGGGGCACATTTGTACAGAATACAAATTTGCAGAGTCTGTGCTGATATTTGCTTAACATTTTGGTCCCGTGTAGCATAGTGGTGAGCCCTAGCTTTCAGACTACATGCATAACATTATCAACCACAGGTCAGATTGTTCTGTCATTAACATTTGTAGTTTCAGACTTCTTACCTTTCAAGGCCATACTGCCACTGCCAGACCTGCTGTGATATCATTGTGCAAGAGTCTGTAGGTGGGGATTTCATGGATGCCACCATGTGGGGGCCTTTGCCTGACATTTCTGTATGGTATTCTACAGCTGCTGGGTGAGGCTGGGAGTGGATATAGCTCCCCCACTTTGACATCCATGCATGTGTCCTATGACTCCCAAGTTATTTGGCTCAACACATAAACTGCAGTGGTATTTGTCAGCTAGGGCAGTAATGCATGGTGCGGATAGGCCAGTACTTGGAATACACTTCCCTGCTGTCCCACAGAGCTGTCAGTTGTCTGCTGCTATCCCAGTAAGCCACTCCATTTCCTTGCATGCTTGATTCAATATCATAGTTATGGCTATCAGAACATTCCACTCCATTCATTTATTTTGTTAGGGGGACTGCCTTACCTTGTGCCTGAGGCTGTTGTAAGGATGGTGTTTGAGGGCTGACTATGTTGGATGCACTCAGTACACTGCCTATATATGGTAAGGTATAGGTCGTGTGATGTTTGGCATCCATTTTACTGAGTGTGTGAGTTGGAGAGAGATATCAGTCCCTGTGTCCCTACAGTGCTAGTGTATGTGCTATGCGTTGCCTCTTTGCCAAGGCTAGGGTATACTGGGCATGCCTCCATCTGCCTACAGGGGCAGGCTAGGATGCTCCTCCTCTGAGTCACTCTGTACCTGTGGTGACCTTGGCAATGGTGGGGGGCTGTGTACCCCTTTCCCATTTTTCTTCCTGCTGCAGCTGTTTCCACAGGCTCATATTGTGTAGCATGGCACATACTATGACCTTGTGTGTACATGTGGTTGGAGAGTACTGCAAAGCTCCACTGGATATGTCTAGACAGTGGAACCATGACTTGAGCATCCCAAACACATGCTCTATTATGATTCTTGTTTGTGCGTGTACCTCATTATGGCATTCTTGTTCAGGTGTGTGTGCATTTCTGATAAGTGTCTTCAACCACGGATCCAGTGCATAGGCAGCATCCCCCACCAGATAGCCATAGGGGATGTCCCCACTGGCAAATGCCTGGCACAGCTGTGATGAATGTCAGATGTGAGAGTCATGATAGCTTCCAGGGCTGTCAGCACATACATTCATGTTAATGCCCTGGGCATTGCACACAACCTGGCAGTTGATGAAAAGGAATCCCTTGTGGTTTACATAGACCCTACTCCGTTCACCAGCTGGTACTTTCATGCAGATGTGCGTGCAGTCTATGGCACCCAGTACCTCAGGGTAGTCTGCTACATGGTGGAAGAGACACAATTGCTGGTTCTCTCCTCACAGATGCTGGGGAAGTGAATGTGCTCAGTGGCATGTACTCGCATGGTATCCAGGAACTGGTGGAGTATCCTGGATACTGATGCCTGTGAGAACCCCATGATATCCCCAGCTGCTCTTTGGAAAGTACCTGTAGCTAGTATTATTAAGTCTACACATACCTTGGTATCCACTGTGATGGGTTCCCCTCTGTTGGTTCTGTGTCTGAGGCAAGGCTGACATAGCTCAACAAGTTGCTAAAGTATGTCCCTGTCCACTCTGTAGCGCTCTACTATCTCCAGATCATGTAGCCCCTGGTAGGTTACCCTGGGTCTGAACTCTCTTCTCCTCCTCCTCGGTCTGAGTTGGTTGTCAGAATTTTCCTCCTCACCACCCTCAGTCTCCTGCACATACTGATAGATCAGAGCAACAGCAACCCCTAACATGTTTTGTTAGTTTTGTCAGTTTAAAATTCTCCTGTACATGTACACCAGTGGTGTAGTGCTTGTGGGAAAAAAAAAACTGAAAGGTGTAAGCATAGTTTATAGTGGAGTGCTGGGCTGCTGCATGTGTAATTGGCTGATTCTGATACATTCCACCTTCCAGCTATAATAGTTCTCCTTAATTGCCTTCCTTCTGCTGTTTCCCCTTCCCATTTCTTTCCTGTTTAAGCCCAGAGGCTTAAACCATACCCAGTGCTCAAATGGCTTCATGTTTCATTTAACCCCCATATACAGAAATATATGAAGAAAACTCATCAAAAACTAGTTGTCTTATATAGAAACAAATATTTCTTTACTGCAGCAACCAAAACTACCTTTGCAAAAACATTTTACTTCCCTCCCTTCTTTATGGTGCCCCTATCTTAACTAACGTACAAAATTCTACCCTAAGCAAATTGGAGCAGTGCTACAACAAAGTTGCAAAGTTTGCCACATACTCTATATATCACACACACCACTATAAACCACTCCTAGAATTAAACCAACTTGCCTTTATTCAGATATCCACCTTACACAACCTTCTTTTCAAGCCTACTGCCTGCCCTGCACTAACCAATCTAGTCACACCTTACACACCAAATCGATCCCTACAATCAGAAGACAAAAATATCTTAGCTATCTCAAAACCCACACAAAAACCTGATCATTCTCTGTATTCATACTCTGTCTCTATACTTTGGAATTCACTACCTCTAGCTACCAGGTCTATGCCTGGTCTAACCCATTTCAAAGCCTCTAAAAAAATCATCTCAAAAATACATGGATCTGCTCCTGTATAAAGCCTGCCTAATGCTCAGGTCTTCCTCTTTCTGTCACATTTCAATCCCTCACAGACTGCAAGATCCTAAGGCTCTTCTAACTCCTTCTCTGCTTCTATACCATATCCTTAAGCTACTGCTCAGGCTTTATTGCTTCTATTCTTCTTAACTCTCTCACTATCTATCTGCATCACTAACTTTCTGGCTGCTATTTTCCTAACTGAAACTAACATTCTATTTTGCATGCACTGTTACAGTCAATGTCACACATTGCATTACCTACGTACTACTTTTTTGAACACTGTCTACATCATATACGGTGAGAGTGACTATTATTGTCTGTAGTGTTTTAACTGTATAGAATTGTCTATATGTGTAGTAATATATTGCAACATCTTGCAGCAGTTTGTTCTTTCAACTTATTTTTTGTATAGTGTTTCTAATGTAATTTTTATTGTATTGGATTATACTGTATTTGCATTGTACTGTATGAGGAGCTTTTCTCCCCGGGCCTCTGCTGAAAATGTGTTCTGTAGACCCAGTCAGACCACCCTGGTAAACAAATGTTAAATAAATAATAATAACATTTCCTCTCTCTTTTTTTTTTTTTTTGGTTTAAAACCCAGTGCGCACCACGCACACCCATTTAGGCAATGTAAACAGTGCTAAGCAACCACAGAAACACCCCCTTCCTTAGCTTTGTTTAGCTAAGGGCAAGCATGGGCCATAGAGCTCCAATGTGCTTACAGCAAGCATGACACACCCCCTTTTCATGTTAACTGCTCCTCCTGCCTACACTCTCCTGTTCTTGCACCTACACGGTTAGGTGCAGTTTGTGGACTTAGAATATTTTGTGATTCAGTATAACGCCCCTCATTTGCATACCCAACTGCCTTAGTCCATAGTTACTGCACTAACACAGACCCTTTCCCCTTGACAACCACTGTTCCCTGGTATTTTTTTGATTCTGCATGCCATTTACTATAATAGCAAAATGCAGATTTGCCCTAAAAATATTTTTTCACATTTTTTCTTTTATTTTTGGCACTATCCTATTTGCGTGCCGCTGCTCTACACTTAAATGGCCAAGATCAGCCAAAAAAACAAACATTTATTCTTATAAAAAAACAACCTATTTTTAATGCCAATGGCCATATATTTGGCCACTGGCATGCCCAGAGATTAGAGTACATGCTTTTATTGGAGCTGTCATGGCTCCGTTTTCATTTCTGCAGAAATGTATTCAGCTAGTAGCCAAATACATTCCTGCACCTTACACTGTTCCTGCACGGTTACATGCCTGCTTCCTGAATCGCTATTTTACCTCATTTGCATGGTTTTCACCAGCAAATGAGGTAATTAGCATTCTGCATGGCTTTCTGTGCAGGAAAAGTGTCGGCAGGCTCGTGCACATCAGATCATCTCTTTCCTGAATTGCTCGGCAGACATATTCTGTGCAGGAGCGGGTACAGTGTTCCTGCACGGAATTTTTTGTTTAATGAATCCCAAGGATTGTTCTGAAATACTTCTTGGCAATCCCTACAAAAATCTTTTTTTTTTTTTTGCAGGGAGAACAAAGTCCCCCTGTATCCCACATGTCCCCCAACTTATACATAACTACTCCAAGGTTATGCAGCGATAAAGAAATTAACTTTTGTTTATAAACTTAATATGTTTGTGCAAATGAAAAAGCAAGTATTTTTACTAATGGAAAAGGAAAATAAAAATAGATCATTGTGTAGCGATCATAAAAAAACTACAGTCACATCTGGTTAGCAAGACTTATGAATCATCATGCTGCAGTAATAATTCGGACAATATGTGTTCATGAAAGTGATAACTAAAATTCATTTTATAGTGACAGTGAAGTCAACATGCTTTACAAAATGAAATTGGGTTTAGTAAAACAACATTATTGCAAATTAACAATAAAACTGATTCTATAAATTATTTGGAAAAAAGTCTGAAAATGCAAACCAGAGTAGTAATAGTGGTAGTAGTAGTAGTATATTGTACTAACATTGAGAATGTACAGAAAAGTAATGAAATAGTTTATTAAACTAGTAAACTAGTCAAAAGTAAAAAAAATCTAGTACAGTTATCATGGAAAGATGTTATGCATTTCAAGGTCATGGGGAGCTACATCCTATCCCACTCTAAAGGGATGCAAGGCAGAAACTAATTCTGCAAAAGATAGCACTCTGTTGCAAGATGCTTGCCCATTTCTGGATAAGGTGTCATTCTGTTGTAAGATGCACACATAATCCTAGATCAGCTGCCACTTTGTTATGCTGCAGTATGCATGCACATACTCACACACTTCCAATCAATTTGAAGCATTGCCTTTCACCTGTCAGATGTATTTGACATGTAGGAGGAAAGTGGCGTACTCAGTAAAAACACATAGACAGTCAGAGAAATAAATACTCTGCACAGAAGGCAACAAAGCTGAGAACCAAACTGGAGATCCAAGCGTTGTCAGATAGTACTGATAACCATTGTGCTAGTCTCTACAAGCATATATCAACTGCAAATTGGTTCTATTCATAAATGAAACATGGAAATTAGTACCTTGCTGATATGTAATGCATAGTTTGTTTTCTGTCTTTTGTGTCATAACTGTTTCTGTTATTTATTTTTTGTTCTGTTTTTTTAATGAAAAATGTAAAGCAAGAAAAAGACCTCTGGAAGAATCCAGATATGTACTTAGCAGTCCATCAACATATCTCATTAATGATATTCTCTAAATGCTAGAAATAGGTTACATTTAATAACAAGCAACAGCTTTTTTCTGAGAGAGATAAGCATGAGTCATTACAAAGACTGCTTGAAGTCATTGTAAATGGCTTCTTCAGAGCCCAGCTTGTCAATCCCTACTTACCAAACAGCGCAGTAAAGAAAACACTCCTCTTTTCTAAGCAAATACCAAGTCACTTCATTGAACTGCTTAAGTGATTCTGGCCTAGATGGTGATATCACAAATTCTGTAATATATTTTTGCAGGAAGAAACCTCCTGTACCCCCATGCAAGATAATTGCCTCTCATAGCCACCTTAATTATTTATAATGAAAGAATACAACTGTTCTTTCCATGCTTCTATTAAGTATCTGTGTATGTTCTCACTCTAAGATTAATGTACTAAAATGTCTTATAGTCTATTGGTTATGTTTTCTTTCTCTCTGGACTTATTGTACTAAAATGTTGCCTTGCTTGCCCTGAGCATGCATTGCCTGCTTTAAAAATTCTGAACATATTTCAGGCAACAACCCATTCCAAACTACAGCACTGGAAATGAGTTTTAAACCATCACAAATTTTATTTAGGAAAATCCCTTACTAATAAAATACTGTACATGAACTCCTTGACCTGAAAACAGAATCTGTAGTATAGAAAAAAAAAGAAAATACTCTCTCTATAGCAGAAGCACCCGAAAAGGAACTCATTTTATTACACTGTCAGATCTCAACGTTTTAACCAGGACTCTTAGTTACAAATTATTATGAAGCTAGTAGATGGAGGAAAATCATGGCTCACCAGTAAGCATTAGTAATATTATCACTTATAAAGGCTGCCCATGATCCACCCAGTAAGGGATCTTGGATAAAGTTCAGGCTCTCATATTAACATTCAAAGTCTGAGTAATGGCTGCATATTCCTACCAAAATAGTTAAGTGTAGTGCACTGCAACTTGATCAGATCGAAATTTAATTTCTGTACCTAACCATGCTGCAGAGCTTTTCAGACTCTCCCTTCCTTCTCATTAAATTTTTGTTTTGATTCTTGATTCAGCCGTTCAATGCTTTTAACAGATGTTTTTATGTGAAAAGAATACTCTGACGACAGATTGTATTTCTTTTATTTATTTACACTTGTTATCCAGGGTAGGGCATTGATCTTCTTGGACTCTTTTCAGACAGACTAGATGTATAAACTCACAAAACATATTAGCCATTAGTGAAATAATAATCACAGAGCACAACAGTGGATAACATACAATTTGAAAAAAAAAACAGCATCAAAACAGTAAAAAGCATAAAATGATTGAAATATAGTATATACAATATATAAAAATAATATAAGTGTGATAGTAGCACAATATGTACAGTATTTCAAAGTATACTTGGTCCATTTGATGAAGATAATACATATCAACAGATATCCAACATTCTGGGTGCAAGAAAAGCCACACTAGATATATATATGAAACACTTCCATCTTTTTGGTATTTAGGTTATGTACCTGGAACAAAATGGTAATATTACAGTCTTTTACTTTGGGAGGGTAATAATGTTAGAGTTGCTAGAAGGGTTTAAAGTGCATATCTGAATGATTATTGCCATTAGGTTAAGTTTATGTATAGAGGAAGAAGAAGAAGCTACGGAAGTTACAGGGGTTTATTACTGTGTGCATTTGTATTTGGTAGTTTTCATCTGATGTTTCTTCAGTTGGTTTTGAAACATAGAACTAGCTCTTAGAGAGAAGGCAGTGATTTCCTAACTTTACCACTGAAAAGCTTTCGTCACTGGTAGCATGTGTGTTTTTAGGAGTACAGAACAATAGATGCTTTGAGGGAGTGACCTAAGGTTAAGGTAATGCTGGAGTGACAGCCCACTCATGAAAAACAAAAATGTATGTAATTTAAACAGTAAGCGCAAGTTTTTTACTTACTTACTTACTTACATTTATTTTATTTATTTATTTACTTACTTAGTTACTTATTTTTCTGACCAGGGCTTTTGTAGAGGGCACCTGGGGAAAACAATCTCCAAACAATGAGGACAAAAATACATAAAGCAATGCTCTGATGCATGGAGCTCTGTGAAAAACACTACTATACAAATAGTGACAACATGCAATATTCTAATACCTGGGGTTCTAATGAAACACTACATTATGAATACATAATGTTAAATTTTTCTAACATAAAGAATTCTAAGGAAACATGATATAAATAAGATATATGATAGTAGTATTCAGTTTATCTGACATTAGAATAGTGTAAGTTTATGATACAGAATGTTAGAAAAGGAGGTAGGATGGGGGAAATAGGAGGAAATAGTGGAAAAGTGGGGCAAGACAGTAGGGAGAGATAAGAAGGAAAAAGGGAAATTTAGGGAAATAGGAGGTAAAGGGAGAAATTTGTGAGAAATGGAGGCAAGATAGTACAGCCATGCAGGCAACTTGTAGTTTGTGCTTAAGGTGTCTGTAAGCCTGGTATTTTATAGACGTGGGTAATGGCTTGATGGTTCCATATTATCCTGTGAGGTATGTCAGGTGCATGACCACAGACAGACGTCAGTCAGCTTAACTTGAGTCTGAAGCTTTTTAATTTCTATTTGTTTTAGCAGAAGTGGTAACTTGTTCCAATGTTTGGTGACATAACTGGAATAGGGAAAAATCTCCTGCAGCATTGTTTATGGAGTGTAACTCTCTGCATGGTGAATGCTGCCAAAGGATGCTTTTTAGAGGAGACAATTATTGGGATATAGATAAAATTATGGTCTGTGACAAGCTGGATGAAGATTAGGTGCTTTGGTAGTTCTAACTACTTTAGTTGTTTTAATGCAAGACGGGTGAGCCCTATATGGGAGGCTTGTAGCATAAGCTACTACTTTGTTGAAGCATGTCTCTAACTTTATTTGCTGTAGTTAGAAAGTTTATAAATATAGGAGTGTGAGAATGAGGTAGAATTGGGCAATTGTTCTCCTAGCTGCATCACTTACAAGTATTGGTTTGACAGATAGATAAGTCTCATTTTTGATATTTTTATGACTTGCTGTGTGAGTTGATCAAATTTCAGATTTTTGTCTGTAGTTATACCTTGTAGTTTTGTGTGGGTTATCTTTTCTATGGTTGTGTTATTGTCTGATGTAATATTAAGAGTGTTTGAGGGCCAATAATTGATTGAGTGTGAACAATATTAACTTGCATTTCTTAGAGTTTAAGAGCAGGCTTCCATTGGTTATCCAGGATTCAACAGAAGAAAAGGATACTTGGGTGACAGGGCTTTTGTAAGACTTGCTGCAGTGCAGAGGAAGGTGAACTCATCAGCATACAGTATGATGGTAACTTGTTTGAGCAGAGTGGAGATTATTTATATATATATATATATATATATATATATATATATAT
This sequence comes from Protopterus annectens, assembly GCF_019279795.1. Classification (NCBI taxonomy): domain Eukaryota; kingdom Metazoa; phylum Chordata; order Ceratodontiformes; family Protopteridae; genus Protopterus; species Protopterus annectens. The sequence goes on along the minus strand of NC_056745.1, from coordinate 324,706,708 downwards.
ATATATATATATATATATATAAAACAGTCAGCTGTCTGTTGCTAAGGAAGCTGCTGAACCAGGGCAGTGCAGGTTGGAAGAAGCATATGGAGAAGAGTTCACGTAGTGTTTAGGATGAAAGGCAGTGTCAAATGCTTTGGATAAGTCACTGAAGATGGGTCCGACTCAGTGACCTGATGATCGGTTGCTTTGGTGAAATATAGAAGGGAAGTTATGGTGCTATGACTTGCACAAAAACCGTGTTGGATCTACAAAAGGAGGCTGTTGGCAGGAGGTTTTCAAGGAGCTGTGTGGGACTGCATTTCTCTAGGATTTTTCATAAGGGAGGCAATATTGTGAAAGGTCTTTAATTAGAGAATTCTGTTGAATTCCTGCCTTTGTGAAGTAATATATTTTTTCCAGAGGGTTGGGACATGGCTCTCTCTCTCATGGAATGGTTAATAAGTACTGAGACTGGGTAGCCCAGGGGGTCTGCTAACATTTTGATATATTCACCTGGAAGGTTATCTACCACTAAACATGTGGGTTTTAGATTTTGGGTATGATTTTTGATTGTTGAAATAGGGACAGGTTTTAAGGAAAATGGTGTAGTGGGGTTATTTAGCTGAGTAGATGGTCCTATTTGCTGGATAAGAAGCCATTCTCATTTTGTTAAAACTTGACAGTGCTAGGAAGTAAGTATGGACATTTTTAGAAGTTATCTGCAAGGAAATGTTTTTTTTCTTTTTATGGGAGGCTGCAGATATTATATAAGGGTCATATTTTGCATAACATCTAGCAAAATTGTTAACTGTACATATTGGTGTTCTTGTTATTCCTTAAACTAAAATATCTTATCAAAAACAAAGGAAAATAATTAAACTTGCAAGGAACTGGTTTTCATACTAAACACTGGTCCATAACTTTGACAGTAATTGGTTAGGAGATACTCACCTTACAGGTAAATGTCATATCATTTGCTGTGGCATGCCTCTTTTCACATGATAGTCCCTTTTCCAGAAGTTGTGTCCTGTGAAAAACACTAAAAATGGCAAATATTCTGCAATTTCATGACAATAAATATTTCCAATTTGCCTCAAAATGTTACAGAAACCTGCAGTTCTTGTTATTTTGTATCATAAATAATATGAAACAACAGAAACTGAAATTCTGCAAAAGGAAGCCTTAGAGGTTGAACCCCATAGTGTGCACTTATTGTGAGGAACATCACTTGACAAAATGTCATATTTCAGTAAAATAGTCCCACTTTGAACACTGGAAAGATGGCAGAGTCTCTAAGTATTTGTGACAAAAGTGCTTATCTGTATAACTTGTTCATGGGCTTGTGCAATAAACTGTTTTTTGTAGTGTGAACCTCTTGCTTCCACTGCCTGTTGTATTATATATAATAGCTTTACCCAATTTCAGGTTATCTGCATACAGAGTGTAGAACACCTCAGACAAGAAAGATAGGTCTGAAGGATACACCTTGGTATTCAATAAAGCATACATGGAGTGTAAGAATAGTGCAGCCGCTCTTGCATGGAATATGGCCACCGAGCGATCCAGTAAACAAGCCTGGGGACATGCACGAGCCTGGCAGCACAATTCCTGCATGGACACAATTGAATAATGCTAATTACCTCATTTGCTGGTGAAAACCATGCAAATTAGGTGAATTAGTAAAGAGACAGGCATCCGTGCAGGAATAGTGTGAGGTGCAGAAATGTATTTGGCTAGTAACCCAGTACATTTACACTGAGCTAATCGAAGGAAGGACACTCAGCAAACTCGGAGCTATAATATATAACATTAAGTATCCTGTTTTTTGTTTATTTTGTTCTTTATTTCTTTGTTATTTATAGCACTTTGTGCACTGTGTATTTTTCTAGCTAGTTTCACTGTGTGTGAGGTATTAACTGGAAATTGTCCACTTTTATTAAGCATCTGTTGGGTTGTTTGTTTCTGATAATTTGTTGCAGTTAAACTCTTTTTTCTAGAGGCTCCTTTAGCTGTTTAAAACTTTCATTTAAAGGCTCACTGCTGCTTTTCAGCTGTGAGAAACATTTCTGCAGTTTGTTTCCCACCTTCCCTCCCTGTTGGTATAGTGTTTTTATAGTTGGTGGCTTTGCAGTTGCCCGCCCCTAGTGTAAATTTGATCTGGGACCCTCCTCCCAGTCTATTGTCATTACCTCATTCTACCCAGTACAGGGAGAACATCTGAGAAGGCCAATCAGCTTAGTTTCTGCTACTCCTTTCTCTCTTTCCACTAAAAAAAAAAAAAAAAAAAAAAAAAACTTTTTCTAAGCTTGTTTCCTGCCTTTCCCGTGGGTAGTCTAGCCTGGATATAGATTTGCTGTGTCCACGACTATTTGTAGGCTTCTAGGGCCCAAGCCTTTCTGTGTAGAAAGGAAGCCTTCTAGCTTAATTTTGTTTCTTAGAACTAGACAGTTTTTTGTTTCAGCACTTGTTCAGAACTTATTGTAAGCACTAAATAAGCTACAAATTACTACAGCACTCAACTTTCCTCACTGTCTAGAGGAAAACAGTTTCTAGTGCTTAACAAATAAGCACCTATCCAGGCATGTCTAAGGGTCAGCCCCCAGTGTTTTCTCCTGTCTACCTGATGAATCTGGGCATCTTGGGACAATGCAGTAATTGCCTCATGTACACAGACAACCCTCTCCTCCTACCACCCAACACTACAACATGTGAGAGATGCACTTATATAGCCAAACTGGAAGCAAAGCTCTCTTCACCCAAGACTGGACTAGACAGTCAAGAGGAGAAGGTAAACACTTGCACCACACCACACTCAGCACATAGTCCCTCAAAACCTACACCACCAAAACACACACATAGAAACACAAAACACACACCTACATTCACAGAGGCTCTCCGTAAAAACCTGCCCAAGCAACAGGGACCTCCAAAGCAAAAACACAAGCAACCTCCACCCCCCCTAACACAACCCAAATGACACATAGCCCACAAACTCAGTGTGCCACTCAGCCACAGCCCATAAGGCACAACAACGTACCCAACACTCTAGTCATAGGTGACTCTATAGTCAGGCACACTGATGTTCCACTCACCAGGCTAAACAAGGAGAAAGTTACTGTCAGCTGCCTGTCGGGTGCCAGGATCCGCCACATAACACATGCACTCAGGTCACTCCACAACAAGTACAAATATGACCCTGTCATTGTCCATGTTGGTGTGAATGACCTGAGACGTACCTCCTTGGACTATATGAAAAGGGACATGGAGGAGCTGTCCGATCTTGTAGCCCAGGCAGGTATGACCCTAGCCCTGAGTAGCATCCTGCCATCACCCAGAATGATACCACAGTACAAGGACAAAATGATTGACTTCAACAATTGGCTAAGCTTCTGGTGTCATTCTAAGGGGATCCAGTATCTGTCTGCCTGGGATGACATGATCGACAAGCCACCATGCTTTTCCAGAGATGGCCTGCCCCTGTCGCCCCTGGGATTCCAGATACTGGCTAAGGCTCTAGCCACCCCTATAGTGCCTTTTTTAGGCAAGGTTCAAATGACAAATTCACCACCCTAACAGGTACAGGCAAGAAGAATCTGAGGGTATTGCTCCTCAATGCTCGAAGTCTAAACCTCAAAATGCACTCTCTCGAGGCACTCCTTAAAATGGAGAACATCGACATCTGTGCAGTGACAGAGACCTGGTTCAAGGCTCCAGAGAGTACCCCTGCATTACCAGGCTATAATTCATACCACACCTTTCGGCCACCTAACCTGGAACGAAACACTAAAGGCGGAGGTGTGTCCATATTCATTAAGGATATCCACACCTCCAGGCTAGTTGCTCAGCATAATGCATCCGAGATTATCCAAGTGCAACTAACTCTGGGCAAGACCGCAATCCAAATTGTAGCTTGCTACAGATCCCCCACCATGCCCCAGGATTCCCACTCCTCATTTCTTAATACACTTTAAAATATTAGGGTACAACCTAACACCCTAATAATAGGCGATTTCAACTACCCTACCATTAACTGGGAAAATTACTCATGTACCAACTCTTGTGCTCAACGTTTTCTGGAATTCATAAATTTCAATGCCATGGATCAACTTATCCACACTCCCACCAGGGGCAGCAATATCCTAGACCTGGTTATTACCAACATGGGCAACCAGTGCTCCACACCAGAGGTCAGTTCCTCGTTGGTCAGATCCGACCATAAGCTAATCACCCTAGACATCCACATCCCTTCCCCACCCCCCATTAGGGAAACCACAGTAAAAAATTTCTCCAAAGCCAACTTCACGCTTCTTAAGACAGAAGTGGCAAACATCACGACACCCATGCTGACGGACAATAGATGTATGACTGCTGAATCCTACACAAATGCACTTTATAAGCACTTACATGAGTGCATGGATCGTGCAATCCTAACAGAACCAAGATGCTATCCTCCAAAAATAGGAAGCCAATCTGGTGGTCCCCTGCCATAAACAAACTCTACAACAGAAGAAAGAAACTGTTGCAAAAAAGAGTAAAATCCCATGATTGGAGAAACTCCCTGGTCAGCTTCAGTAAGAAGCTGAGATCCCTCATAAAATCCTCCAAAGCTAGTTATGAAAACAAAATCGCCACTGACTCTAATGTCAACCACAAAGCATTCTATAGCTATGTCAAGAATCTCAATGGCAACACTCAGATCTGCTCTGAGTTACAGCACAATGGCACTAAATATACAGAACCAATGGATATTGCCAACATCCTGGCAGATAGATTAAATGCTAACTTTACCCCTCTGTCATCCCCTAAAGGGCCCATCTCTATAACAGAATAATGGAAAGTTCCTGTAATCACGGCTGCACAGGTAAAAAACACACTATCCAAAGCCAAGAACACAGCATCCATGGGACCTGACGACATCCCAGGCTGTGTTCTACATGAACTACAGAACGAACTGGCACCCCACCTAAGTACATGTTCAATCATAGCCTCACCTCAGGCTATGTGCCCACTGAATGGTGCACAGTGACAGTTATCCCACTCCACAAAGGGGGAGCCACCACAGACCCCGGAAACTACCGCCCAATTAGCCTAACGAGCCTGATCTGCAAGGCTGTGGAGCATATCATCATGGAACTTATAAACAATGACATTGGTAATCTCCAAACTCAGGACCCCACCCAGTTCGGGTTTGTAAAAGGCAGATCATGTCTACTAAACCTGATAGACTCCTTTGAAGCAGCCACCAAAGCCGTAGATGAGGGTAAGGTGGTTCACACAGCCTTTCTAGATCTCGCCAAGGCTTTTGACACCATCCCCCACTCTGGAATTATAGATAAACCTCACTAAACTAGGTATAAATCCCTATGTCACAAGATGGGTTGCCAACTGGCTCGCTGACAGAACCCACACTGTAAAAGTAGCAGACTCCAAATCCAGCTTCAGACCAGTGACAAGTGAAGTACCACAGGGTTCAGTCCTGGGTCCTCTCCTGTTTGGTATTTACTTCTCTGAAGTACAGGCTAACACAGAAGGTCTTTGGCTAATGAAGTTCACAGATGACTGCAAACTAGGAGCCATAATCAAAACTCCAAAAGATGTGGACATCCTACAAAAGGGCCTTGCTGAGACAGATGCCTGGTGTCAAAGCCATGGCCTCAAGCTCAATGCCAAAAAGTGCATTGTCATTCCTTTTGGTAAAATCTCAGTACCCATGAACTACCACATAGGTGGTAGTCTACTTAACACTGAAAGTATGATAAGAGACCTTGGGACACAGGTGGACAGTAGTCTCTCCTTTGATAATCACATCGCCACAGTAGTCAGGAAATCCTTTTATGTGGCACACCCCATCACAAAAGGTTTCTCATCCAGGAAAAAAGAGGTCATTGTTCCCCTCTACTAATCACTCATTAGACCCATTATAGAGTGCAATGCCCCTTTTGGTATGTACCTCACAAGACATCTACAACAACTGGAAAGGCCACAGAAATACCTCACAAAGAGGATTACCGGCCTCAAAGTGATGCCCTATACAGACCGTCTCAAAAAACTGCAGCTTTACTCCATTGCATATCGCCTACTCAGAGGCGATCTCTGCCTAACACACAAAGCTATGTCAAACCCAGAGCTTTTAGACATGCTTCACTTAAAGAAATCCCAATCCCTACGAGCTACACGCTCTAGGGATCTAAACCTCATCACCACAATAAACAGAACATGCTGGAGGGATAGATTCCTGTCCCAGAGACTTCCCATACTCTGGAACAAACTACCTATCTATATCAAACAAAGCTCCTCTTTAGCACTGTTCAAGAAAAATCTTGATGATTGGATGGAAGATAGGAAATTCACCCCGGGGATCACTTCTGTGGCTCTGCTCGACAGTGGCACAGGAAGATAATTTTCTTGGGTGGCGAAAGCCAGGGTGCCTTTGGCTAGGCTTATATAGGCCCTAGGGCCAATAGCCTAGTACCTACCTATGAACCTATTTCTGCAAAAATCAAAATGGAGGCATGACAGCCCAAAGTAAAGCATGTATTAGAATCTTTAGGCATGCCAATGGCCAAAAATTTGGCCATTGGCATTGAAAAGTGTTTCAAAATTATAAAATTCAAAGTTTTTTTTTTTTTGGACGATTTCAGCCGGTTAAGCATAGGGCAGAGGCGCGCAAATCGGATCGTGCTGAAAATAAAAACAAATGTGAAAAGTCAATTTTGAGTGAACTCTGCATTTTGTCATTATAGTCTATGGCATACAGAATCAAAACAAGAACAGGTAACACTGGTTGCTAAGGAGAAAGGCTGTGGTATAGTGCGGTAACCAGGGACTAAGGCAGTGGAGTATGCAAATGAGCAGATTTTACTGAATCACTAAATGGGAGACCATTCCCTGGCTGCACCTAACCGTGTAGGAGCTATAAGGCAATGGTGTAAGCAGAAGAAGCGGCTGACATGAAAAGGGGGTGTATCATGCTTGGTATAAGCACATTGAAGCACCACAGCTCCCATTTGAGCTTAGCTAAGCACAGCTAAGCAAGGGTGTGTGTCTGAGGCTGTATTTACTTATTCCATGAAATGAGGAGTGTGTGCGTGTCCAGGGGAGGGACATTTCAAAACTGTTTACCTTAGCTAAATGGGTTTGCACGGCATGCACCAGGTATAAACAAACAAAAAAAAATAGCAGAACTGTTTACATTTGGGCAGTGGTTTTGCGTGGCATGCCTCAGGGCTTAAAAGGCAGAAATGGGAAGGGGAAAAAAAGGGAAATAGCAGAATACAGGCACTCAAGTACAAATAATATAGCTGGCAGGTGGAATGTATCACAGTCAGCCAATCACACAGGCAGTATCTGCAGCACAACAGTATAAACTATGCAAGCACCTTTCAGTCTGGTTTTTCCAACAAACTCTGCATCATAGGTGTACACACTCAGGGAATTTTAACTGACAAAACTAGCAAAATGTTAGGGACTGCTGTCACCTTGATACATCAGTATGTGCTAGAGGCTGAGGATGTTGATGAGGATAGTGCTGACACCCACCGCAGACTGAGGAGGAGGAGAAGAGTGTTCAGACCCAGGGTAACCTACCAGGACCTACATGATCTGGAGATAGTAGAGGGCTACAGGGTGGACAGAGACATACTTCAGTAAATCATCAAGCTGTGCCAGCCTCAACTCAGACCCAGATCCAACAGAGGGGAACCCATCCCAAGGTATCTGTAGCCTTAAGAATATTGGCTACAGGTACTTTCCAAAGACCTACTGGGGATATCATAGGGGTCTCACAGGCATCTGCATCCAGGTTATTCCACCAGTTCCTGGATGCCATGCTACCACATCCTGGTGAGCACATTTACTTCTCCAGCACCCGTGAGGAGAGGACCAGCAATATGCATTTCTGACTACCCAGAGTTACTGGGTGCCATAGACTGCACACACATCCACATCAAAGCACCCAGTGTAGAGGGTAGGGTCTACGTAACCTGCAAGGGCTTTCACACCATCAACTGCCAGGTCATGTGCAATGCCCAGGGCATTATCATTAATGTGTGTGCTGGCAGCCCTGGAAGCTATCACGACTCTCACATCTGGCATTCCTCACAGCTGTACCAGGGATTTGCCAAGGGGGACATCCCGTATGGCCATCTGGTAGGGGATACTGGCTATGCACTGGAGCCATGGATGATGACAGCCATCCGAAATGCACACACATCCACTCAAGAATGCCATAATGAGGCACACGCACAAACCAGGATTATTATATCGCATGTGTTTGGGATGCTCAAGTCACGGTTCCGTTGCCTTGACATATCTGGTGGAGCCCTGCAGTACTCTCCAGCCACATGTGCAGACATGTTCATTGTAGGTATGTGCCATACTACACAATATGATCCTGTGGAAACAGCTGCAGCAGGAACAGCACGGGGTAGGGCCACACAGCCCCCCACCATTGCCAAGGTCCCCACAGGCACAGAGGGACTCAGAGGAGGAAGCCCCTGAGCCTGCTCCTGTAAGCAGACGGAGGCATGCCCAGTATGCCCAGGCCTTGGCAAAGAGGCAATGCATAGCACATACACTGACACTGTAGAGACCCAGGGACTGACATCTCTCTCTCTGACTTGCACACACAGTAAAATAGATGCCACACACATATCACACAACCTGTAGCTTACCATGTATAGGCAGTGTACTGCGTGCATCCGACAGAGTCAGCCCTCACCCACCATTCCCACAGCTGCCACAGGCACAAGGTAAGTCAGTCTTCTAAACAATAAATGAATGGAGTAGTATGTTCTGGTAGCATATCTATGGTATTGCTGCATGCATGCACGGGAATGGGGTGGCCCACTGGGATAGCAGCAGACAACTGACAGTTATGTGGGACACCAGGAAATGTCTGCCCAATACTGGCTTCCCCACACTATGCAGTATTATCCCAGGTGACAAATCCTACTGCAGTATATGCAGGGGGCCAACTAAGGGGGATCATAGGTCACTTGCATGGATGTCAATGTGGGGATCCCATATTCACCCCTCAGACTCACCCAGCAAGTCAACCATAGAAAACCATAAAGGAATGTCTGGCAAAGGCCTACAAATGGCAACCATGATGGAATACCCCCTTACAGACTCACACAGTGATATCACAGCAGGCCTTCCAGTTGCAGTAAGGCTCTGAAGGTTAAGAAGTCTGAAACTCAACTATATGCCATTATAATCTAACCTGTGGTCTCTAGTGATATGCCTCTGTTCTCCAAGACAGGGCACAATACTATGCTAAATGGAACCAAAATGTAAAGCCAATATTAGCACAGTATGTGCAAATTGACAGGTGTGACCCCCCACACCCATATCCCCATAGAAATGCAGTAACATGTAAGTATGTAGGGTAATAGCAGCAGAGCACACATTGCCAGGGCTGTCCCAATCAACATGATAACTTGTTGCATGTTCACAATATGCAGGGGTCAATGATCTATGTATATGTGTGGGAAATACTGTCACAATGTGGCCAGCACTTACTCCCGGCTATTGTGTCTTAGTAGCTTAGGGACAGTACTGTGGTAGACAGGGCCATGTTCCAAGAATCGCAGTGCCAACTATTTTGCATGTCAGCTACAACTACGATGGGAGTTGTACACACTGTCCAGATGTCAGTATCCATTACTGCCAGTAAGCTGGACAGGTCATGGACAGGGAGCTACACATATGAACAGTACACAGGCTGAAGTAACCTACACAGTGCCTATCATACCTCCCAACTGTACAGACATTAGTGGTTGTGTGGCAAATCACTGGCAAACCACAAAAGTCTAAAGTCAGAAAATAATGACAGATTGTAGTGTTTCAGACTTCATACCCTATAGAAAATACATGCTAATGCAAAATCTGTTATTGTATCACCCTTCTAGGTTTGTAAGGCCAATAGTTTAAATGGTCCCTATACTTAGGCCTTTGTCACCCAATTATGTATGGCTTTGTCCAGATGTCCGGCTCTCATACGTAGAGAGGTATGGTGCCTAGTAGTACAGCAGGTACCTGAAGGTCAGTGTACTGGCAGGTCATAAAAGGCTGCCACCTTACTGTGTCAGCACTGACAACATGTCACTGGCCAACAGCCATACCCCTGGAATGGCAGGTTGTCACAGAAGGAGCACAAGTATGCCTTGTATATCTGTTCTGCTTGTCCTAACATTGCATTTGCCTGCAAAGTATTTGCAAAACCAGAAAAGGTCATGTAAAAAAATCAATGGCAGACAGTGTAGAAGCAGATGTCACACCCATAACAGAAAAGCAAGCAATTAACAAACAGGTCCCCCATCTGTCTATGTATGGCAGAACAGTATCAACACCCTGTCCCCATGTGTGGACCTTTGTCTGACTATCATATGTGGACTTGTCCAGATGTCAGAGTCAGTGACAGTTTGATAGCTAGGCCAACATGTAGCCACATAATACCATAATAACACAAACTGTCTGAGGACCCCAACAGATGTAGTGGTGCAATGATGGACAACCTGCCAAATAGATATGCTCAGAGGTGTGTAGTCCATAACCTTGTGTGTGATTTTACTGCATTTACCATGCTCACACCAGAAGTACAACTACATAACAGCAGCCACTGTGGTCAAAGCCTGTGACCGGACTACAGAAGGATAAAGAGACACACAGAAGGGGGAGAGGAACCACTGGCCAGACAAATGGAGAATGTGCACACCAGAGCACATTTTGCAGTAGCATAGGTGCCCTGCAGTGTATGGAGTCAGTAAGCATCACCTGCAAATGCACAACACACACCCACATAAGTGGAAGCCCACAACAAATCAAACCCCAAGTAAAGGACACCTCAAAGGCAAAAACACATGAGAACTTACACACCACAGACCACGCATACTCTACACACCAGGGTCCTGCAAACACTAAAGCCTTACCATATACACAACACATTACTCATAGAAGACTCCACTGTGAGACACACCGATGTGCCACACACCAGGCAGGATAAGGAGAAAGTCACGATTACTTGTTTGGCAGGTGCCATAAGCTGCCATATCACACATGCACTCAAGTCACCCCACAACAGGTACAGGTATCACACTAGCCTGGTCCATAGCGGTGTGAATGATGTCAAAAGTACCTCATGAACTATAGAAAGACAGACATGCTGCAGCATGCTGAATATGTGTCCCATGCAGATATGTCCTGAGCCATAAGCAGCATCCTGCTGTCACCCAGAGTGATGGATCAATCCAAACAGAAAGTGATTGCCAGTAACACCTGACTCACTAACATTGTCACCCCAGGGGAATCCACTGCCTGGTTGCCTGGGAACATACGAGTGACAGAGCTTGCTACGGATGGCCTGCATCGGTCTCACATGGCCTACAGGCCTCTGGCAAAGGCCCATGCCTCACCCATAGTGCCATTGTAGGGAATGTCATGGGTTCCATCCTACCAATATAACACAGTCAACAAAATGCAAATGAAAGGCCATGCCGCTAAATGCTAGTAGCATATGTCTCAACCTCGTAGAGCAGGAAGTCTGGACAAAGCCATACATAATGGTGGGATAAAAGCCCAACTATAGGGACATTTTTAAAATAATGCTCTCATAATGTTAGAAAGGTGATACAATAACAGAGGGGGGGGTGTAGTAGCATGGATGTCATGAAGGGTGTGAAGTCTGAAACTCTAATGTTCTGTCGTTATTCCTTGACTGCAACCCTGAGTGATTTGCAATAAACTTGCTAGAAAACCACAATGTTAAGGGAAATTGACCAGATATATGAGGCATGAATCTGGATAATCTGTGAGAATCTATACAGTTGAGAGGTATGGCCACACCAGGATATGACCTTTTCGGTAAGAAGAATACTACACAACCAAGAGATCCCCAGCCAGTATATCACCAAGGTTCTGAACCTTTTACACAGCTTCATCAGTCAATTGGCTGTAGCCACACCTCCCAACTGGCTGGATTGTGCAAGAATGTCTAGCCTTTGCCTCATAATATTGGTCTGTGCATCATCCATCTTGTATTTTGCTGGTAAATAACTGTGATGATCCAATGATATCTGTCAGTAGGTAATGACACAATACATTACAGTGTCAAACATTACATAAGTCAGGAAATGTCTGGTAAAACAAACCCTGTAACTCAAACAACTCATACATTAATAAGAGCAATAGTTACAGTATCCTCTTATGGTTGGACCATTGTTTCCCAATATTGGCAGCCTATCTTCAGATATCTTGCACAAAAATTGTATGGCTGTAGCACACAACACCGTGGACTGGAGTTACAACTATTCCTGGAATGGAATCCCATACTTACTATAGAACTATAGAAGGTCATACTGGGCATACACCTACATTTAGAGAAATAAACCCCTTGTCTGAAACCACAATGGACTATATATATATATATATATATATATATATATATATATATATATATATCTGTATTGTGCAGATGTCTTTGCATACACTCAGCTATGTGCACCTAACTATCTCCATGCACACCCATCAGACAAGATTAGCCACAGACAGCTGTAGTTGGCCCATATGTGGTATATCTTCAGCAGTTGCTTGTGATACACACACATATATATGGGCAACATACTACAATATGTCAAGCATACACACGCATAGACATGGGGAAGAGAGAGACAGACAGTGATAGAGTG
>NC_056745.1:324609040-324684040 GCF_019279795.1 Protopterus annectens | reverse complement strand
AAGGGCTGGTGATGTTGTACACCTTAGAAGAACCGTGGGACACTCTTCACTGGATAAGCTCAGGGGCATGTGAAATAAATGCATAATACTGTAGTAGCGATAAGTTGAGGTTCTAATCTCAGTCCTGACAGAGGTGTGTGTGTGTGTGCGTATGTGTGTGTTTGTGTGTGTGTGTGTGTGTGTGAATGTGTGTGTGTGCGTGTGTGTGTTTGTGTGTGTGTGTATATATGTGTGTGTGTGTGTGTGTGTGTGTGTGTGTGTGTGTGTGTGTGTGTGTGTGTGTGTGTGTGTGTGTATGAGTGCATGTGTGTGCATGCATGTGTGTGTGTGTGGGTGGGGGCAGTATTCTCTGTGCGTTTGGTTGACACAATATCCTCTGGGGGTGTTGTTTTTAACAATCCACTACACTTACCATTGTCCACTTTACAAGAGTTGGTGATGTCAACCACCACAGACTTACCTGTATACACCCCTCAGCCCTATAATCTCTGTGGTATATGCATTAACTGTTACACAGACCTGCTAAATGTGTACATATACAGCTGTATCTCAGCTATGACATGGTCAATGTGTTACCACTCTGCCATACCCCTCATTGGAGATGTCTGCAGGGCCACATCCTGCTGACACACAGACACCTAAAACACAAACAAAATACAGCATGTGAAACTATATTCAGTCAGTGTTACTAACACCAATTATGCATCATGGCTGAAAAGGTATACACACTCTGTGAAGTGTACCCATTACAAATGCCAGCTGACAGCACCTTACACAGCATTACATAGCTAAACTGTACATTATTCACCCTGTGCATCCGAACCATATTAGCATGTTCCTGCATTGGTGGTATGGATGACAGGGATGTGGCACAGGCATCATCATATGCACAAGGTATTGTGTTGGTTTGCCAGAGGCCTAGGTTGGGCCATACGGTTGACATCATGTGTGTGTTTGGATGGGTGTTCTATGAACGGGCCAAGCAGAGGTGGTGTGTGTGTGTGTGTGTGTGTGTGTGTGTGTGTGTGTGTGTGTGTGTGTGTGTGTGTGTGTGTGTGTGTGTGTGTCTGAAGGTGACCTGGCTGTGATAGTGATGTGTGTGTGTGTACACAGTCACACAACGTGGCTGCCCTACACAGAGGTATGTTGGACAGCTGTGGACCATACATGGCAGGGTGTACAGTTCATCATCTCCAGCCACGGACACATAAACTGGTCCTGCCAAGGGTCTCACTGGCACCACCAGACCCAAGGCCGGATGCAGTACTACTCCCCAATGGTGGTTGCTGTCTGCTGGATCCGTGTCCCTGACGGGACCAGCCAAGACCACACATGCCCATGACCTGCTGCTTTATGGCGTGGACAACACTCCCCTTCAGTAGTGCTGGTGGTACTGCCACTATGGGAGTATGAAGGTGCATGGCCCCATAGACCCTTAGCTGATCATGGTGCTGACCTACGTCCACATGTCTGCCACCCATCTCCCACCACACACTCCAGCACAGGTCTCACCCCACTATCTATTCATGACCTCAGTATTCTCATGTGTGGCCTCAGCAAGGTCATGTAGGTCACCATGGACACCAGGAAGATGTGCATCCAAGACCCTGAGTATTTGTCTGGTGTTGTGGTCAGTGCATGCCTCTGCCTTCATGATGGCCCAGAACATGTGTCTGGTGACACCTGTTGTGGCACTTGTGACAGAGCTGGATGGGCAGCAGTCCTCCTTCAAATGCCCCTGTCCATCCGCCTGTATGGGACCTTGCCTGCACTCCGGCTATGGAAAGTGTCTACACTCACACTTGCCATAGTCACCACACTAGCCTGTTCCATGCCATCACCCACCAACTGTCCATTATCTGTGGCCACTGGGGACGGGTTATGTGTGGGCAACATGACTGTGTGCAGGGATGTTGTGGACAACAGTGGGATTCCAACCAATGGCACAGATTCAGCCCCTGACACTCCCACCTGTGCCTCACTATGACTATCATTATTGTCAGAGCCCACAGAGACACTGACGTCAGGTTACATGTGGGAGGGACCATGACCTGCATTGCCACCTGTGAGGGGAAGACAACATATGTAAATAATACCTGCACTGTCAGGTTTGCTGGTACACACATGCTCACACACACACACATATACGTGCGCGCATGCACACACACATGGATACATGGACACACACACAGATACATACAGGTGAAGTGGCACAAAAGCATTACACAGACCTCACAATACTCAAATGGTGACATGTATGCCACATAGTCAGACCACAACATACACACTCTGGACAGCCCCTCAACATCACGCAGTGCAGCCATTTTCACTCCATGGCACTAACAATATACACCTCCGGGATACGTGAGTAGTGTTAGTATGTGATGGCCCCTCACCTAGCACACACTGCACCCATGTACACATTATTGCTGTTCACCTGTATAGCACATTGGAAACTCCTACAGACCATACCTCACAACTGTACAAATCTTCGCAGAATGGGCAGATGTCTGGCTCATATGTTTGCTCTGTTCCTCATAACTCCTATGTTTGTCTGACACATTACTGGGATGATCTGAGGATTGATGTCACTAATTAATGACATACATTTGAGTGTTAGACTCCAAAACCTGCAGTAAATGTATGTTAAAACAAATCCTGTTACACCTACAACTTTCTAAGCTTACAATGGATATGCTAAGTGTACACACCCCTGTTAACATGCCAGGTTCTTGTACCATATAAAATGAGACCGTAATAATTCATTTCAAAACATTGCCCACCTTTAATGTGACATATCACATGTGCAATCTAATTGGTAAACAAACAAATGTGTTAGGTATAAAAAATAAAATAAATGAAATACATACAATAGGGTGGTTGCATACGTGTGCACACCCTTAAACTGATACTTTGTTGAAGCACCTTTTGGTTTAATTACAGCATGCAGTCTTCTTGGGAAGGAGTCTATCAACATGGCACATCTTGACTTGGCATTATTTGGCCACTCTTCCTTGCTAAAGCACTCCACCTCTGTCAGATTGCAAGGGCATCTCATGTGCACAGCCCTCTTCAGGTCACATCGCAGTTTTCTATCAGAGTTTGGTTTGGGCTCTGGCTGGGCCTATCCATAACCTTGATTGTATTCTGGTGGAGCCATTCCTAGGTTGATTTGGATGTATGCTTCGGGTCATTGTCATGTGGAAAGGTGAAACCCCTCTTCATCTTTAGCTTTCTGGTAGATGCCTGATGGTTATGGACCAAAAGTGAGTGGTATTTGGAACTGTTCATAATTCCCTCCACTTTGACTAAAGCTCCAGTTCCCAGTTCCAGATTATGAACAGCAACCCCAGAGCAGGACACTGCCACCACGGTGCCTCACTGCGGGGATGGTGGTCATTTGGTGATGCGAAGTGTTGCTTGTGCACCAGATGTACCTTTTGGAATTGTGGCTGAAAAGTTGAACCTTGGTCTCATTACACCATAACACATTTTCAAACATGTTCTTGCAAGATTTGATGTAATGTTTTGCAATTTGTAGCCAGGCCTGGGTGTTTTTCTGTGTAGGAAAATGCTTCCATCTTCCAACCCTACCTCATGGGCCAGTCTTATGGAGAATACAGGAGGTTTTGTCACATGTAGTACACAACCAGTACCTGCCAGAGATTCCTGCAACTCCTTGAGTGTTTCTGTGTGTCTCATGGCAGCCTCCCTGCCCACTTTTTGTCATGTCTTTTCATCGGTTTTGGGGGACGTCCAGTTCTTTGCAACATCACTGTTGTCCCATATCTACTCCACCTTTTGATGACTGTCTTCACTGTGTTCCATGGTATATGCAATGCTGTGGTAATGTTTTTGTACCATACTCCTGGCTGATACCTTTCAACACTGAGATTCCTTTGATGCTTTGTATTCTCTCTGCGAACCATGGCTTTTGCTGTAGCAGACAACTGAGTAAATGTCAGGAATATCCTACTAGGACAGCAGACCATTATTTGGTGTTGTTCAAAGTCTCTTTACTTGATGGCAGGTATGTACCCAAGCAGTCTGAATGCTGTAATTAAATCACAAGCTGCTCCAACAAAGTATTAGTTAATGGGTGTGCACACATATGCATCCAGCTTATTGTAGGTTTTGTATCCTTCATATTTGGTCCCCTGACAGATTTGCTTGTTTTCCAAGTGACGTTCTCAGGTTATAAGTCACATTAAAGGTGGAAAAAGGTGTGGAATGAAATATTCTGGTCTCGGTTTTTAAATCACAACAAGAGTGTGTACACTTTTTATATCCACTGTATAAGAGTAATATTTCAAATATGTTCTTATTTTTGGGCCTTTATCCCCCCCATTCTGTCAGCTTCTGTCCAGATTTCATGCACTGACAGGTTGTGAGGTATGTTACGAAAATGTTACATCTCCTGCATATAGGCCCCTGTGGTGACCACTGTGATGCAATGCAGTTAACCCCACCACAAGTGAACATGCATGCAACGCAATATGGCTAGGAGTGACAGTTGTGTGCATGGTAAAATGCATGTCCTTAACATGCCTTGGTTATTGGCGAACCACAACAGAGCAATTCCATACTCACCAGCTTCAGGCTACTGTCCCACATCCAGACCGGAGGGACCTATGTAGCTGTGAGAGAGAGGTATTGTCAGCAGACTCACATGTGGCATTGGTACAAGATGAATGCAGCTTTTCTGCACATTTACAGTACAAGCTCCAATACTACTCAATTTGCTGTCCTTCACCATAGATGTGCACGACTGTGCATTACAAAACCCAACCACAACTGCATTCTGACCTGACATATGCATCTAGATACTCTATGGATGTCAGTATGGCAGCTACACTTATCTATTGATCTCCACTGGGGCCTTATCTGTATGCTCCTCGCCTGTTGTCTAGGTGCCACCCACCTCCACATTGTGAGTGTCTGGACTCTGATGTTGGGGTGGGCTGGGCGCCGCAAGGTTGGCAAGTAGCTTCTCGGTGGGTGCAAGTGGGGTCAGAATGGCAGGATGCCCACCTGTGGCTGTGTGGTCCTTGGCCATGGCAGCAGACCTTCACTGGGCATGGCGTATCAGGTCAGTCGCACAATGCCAGACCTGCCCGTATGTTCGTGTGTGTAGGCTGACATAATTTACTAAGTGGACAAGGTCATCCCACAGGGTGGTCCACTCCTGCAGATGCTGTTGGCTCCAGCTGAACATTACACTGTATAGCTGGATGATATGGTCAGTTATTACTGCAGTTTCAGCCTCCATGTAAGCAGGAATTCCGGCGCAATGCATTGCACCTGGAAGACATAAACAGGGAAACACATCACAGGACCTCATACATTTGTCAACGGTATTTACAGACCCTCACATCAACAATGATTAGCAGTAGCCACCACTCACAACTATATCATACCCCTGTCAGCTATCAGCAGAGTATCAGCTTACATTGCACTCCTGGACCTTATGTGTCATATTTCCACCAATGTGGGCCAGTAAATTGCATAATCCTCTCTTCATCATTCACTTCTGTGTAGAGGGATGACAGTGGCCATCTTCCATGTGGATGGGGTTTGGATGGTGCTTAGACTTTGTTTTTCTACAGTGTGTAATGGAGCTGAGAGCACATGCTTGAGTTCATGTAGGATGCAGACATGGATGTTATCAGGTCCCATGGATACCTAATTTTGTTGCCTTTCAGTAGGCATTATGGACCTGCTCCCTGATGATGAGGGGAGGGGTGTGGGTGCTGTGCATATCCACCTATACTGAAGGGGGGACAGAGGGGTGATGTTTCCACTTAACCTGTCTGCAGCGAGTTGGCTATAGCTATGACATGTGTGTATGTGGTGTGATTGACCACCAGTATAGGGTGGGTTGGATTGTTGCCTCTGAGACTGAAGACATTTGTGAGGGCAGCCTTTGTACTCATAGTTAGCCTTACCATGATTCACCTGTGACCTTATATGCTTGTTCAGACAAAGGTGGACATGTTTCCAAGTTGGTGCCTGCAGCTACTTAGCCCTGTGCAGCCAATATAGTGACCTATTATGTGGTCTGTGTATTGCTGCTGTCCAACAAAGGGGGTTGCCCTACCTTGGTGGAGTTGGGTTGTACGAGTCAGGTACTGCTGAGACCATACAGCTATGTAGGTGCTCCTATAGCTGTTTGTAGTAGGCATGGACATGAGGTCATAACACAGTTGGACACTTCTCCAATTTCAACCTGATAATCATGCTTATTGTAGTACCCATTTCTGTGTCAGGGCAATGCAACAACCAGTAGCTGTAGACATATATGTCTGTTGGCTTCACTAACACTCATATTACACACGTGTACAACATGTACAGCTTATTTACCTGACTGATCGCAACACGTCTGTTGTTTTCTGGCTTACAGCTAAACCTACTCATACATACATGTGCACAGGTGATACCTGATATACATTTCTGCTCTATGTCAGTATGGCACACTGTATTTACACTCTTGCTGCTCAGTCATACTTCTCAACCTGTTAGAGCAGGACATCTGGGCGACAGCATACAGAAATGGGGGGCAAAGGCCCAAAAATATTGACACTGTATCACTATTGCTGTAACACACTTAAGTCAGTTTGTAGCACAGTAGGCTTTGCATTCTCAGAAATACCCTGGAGGATAAGTATGCTATTATGTTCTGATGTCAGTGTTCACAGATTTGCCAATGGTTTGCAAGACATAACACACCTCTATGTGAAAATGACTACAAATACTAGGCACTTGTGGTTATTGTGCAGCAGGACACTGTACAGTTGAATGGTATGAGCTCAGTATATCACATGCAGTTCAACACACACTTCTGCAACAGTAGTTTACTATGCACATACCCTATATAGGTCTCTTAGATTTGCCACACAAACATGTGTATTATAGGGGTCTATATTAGAAGGCCAAAGACGCATTCTTTTGAATGCATCTTGGTCGAACTTAAAAGGCTGAAAACACAAAATATCAAAGCGGCTAAGTGAATTCTTTCCCTGGGAAAGAATTTGCTTGGCCACTTCGGTACTTTGCTGTTTTCAGCACTGTAGTGCAGTCTCGGAGTTGGTATATTTAAATAGGGGGGGTGTGGGGGGCAAAGCCCCCTACTTAATATAATGTTTGAAATTGTTTTTTATTTATTTATTTTTTTGTTGGAACAGCGATTTTTTTCCCTTGGAAAAAAATCACTGTTCTGATACTTCGACATTGTAAGCTTTCACTTACATAGGATCGATTAATCAACGTTTGCTTTTTTAAGCATTCTGTGATGTAATATAGACCCTATTATAGTTATATTCACAAGTAAAATATGGATATGAACAACATCCCAGTAGCTGGCCTAGCAGTGTCGCAGTCAGTATTCTTCGACAGACACTCCAGTAGTAGTCATATGTGAGCTGTCCTTTCCTGGGGTGACTCAGGGGCCTGAGCTGTGATCTATGTCACTGCAGACAGAGCCGGATGCTATGGCCATAGGTGCTTTTCAGCAATATATCAGTACAGCAAGTCTTGTTGAGACATATTTGTTTAACTTCCTATTTCCCATTATTACATACTCCCTACTGCAGTCCATTACATTCTTACTTGTTTCACATGCCTGTTTTTTTTTTTAAGTAGTCCTGAATAGTCGTGTTTTGGTTTTGTTTGGTTTGTTTGTGGTCTTTCTTTATTTCTCTCTCTCGCTCTCTCTCTCTCTCTGTCTACTTATGTAGAGGTTTACAGCTGTTTTGCATAGGCAGCAGCTTGCCTTTTGTAGGTAATGGTCATGAGCAGGTGATGGTCTGTGCACCAACTGGTGTTCCCCACTTGCTAATTGCATGTAGAACAGCTGTGTTGTTATTC
Organism: Protopterus annectens; assembly: GCF_019279795.1. NCBI lineage: Eukaryota > Metazoa > Chordata > Ceratodontiformes > Protopteridae > Protopterus > Protopterus annectens. The sequence goes on along the minus strand of NC_056745.1, from coordinate 324,676,177 downwards.
CAATAGCCAATGGCATGGCAACACAGTCATATAATTGAGTACTTCATGTGTGCGTTGTCCCTTTTCCTTGCCTGTGAGGAGGTCATAATGGAGGTGTGTGAGCTGCAGCATCATAAAGGGTAGGTAGGAATCCCTCTTACAACAAGAATTGTGGAGACAGCCCAACTAATTGTGGGAGAAGGTTCCAGACATAGGGACAGAATGTAAGTATTGTTCTTATACAGTTGGAATAATGCTAGTTTAACAGGGTTTGTCTGTACATGCATTTTCAGCATGAATTCAAGTCTGACAGTGTTATGGGGATGACATAACTCTCAACTGTAGGGCTATCTGCAAAATGGCCAGAGGTTTGCCTGTTATGTTTGATCAGTTCCCAAACAGTTTTGTCCTTGGCAAATCAGTAGGATACTCATGGGATTGCAGTCAGTAAATGCTAACATCCATTTGTGTTTCTGGCTTCATATCCCTCAGAAAAGATATGTTACAACAAACCTTGTAAAACCAGCAACTTTCTCAGTTTATGACAGCAATATTTCCAATATGCCCCTTTGTTTGGGCCTCTGTCCCCCAATTATGTCAGGCTTTGTCCAGATGTCATGCACTAAGAGGTTCAAAGGTATGTTACATCATTATTTAGTGCCTTCATTCCTGCTATCACCCCAGTGATGCAGCAGACTCCCAGACATGTTACGAGGAAGATACCATAGATATGAGGCCAAAGCCTGCACATTCTGTGGGAATCTTTACAGTTGAGATGTCTGTGTATGTCTGGCCATTGTTAACTGATTGTCAGGATTGTGTAGCAGTGTAGTGTGTAAATGTTAGTTGGGCTGTGTAGGGGGGGGTACATGTGAGTGTCATGGGCCCTTTCTGTCTGACTGTGCATGCTGCTCCAGTTTCTGGTGGTCTATCGGCTGTATATGTTTGTATGGGCAGACTGTGACATGTCCCATAACACCTCAGAATTCCCATTATGCTATGATTTGGGGCAGTATATCTAGAGGTAGTGTGTGAGTGGCAAACAGGATATTTTTGTTCACATAGTCATTATACTGTAGTGTTCAGTTGTTTTACCAGTATGTCACTGTGACTGTGGTGCAATTAGTTGTGGGTATGCACTTTCACACCAGTGTCTGATTCCCACTACTGTTACATCCCATTAGTGTCTGTTATATTTGCTAATGGATGTGTAAGTCAACAGAGCTGATTTGGGGAGGTGCTGAGCTGGTCTGACTATAGTTTGGATGGTGCTTTGTGACATGCTTGGCAACTCAGTGTAGTTTCCCTAATGTTACATTATGTCCAGATATTCATAGGATGCCCGGTTGTGTGGCTCATATGTTTTGCCTAGTCCCCATAACTGTTGGTATTTTTGACAAATCAGTGGAATGATGTAAGGATTGAGGTCACTAACTTATGAGAACTAATTGAGTGTCGGACTTGTGATATTTCAGGCAATATACGTTAGAACGGATGATGTTGTGATATTTCAGGCAATATACGTTAGAACGGATGGTGTTACTGCAACAACTTTCTCAGATTATCTATTCACATATTTCAGATGTTTCCCTATTATCATGCCTTTGTCTCCCCACTTTGTCAGGCTTGGTCCGGATTCATTGCAGTAAGGGGTTCTTAGCATATCTGTCAACTGCCAAGCATTCCACAGAATCTCCAGATGTTTGGCTCATATTTTTGGTCTGTTCCACTAATTATTTGTATGTATCTGGTAAATCACTGTGATGATCTAAGGAGTTATGTTGGTAAATTATGACATATACATTTCTGTTTCAGACCTCATATCTTTCTGAAGATGCATGCTGAAATAAACCCTGTTACTGTAGCATCTTTATAAGTTTATAAGGATGATATTTAAACTATGTCCCTATTTGTGGCCCATTGTCCCCACATTTTGATGGACTTTGTTCAGATTTCCTGCATTAAGAGGTTGGGAGTTACGATTCTGAGGTATGACTGCACTGCATGTTATATATATATATATATATATATATATATATATATATATATATATATATATATATATATATATATATATATAGTTTCACTTTATAATCTTGAAATGCTGAAATCTTGAAGTTCAGTATTTCAAGACTATAAAGCCGAATTTCAAAATGTGGAAAGTACATAATCGCGAATTCGAATATGTTGAATTCGCAGTTATGGCTTTACATTATGTGACCCGCAGTGTTAACGTCGGATGCAGTTTGATGTGGTGTATGGATTTGCATGGAGTGTCAGGTAATGACTGTCTTTCAAGGGTTTTGGGTGGAAGTTTCAGTGTGTGTTAAATTGTTTTTTGGTTGTATGTGTGGGTTATGGTAGGTAGGTTAATGTATGAGTGTATAATAGTTGAATGTGTTGGTGTTTGTTTGTGTGTGTGTGTGTGTGTGTGTGTGTGTGTGTGTGTGTGTGTGTGTGTGTGTGTGTGTGTGTGTGTGTGTGTGTGTGTGTGTGTGTGTGCGGGACTGTAGAATGTCTGGGTGTAAGTGTTCTGTCTGTTACTGTTTGTGCTATCTCGGAGTTAGTATATATAAGTAGGGGGGTGGGGGGTGCAGCCCCCACATGGGGGGTGCAGGGGGCTATGTATTTATATATATATATATATATATATATATATATATATATATATATATATATATATATATATATATATATATATATATATATATATATATATATATATATATATATAGATTCACTTCATAACACTGAAAACTCAAAACACTGAAAACTCAAAACCTTCATAATACAGAAGACCAAAACACTGAAACTTCAAAACACTGAAAACTCAAAACACTGAAACTCAAAACACTGAAAACACATATCATACATATACTGAGTTTAAACAACATAAATCATAGCATTTTCCACCAAGTGTGGTGAAGTGCAATCTTGGAGTTGATATAGATAAGTAGCAGGGGGTGTGGGGGTCTATATTAGAACATCAATGTTTCAGAATATCGAATGTTCTAATATCAAACCCTATTTAACGAATGCTGAAAATAGCGAAGCTGCAGAAAACCACATTTTTTCCCAGGGAAAGAATTTGGTTGTCCGTTTCTGTTGCTTCACTATTTTCAGCACTGTGGTGGAACATTACAAGTCAGGTTCAGGTAAGTGTGCAACTGTGTGGACATGAGGGTTAGGGCAGGTTAGGTGAGTTAGGGTTAGGGTGCAGGTCAGGTAAGTGTGCGATTGTGTGGACATGAGGGTTAGGGCGGGGTAGGTGAGTTAGGGTTAGGGCGCAGGTGAGGTGAGTGTGCGATAGTGATGGACCTTAGGGTTAGGGTTTGGGTTAAGGTAAGTGGATAGTTAGTGGTGAATGTACAGTTTAGTATAGGGTTAGATGTAAGATTTTAGGTGTATGTGTGTGGATTTCTGTTTGTTTGGTGTGCTTGTGTTATGTGTATGTGTTTTGGAACAGCAAATTTTTTCCCTAGGAAAAAATTTACTGTTCTGAATGTTCGATGTTGTCAGCGTTCACTGAATTGAGTTTGATATTAGAACATTCGAAGTTCTGACACTTCAATGTTCTAATATAGACCCCATGGAGATGCATGGGGGCTTGCTCACCTGATTACACTTGGTGGAAAGTGGTATGATTTATGTTGTTTAAACTCAGTATATGTATGATATGTGTTTTCTGTGTTTTCAGTTTTTAAGATTTTGAAGTTTCATTGTTTTGGTTTCAGTGTTTGAGCTTTCAGTGTTATGAAGTGAATATATAATGCTTGAATGCTTCTATTGCATGATATGTTTGAAAAAACAACAGAAATTCTTGCTGCTCAAATGGTGTAGTGGTACATTGCTTTGCCTATAGTGTACAGAGTCCTGCTTTTGAGACCTGCCACAGCAAACTATTTTGTTGCTAGGCAGAACAGAGGTTGATGGAGACAGATTGATTAAAGCAGTTTTAAGCAGCTTTAAGTGGGTTTGTGCAGATTTGCGTGACTCTAAGTGATGCCAAAACATGGTTAGTCCATTTTGGCTTCACTTAGTGGTGCTTATGCTCATTTTATTTCATTTTAGTGTCCATGGACACTGAAATACTTTGAAAAAGTGCCATACTGCACTTTCTGAGTGTAGGGGGCATGTTGGATGTACATGCACTGCTTAGACATGACCCCTGCACTTGTTCACTGTTCATGTCCGTTTAGCCTTAGCAGCATGTCTTCATGAATATGCAAGGTGCGCTGCTGTTAAAGCTAAGGCTAAACGGACATGAACCACTTCGTGCAGGAATAGCACTATTCCTGCACAGAGTTTATTGAATCCCAGGGACAATCTAAACAAGTAAGGGCCTAGGACAGAGCCCTGTGAGACACCATGACTGTAACCAAGAATTTTACCTGTCCAATTGTTGTATGATACGTGCAATGTCTCATTTGTAAGTCATGCAGCTATCCATCTTATCAAGAGTAAATGAATACCTAGTTGTTTTGATTTATTGATCAGTGTTTTATGTATGACCCTGTCAAATGCTGAAGTTAAATCTATGTAAATTACATCACAGCACAATTTTTCATTCAAAACTGTTATTATATTATTATAGAACATCATGTTACAGGTGGTGATAGACCTATTTTCAACATATGCATGCTGATATACAGTTTCAGTTCCCAATCTTTCCACTTCTAAAAATAACTTATCCAGTATTATCGTCTCCATTATTTTCCACAACATGAAAGTAGAGTTAAGGGTCTAAAAAGTACAGTTAAGGGACTATATGCTCCTATTTCCCCTTAAAGACAGGTTTAATAAGTGCATGTCTCCAATCTTGAGGACTCTCCCCATATTAATATGACCTAGTAAATAATAGATATAATGGTATTATAAGTTCTTGCTGAAGTGTTCTTATGTCATTATTACTTATTCTGTCTACTCCCAGTACTTTCTTTGGATCCAATTTTCATAGCTCTTTTCCAATATAATCTATTTTGATTCCAGTATCTGAGGCTACCTGGATATCCCTAAAACAACATATCATCCCTTTGTGGAGCAAACTGTTTTGCATAAGATTTTGTAAATATATTTATAATCTGTTGTGTCTGAGAATACATTTTAGAATCTACACACAGTTTAGCAGGTTGCATGTCTATACTCCTTCCACATCTTATGTATCTATAACAAGGTTTCCTATCACGTTCAATATCTTTATATACATTTTCTTCAAAATTTTCTTTATCTTGTCTCACACTATGCTTAATTTGTTTGTCCAGCTTGTTTATTTTGTTTTTCAAAGTTGTAGTTCAACCTCTTTTCCATTTCTTATATTTTTGTCTCTCACCTTAAGCAGGTATCTTGTTCTTATGGAAATATATCCCCCTGGTGTTGTATGCCTAGACCCTGATGTTAAACATTTTTTTTTATTTTTTTTTCACTCAAACAATACTCTTTCAAAACTTTCCACATTCCTCTTGCAATTTTTCCACTGAACGCATCACTGCAATTAGTTTTACATAATTCTGTTTTGCTTCCATATAATCTGTAATAAATATTCTGTACATTGGTTTAGATTTGAGTTTGGCAGAACTATCTAGCAACAAATTAACCTTTATAACTCCATGATCACTGCACATCAGCAGCGGTAAAACTTGACATGAAGTAACAGTAATTTCTTTAGGAACACAAACAATGTCTAATATGTTCCCTTCTCTGGTAATTTTTTTTTTTTTTACAATCTGAAGTAATTGCTGTTCATGACCCTGCATTGTGATAATTTCCTTACTAAAGTTGTTGAATCAATATTATTCCAGTCTGATTCTGGTAAATTTAAGTCACCATCTACTGTTATTCTTTCTTCCTGTGTTTCATGCAAGAAATGTATGAATCCCTCTAGGGCATCAGCACTTGACTTTGGTGATCTATACACTCCAGTTGTTATATGTTTCAGGGTTGTCTTTATTGTCACAGTTATACAATCTACAATATTGGTGTTATAACTGAACATGTAATAATCACAGGTCTCATAACTGTCTTTAACCCGTATCATAACACCTCTGCCTGATTTTTGTTAGAATGTCTGTTGCAGTCAAAACGTTTATACCCTGACAGAACTGGTTTCCAGTTATTGTTTTTTAACAATGTTTCACAAACAATAACAACATTAGTCTTGTGGGAATGTAGCAAATTTTCCAATAATAGAAGTTTATTATTAATTCTCTTAGCATTAACAACCATCAGAGATGCATCAAATGTTGCTATCTGTGAGCTGTGAAATTTTCGTCCTGGCAAAAATCCTGCCTTCTGCTGCAAAAATCCTCTTCCCTGATCTTGACAAATGCATGCCATCTTGTTTGAATACATGTGCCCAAAATTAGGCTTGGACGCTGTACACATTTTCATTTTTTAAAATGGGACATTTTGTTTCATGTAGGTATTTTCATTCACAGTGACCTGACTCTTCTTTCTTTATGTGATTTGTGAAAAAATATGTCATAACATTTGTACAAGCTATACTATCTAAGAGGGGATGTAAGTTCTATGCTAACAGGCAGAGAGCCCTTGCAGATGAGATCATTTGTATCAACATGAATAAAAACAGATCCATACTTCCTTACATTAAGGTGTTCTAAAGCTTGTCTAACATCCTCTATTTTTGCTATAGGCATTGCCAAAGTATGCAAAGAGCAGCCAGGGTATTGTATGTATGTGCAGAAATGCATGCTTCTGTGACGAAAGGAGATACTGTCAGCCCAGCTAGCTGGAATTTTGCAAATAATTATATGTCATTGATGAATATCAAAATTATTTATATGAGATGCTTGTGTTACAAATGTATTAGAAATGTATGTCATGTATATATCAACCTGCTTTTACAGATGTGTGTGTGTTGAAAAGGTATTTGTAAAATACTTGTGTTTAAAATGGATGTACTGTGGTGGTGGTGCTACGGTAGCGTTGTCGCCTCACAGTAAGACGTTGCTCCATTCGATTCTCAGTTAGAGCGTCTTCTGTGTGGCGACATGCGTGAATGGGCATTCCTTCATTGAAGGTTGTACATCAGGCCTGGCAAGTCGGCATGTAAAAATCTACTGCCAATCATTAGCAGACCGGAGTTCCGCTGTGGCGACCACTAACCGGGAAAAGCCGAAAGACTCAACAACAACTTGTGTTTAAAATGGATCCACAGTGTGCCTTCTGGAAGAGAACAGAAATGCACATGCACTATTGTAACTGTTTAAATGTATATATTTTAACAGTGCAAACTAGAACACAGGAGGTTGGCTTCAGTCCAGCAAACTTCATAAAAATAACTGAAATTAAATTACTTTATTGTTAGGCCATAAAAGATGGTATCTTTCAGTTTTTAATGCAGCACGAGACACAATGTCTGTACTAGGAAACTTTCTGTAGTGTCTTTAGGGTGACCTAATTACTAGTCTTGAAAGCATGAAGGAATACAATTGTTTTATGACTTCCAGCATCTGCCAGAGTTCTGAGGAGAAGCCCTTGTCTATGTATTTTTACAGGTAGATGCTAAATGCTACCAGCTGCCATCAATGGTTGTTTGGCCTAAGAACTAGGAGTCAGATGGCAAGAAATTTTGTCATTCTGCAAGCTATCCCAGCAGTAACATTTTAGATATTAATTTGAGAAGTTTCTTAGTGAGACAGAGCATTCTGCATTCTGTCTTGGACCTGACAACAAGAACCATTCACCACATCTGCTTTGCTCTAATGAAGTAAGTTTCTAGGGAACATTATAATTCTCTTAGATTCAGTCAAAAATATAATGAAGCTTAGTTTAGATATTTTCTTTATTTATTTGACACTGTCCTGCAATGTTGTTTTAAATATTTCCTGTTGTTTTGAACTCTACTGTCACTGTGAATATATATTTAGTATTGCCTTGTTCTTTTGTTATGTATTATTAAATATATTTAAATCTCTCATTGTGGCTGATCTGTGTAGAGCTATTTAAGGTTTGAGAGTGCCTGCTTATTTATTTGGTGACACTGTGTGGGCCACTCCTAATAGCTTTGCTCTTTGTTAAACTACCATATGTGTTAATATTAATATTACACAGTAAGATTGGACACCCTCTGTTAAGGGCTTTAAAGTAGCTGGCAAGGAGTTGACTGGTGGCAGTGCTAAGTTATAGTCTGGGCAGAAGGAGCATAGCTACTAAACCTGTGCCAGCCTTTCCCAGGTTTGTCTGTATAAATCAAACCTCAAAGAGTGTGTGTGTCAACTACTTGGGCTGGGACATGAAGCACTGGTTGGACAGAAAGGGTGCAGGAGGTTTTAGCTTGGTCACACAGCTGAGATCTCAACTCTATAGCTGTGCCAGTGGGGAGTCTTATTGAAGATCTGGATAAATAGTGAGAAACAAGTCCCAAACTGACTGTGGTCTCTGTGTGCTCTTAAGGGAAATTTCACTTGATGCAGAGAGCTGCATCTGGAAATACTGTATGTGTACTTGTCATCCTCTCAGTGAATGCTCCCCCATTGTTGCCAGTTGTGAGGATTGAGGCTCCTTGATTACTGGTCCTGTGGTTGGGTGTCACAGCTTCCTCAACCTGATAGGCAATAATCCAGAGCTCAAAGGAGCTGGAAGTTGCTAATGAGAAGCAACTCAGGGGTAGGCCACTTTAAAAGACCCATTAGCTGTCTCAAGTTCCTGACCACCAATTGTCATGGATGGGAGATGAATGGACAAACATGGTTCTTTGAGTGCAAATTAATGAACCACAGGGCTCTTGCCCAGATTGGCTGAAGAAATGGGTTGATGGATACAAGTAGTAGAGCCACTGGGTAGGCTCATGTGGATGTGTGAAGGAGAGAAAGGGAAAATTTTTGCATCCTTCTACAAAATGACTGCTGCAGTTCCTGCTTTGTTTTTGTCTCTCTATACTGATATCTTCCATTTCCAGGACTGAAGAGGAACAAATGTGCCATTTGTAGACAAAGTTTAATGTTTACTAAGTGAACTGGGGACAACGGAAATATATGTATACACACAGACAGAGAGATAGATATATAAACACACACACACACACATGCACACAGACACAAAGTAAGAACTTTACAGTGTCATTATGCAACTTGGTTTCAAAAAACAAATTCATGGTCAGTGTGCAAAATTACCATTTGGGACTAAACTGAACAACAATAGCATGCAGTAGTCTAAAAGCAGCCGCAGAGAAGCATTTGGAAATTATAGACACGTATTAAGCTGTATCCAAATGTGATCACTTACTGAAACTCCTGTAGAAAATAATAAATAAATAAATAAATAAATGTCCTCAATTTAGTCTGAATTTATATGATAAGCAACTAAGCTGTGTCACTTCTCTAGGAAAAAAAATAGTCCTGTACTTCTGAATGAGGATTTTTTAATAAAAGAATAAGCCATATCTGGTCATTTATCAATAATGTCTATAGCAGAATTGCTAACACAGGAACTTGGCAAATCCAGTGGTCTTATTAAACAAAGGGGTCATTGTTGGGTGATGACAGCAAATAGTACTGGGTGGTCAGGAATGTTTTTTTCTTCCGAAAACTGCTCTATCATTTAGGCCTTCCACAATGGAGGAAGAATTGGAATTGGGAATTCATCTTGGTGTTACTACAAGTGAGTTTTTTTATCATTGTTCATTGTTTTGCAAAAGCATTTGTGGTTTACCACATGGAATGTGAGAGAATTCTACCTTGCAAAGTACGACCTGGTGCCAAAATTAATTGGGGGTAAATTTTTAAAAATGTAGATGGCTTTTTTCTGGAAAACTAGTTTAATATGTTCTTACACATGTATGCTGTTGTTTGTATGGGAAAAGAAGAGCTGACAAGTTTAAACATGTTACTGTTAAGGATTCAAGGTTAAGATCCTAGATTAATTTTTTTCATCACTGTGGTAATATACTGCCTGCATTTATTATTTAGCATGCAAGGTACTTATTTAAAACATATTTTCAGCCAGTTAAACATTTTTATTTTTTCTTTCATTTTCACATTTTATAAATGCACTTTGAAGCAAAATACTGTATCTATTGTTTGAAAAGTATCATTGTGTGTAATGCCCTATATGGCATAAATCTGTCTAGACATATGCAACTCTAACCCCCACAGTGATACATGGCCTAAACAACATGTCCTACAGGGACTGACATAAAGTCCTTTCACTATACTCGGTATCCTACAGACTGCTAAGAGTTGAACTGTGTCTGACATAAAAGGCATCCACTGACCCAGTATGGATGGATTTACTGCACATCAGCAAGTCAAATGGCATCAGAAATACTCAGTCTATGGATCTAAACCTCTTCTGCAACATTAACAGAACAGTTTGAAGGGACAGGTATATCTTGCAGAGGATACCACTGCTCTGGAACAGACTCTCCATCCACATAAAACAAAGTTGGTCCCTGTCCATATATAAAAGTAACTTGGTTCTATGGATGAGAAACAGAAAACTTACTCCAGGACTTACCCCTGTACTACTAATAGACAGAACCAGCTCCTAAATGAAATCCCATGCCTGGGACCCTTCAAATTGTCTATTGTATGATCCCAGTTATTCTCATTAGGGGTAATATATAATTATTGACTGTGGGATGGGTAAGACCAAACTCTAATTAAATGGATAGGATAATTTCAGCACAAAAAAAGAAAATTGGCTAAGCTTAAAATGCCCAGAAAGGGCAGCTAGCCTAGTACTTACCCATGAACCTTTAAAAGTATCATCTGGGCTAGTAATAGAAAGTCAATACTCCATTGAACTGCATATTTGTGATCTTTAAACTATCATGTTGCAAAAGACTGTATACTGTATCACAGCCTGATAAAGTTGTCTTTTCGAATTAGTTGCAGATGAAGTGTCAATATTACAGGGATATTCAGTAGTTTTCCTATCTCTGATTAAAGGGAAAGAAAGCTTCTTGAGACAGATGCTTCTTCTAAGATTGCTTATGACATAAAGGATAGCTATTGCCTCTCTCCCCAACACACTTAAGGGTTTAACCACTCCAGATCGCTGTACCCATCCTGGAAAGCAAAAAGGGAGGGGAATCACCAAAAGCACAAAGAAGAAATAATTCAGCTGCTAGGAGCAGTTAAAGAGAATGGTACAGTGTTATTTTTGTAAGTTACAAAAATATTTATTTTTGTCAGGAAAGTCATAGCTCTTGTTCTCCTAAATTCTGGCAGCAGTGAATTTTATTTTTGCTAGATACTACAGGTATTGAAAGATGAAGTATTTTTCAGTTTACTGTTTGTTTTCTGGATAGGTATATTGGTGTGAAGACCCTTTTCAGGCATGACCGGGTGCAGAATACAAAGCAAAATAACTGATGAGAGTCCTAGAGTTTGTTTACTTGTATGCTCTGGATACAGCATGAGTCTGAATGCTATCCGCAAACAGAAGCATACAGAGTATGGTTTTGACAAACTGCTATAAAACACTGGGAGATGGATCCTTCTTCCCCTCCCAGAATGACAGAAAAGTAAAGATTTTTCATATGGACACCATTTTGACTTTTTCTACTTTCTAAAAGTATGTTATATTCAGTTATAATCACAAACTATTTTTGTTCTCATCCACATTGTACTGTGGGATACTCAAGAGTGTTGGAGTGGTATATAAGTACTTTTTATTTCAAAGACATAGCTTCCATAAATAAATTTTGTAAACTTCAAACTCATATCATTTACTCCCTGCATGCATTCCTGAATAAATACAGACTCATCGCTTCTTAAATTTCCTTCACTAAAGCTAGATACATGCCCTGGGATTAATTAGCATTGTAACCAAACCAAATCAAAACAGAAGACAAACTGATAAAAAACACATGCAAGGCCACAGCGATTCTGACAAATCCAGCTCAACAACTTAAAATGTAATATTAGCGCTTTCATTTTATTTTATAACAAAACTTCTTCAGATGACCTCATCTGAAGAAGTTTTGTTATAAAATAAAACGAAAGCGCTAATATTACGTTTTAAGTTGTTGAGCTGGATTTGTCGGAATCTCTGCGGCCTTGTGTGTGTTTTTTTTATTAATTAACATTGTGTCCACATCCCACCCAAACTAACACAATTGATTGTGTTATCACTATAAGCAGCATTGCTAATCAAATATGCATGCAGACAAGGCACACAACTTCACAAGGAGTCTCATGTTAAGCCCGCAGCACAAGCTCATGGCCACGTTATGTTAAGCAGTTGCATAGCCATATCTATGAACACAATGCAGACAAATAAGTGTTTATGACAAAGCAGATAAATGAAAGCAAATGCATGCACACTCAACAACATTCAGATAACTAATGTTAAAGTGCAAGGGGTCATGAGAACACAATCAGTAAATTTCATATGTGAAGGAGAAATGCAATAAAAAAGAGCAAGTAACACACCTCATGGGAAGCGGACCCTTAAGTACCACAAGACAAATTTAACAAGGGTGGTAAGATAAACAGTCATGATGCAAGTCCCTCAGAACATAGCACACATCCTTGTACATATACAGTGATCACTTACACAGTCATTATTCACATATATCCCCCAAATGGCAATCACAACAGTGGCATAAGACTCAAAAGAAATAAATTATGTTAAGAAAAGACAGGATAGCCAGAATTATGGGGAATAAAACATACAACAATAGTAAAAGGGATGATATTAAACCCCTGCTGATGCCACAGTTTACAGACCACTGGAGTAGCAGGGCAGGCTACAGATGCACTGAGAACAGATGTGAGTGTAATAACATGTTGCTAAGATATGGAACAAAATGTATATACCTGTTGTAGAACCTGTGGCTCAGTTTAATTATATATTTACAACCATAGCATATCAGTGAGGCATGCTAACAGAGTAAACAAGAGAAGGGTGGCAGCCAAATGAATTTCAGGGAAATAGACAAGCAGATTATCAGGCAAACAAAATGCAATTATCTGAGTTTGAATTCCTGACTTTGTGCAAGGAATCATTCTCAAGAACAGCACATCAGCATGGCATGCTAGTAGACTACTCGAGAGAGAGAAGGCTCCCAAATACATTTCAGGGGAATAGACAACCTGATACCAGGCAAACAAAATGTACTACATGTTTTCCAAATAATTACCTTTGACATTGGTAATGGAAATTCATGAGCACAACTATAATATGCCACATCAGAACGTGTTCAGAGGAGGTGTGAATACACAGCAGATATGTTCACTTAGCATTAATATAGTAGAATGTAAATATGCACAGGAAAAATATGTATAAGACAGATGAGAAGTGAAAGCCAACAGCTAATATATGAATTAGTGCATGATGTCAGTTGGACAAAGCACACTAACACAGTTTTATGCCTACCTGGTATTATTACCATATGATAATGATAGTTGTCAGCATTCCACAAGTGAGATCAGCATAGATTCAAACCCTCCCTGCCTAACTCACTTTCCCATGAGTAGTGCAGTAGCTAATGATACTACAGAACATGTTATACAACTCTTGTCAATAATCACACATATAGAGGTATGTCATCAGCAGTTTGGGTGAGAGTGAATAACAACATCCTGAATTAAAGTGTTGTGTCAAAGTAGAATGTATCACAACACATCTGTGCAATGTCATTATTGCCTATCTCCAGTCGTTTTATACAATGTTACAATGCATACCAGTCATGATTCAAAACTCTGCTTACCTAAATCATGGTCACCTGACATGTATTTAGCTACTGATGCCACAGAACAGTTTGTACAACAGTTCTGAGAAAATATATATTTGAAAGTAGAGTGACAACATTATGGAAGACTGGCCAAAGAAATGAGCATTGTGCAATGGACGACAGTAATCAATGGATCACAACCCTCAACATACTTTGCACACAACTGCACCATCACATCAGGGCTACAGCCAGGGATGGATCCAGCATTAGATGACCTAGGCAGATGCCTAGGTCCTGCTGGCTGGAGGGGTGGGGGTTGCCACAACATTTAATCTTAATTAAACAAAAAAAAATAATTTCTTCTTTAAGGACACAGTCTCTCAATGTTGCATCTGTGGTCTGTGCATGCATGTGTCTGTAGGAGTACAACACATGCACACAGAGCAATGCATGATATTTGATTTCTCAAATGTTCAGTGGAGTTAGAACTGCTGTTTTCCTTTTAGGATTTGGAATGTGCATTGGAGCATCACATCTTGTTGGAGTTGCTGCCATCTGATATAGAATGCTGGAACCAGAGGGCTGCTGCTTTGCAACAAACTCAAGCCTTCCTTTGGCAGCAGGTACAACATGTGTGTAATGCCCTAGCTAGGGATGGCATGTTAGTAAATTAGCTTACTCAGGCTCAAACTCTGTACCTTGGCTACAGGAGAAAAGAGCCTTAATCTGCTATACCAACTACCAGACTATACACTTAGTCATCAGAGCTGACTGAAATGTTCTGAAATGGGTAATGTCATTTATTGCTTCAAATATATTTTTTTACTGCTTAAAGGAAAAAATGTTCAAAACTACAGGGATGCATTCTTCAATGAATATGAGTTTTAATGCATTTTCAATAAATGTGAATTTCAATTAATTTTCAAGGATGTGGGCTTCAATGCATATTTTCAAGGAATGTAAGCTTCAAGGGAAGAGAAGTTTACTGTTGCTCATGCTAAGTCTGTTTTCAATGTGCAACTGTTTTGTTTAGCAAATGCCCACCAGTGTTTGTGCTACAAAATTTGAAAGCAGTGTTAATAGCAGAACAGGAAGTATACTTACTTTTAGTGCAGAAGGCTGTGGGTTCTACTCTCACACCATGCAGATGGATTGCTGATACTGCAGTGCACTTTAAGGGGAGTTGCTGCACTCCTGAGTGTACCATCCTTTGGATGAGATGTTAAATGCCGGCCCCATTTGTCTGTGCTGATGTTAGCTGCTATAAGAGCTGTTACATACACCTGTGCTATCAAAAAGAGTGGGTAGAGGCTCCCCAATGCCCTGGACAAATTTCCCCTAGGAGTATAAATGCTACCAAGGATTTCCCTGAAAAGACAACACTATCCTAAAGGGACTAACCTGGTCAATAAAGGATACATAAATTAAAAGTTTTAAATTAGATCCATATCTCTGTCTTCATTTCAAAAGTAAA
Source organism: Protopterus annectens (assembly GCF_019279795.1). Taxonomy (NCBI): domain Eukaryota; kingdom Metazoa; phylum Chordata; order Ceratodontiformes; family Protopteridae; genus Protopterus; species Protopterus annectens. The sequence continues at coordinate 324,661,085 of NC_056745.1, read as the reverse complement.
CAAAATAGTATGCATGCTAAAAGTTTTGTGCAGTGTTTATGGTTACTGGGGAGAGAGAAAAGTAATGAAACACCAGAATGACTACAAGGGTGTACGAGGCCTGGTCCATTACCCTACCTAGGGCCTCATTTGACCATGTTCTGGCTCTGGTTACAGTGAACCATGGAAGCTGCAATAGTTAACATAATAAATGTCAGCACATGTCTTTATCTCTATTGTTTTACTCCACATATCGATTCTAACCTCAGTGTCATGACAGACAACAGAGCTATGCGGACAAAGGCAAACTCTCAGCTGTTTTGCCATAGAATGAGAAATAATAATTACTATTTCCTAATGTTGAGTAGTGATCATTCTTCCTGCTAACTGTTGTGACTGAATGATACAGAATACATAGTGAAAATGTGCATGCATACAAAGATACAGAATGCATAGTGAAGATGTGCATGCATAAAAAGTACAATACTTAGGGAATCAACATCCACCACCCAACAAAACACAACAAAATCTCTCACATCACACCTGTTGAGTAAGCCACTCCTGGATGTCACCGATTCCGTTTTCTTATAAAGTCATATTAGGTACACCCTGCTAGATCTAAACACCTGCCTACCTAATTCAACATTCTTTAGAAATGTGCACTAGCTGCTGATACCACAGAAAAAGTTAAATCACTGTCGTTAGAAAGAAAACAGTCAAATGGTCATGTCGAGTAGTGCGGTTAAATGCATTTGTCTCCCCTTAAAACAAAGTGCAACACTTAGGGGGTCAAACACTATGCAAATGTAACTGTCAAGATTGGGGAAAGATGGACGAAGGCTGCCAGCCTAGTCAAATAGAATTTGATACATAATTCTATCATTTGTATAAATAAATGTAAAATACAGGCTTGTGTTTTTAAATGAAAGAAAACACTGTAAAATGTGAACTTCAAGATTGTTGCAACATTGCCATCTGCTGTAAGGAAAATCAAGCCAAGCATTTCAAATGTTCTTTGAAGTTACAATTATCTAAAAAAATGGTGCCGAAGTGTCTGAATGAACACATTCCTTCTATTGTCTTAACTTAAGGATAGAGTATACATGTCAAATGTCTTTTATTGTTGTAGTTTCCTGAGTAGGTGTTAGATTGCTAAATAATGCAGTTTGTGGCCTGGGAACTCCAGATTAACTGTTAAAATGATGTAATGTGAATACTGGAAAAACCTAAGTGTCAAAATGATGTAATTTGGGAGGGCCTTAGCAGAGCTGTTTGTTAGTGTTTTAAAAACTATTGTTCAGTGAGAGACTGAAAGCAGTTGTCTTGGACCATCAACCTCAGAACTGCTTATGCTCTTTATGTATGTAAGTAAGATTATAGCACTGTGTTTTCTCTTAAGATTAGCTAAAGAATAGAAAGTTAGATTAAGTGATTTTCTTTGACCTCAGACCTGTCCTACTGTATTATTTTAAGTTTCTGCGTGATCTCTGAATTCTTGGATATCTCTGTGGTGTAGTAGCATTGTCTTGTGTTTTAATTATTTATTATTAAATATTTTAAAACCTTTACCTGTGGCTGGTTTGTGTAGAGACAAGTTAGGCTCTAGAGTACATTGCATATTTATAGAGGTTATCATAATAAGCCACTCTACTAAGCCTTAAGACTGAATAGTCACATTACCAATTGGATAATAATATTGTACAGTAATAATTGGACACCCTTTTAAGGGCCTTTGGGTAGCTGATAATATTAGCTGGTGGGGGCAGGAATTACTACTGTATAGTCTGGCGTAAAGGGGCACAGCTGGATAATCTGTGTCAGCCTTTCCCAGGAGTGTTTGTGAAGTTGTATAAATACTTATCTCAAAGTGTGGGTGTATGTCAGCTACCTGAAGCACTGGTTGGGCAGAGAGGGTACTGGAGGTTAGCTTGCCATCTAGGCTGAGATCTGGACCCTAAATCTGTGCCAGTGGGCAGTCTTATTGGGGACATGGAGAGCAATGGAGCAATCAGCCCCAGACTGACTGTGATCTCTGTGTGTGCGCTTAAGGGAAATTGTACTTTACTGTGTGTATCTGTTATCCTTTGCTCTTCTAGGAGACTACCTCCCTGATGTTAGTGGTGAGGATTGAGACTCCTTGATTGCTGGGCCAGGGCACGGTCATCACAAGTGGTGGCAGTGGTTGGGATAAGATATCCTCACAAGTGTTTGGCAGTGGTTTGGGTAGAGTGAATCCTGTAGCTTATGAACAGTGATCTCTGAAAGTGTTTTGTACTCTAAATCAGCCACACAGAGTATACTCAGAGTTCAGATCACAATTGCTTTATTTCTTTTGTTAGCTTAGTTAGTCAAGGTGAGCAGGCAGCATGTCAGCACAGGAGTATGGAAGATGACAAGGAGCCAGCTGGTGGAGATGTGCCAGGCTAGGGGACCGGTGCATGGAAACCTGACTAAGGCAGATCTGATTGCAGCCTTGGTTACAGCTGCATCAGAAAATAAAATCCAGGAGGATGATCAGACTGGCAGTGGAGATACAATATCCTCAGAGAACGGACATCTCAACCTTTCTGCGAAGGACAATCAGACTGGCAGTGGAAATACAATATCCTCAGAGAATGGACAGCTCAAAATTTCTGCAGTGGACTTAAAAATCCAGCTAGAAATAAAGAGACTTGAGTTGGAGGCCAGGCGTTTGGAGATAGAAGCCGAAGAAAAGGAGCGTCAGAGGAAGCATGAGAGGGAAATGCTGACTCTTCACAAGAGTCATGGAGGTAATGGGAAAGGGAGTAACTGGACCACAAAAGCACAACAGGTCAGTAAATTTCTTCTGCAATTTAAAGAGGGGGATAATTTTGATAGTTTCATTCACATGTTTGAAAGGGTATGCAAACAGTATAGTGTTGACCAAAGGCTCTGGGTACAGTTCCTGACCCCCTTACTCCATGGGAAAGCTGTAACTTGTATATCACAAATGCCTGACTCTGTCTGTTTTGATTATACTGCTGTAAAGAAATGTCTGTTACAATGTTTTAAGCCAACACCTGAAATGTATAGGAAAAAGTTTCATGAGCATAGACACAAGGCAGATGAAAATGTATGTGAATATGTTGTTGAACTGAGCACTTATTTTCATAGCTGGGTGAATGCATGTCAGGTCACCACTTTTGAAGGGCTGGCAGACTTTTGGTGAGAGAACAAGCCCTTAGCACTTTGCCTGAGGGCATGAGTTTATGGTTAGCTGATAGACAATGTGCTACTTCAGATGAGTTGGGGAAAAAGGGAGACCTATCCCTGGCCAGCAGGGCAGCCCTGCACAGGAAGGGGACCCCCAGTACTGCTCATGGGTCTTTGGGCAGCACAGACTGTCCCAACAGAATCCGCCAGTAGCAGAGGAAGCCACTAGTCCAGGTACACATCCAGGAGCTAGGGCTGAACATTTTGAATGTAACCAGTGGGGCCATGTGGCATACAGGTGTCCACGGAGGCAAGGTGGGGAACCAAAGGTGAGGGAGCCAGTAAGTGGGAAAGACAAAATGCCAATAGTGGATTGTCTTGAGACAAAAAGGGTATGGAACTACCAACCTAAAGATGTCCTAAGAGGGAAGGATTTGGTTGAGGCTGTACTATGTACTTGTGCAGTTACATGCAGTCAGGCTTGGAGACAAGCATGTGGGTCTGGTAGCCTGGGGAGGACCCAGACAGACTGCATACTTGCAGCCAGGACTGCTGAGGTGGTTACTTCAGGGAGGGAGCTACTCTGGAGCAGTGAAACTGAATGTGAGCCACAGCTGCTTGCGGGTACTGATGTTCCCTTGGACAGGGTAACTACAAAGGTAGAGGTGAGTAGTAATACCCAGGCTGACAATGAGGCACCACTGTCAGAGAATGTCAGACTTCCAGTGGAAGGGGAGCTGGGAAGGGTTACAAGGAGGGACTTGAGACAGGTTCAGCTGTCAGACCCTACATTGCAAGGCCTGTGGCAGGTAGCTAGGGAGGCACCTGATTCTCAAGGGAAGGGGGAATATGTATACTGGGACAAAGGGTTACTATACAGAGAGTGGACCCCTGAGGGAGGGCTAGAAGGTGAGAGAGTACAGCAGTTGGAAGTGCCTAGAGCTTACCATCTGGCGCTTCTAGCCATAGCCCCTGATATTCCCTTTGCAGGTCATATGGGCATAAACGTACAAAGAGGTGTATTATGCAAAACTTCTATTGGCCTGGAATTTCCAGAGATGTAACAGGGTACTGCAGGATCTGTGAGCAGTGCCAAAAGGTAGGCAAGGCAAGAGACAAGGTGAGAGCTCCTTTGATGCCTTTTCCTGTGATTGAGGAGTCTTTTCAGAGGTTAGCTATGGATATTGCATGTCCTCTGAGTACCCCAAGTTCCACAGGGAAACAGTATATCTTAGTGGTAGTGGATTATGCTACATGATACCCTGAGGCAGTGGCTTTGTCCTCCATTGAGGCAGATAAGGTGGCAAATGCTTTGTTAGAGATTTTCAGCAGGGTGGGTTTTCCAAAAGAAATACTGACTGACTGAGGTGCCAATTTCATGGCAGACCTGCTGTCTTGTCTGTGGAAGTCCTGTGGGGTGAAGCACATGTAGACCACCTCCTACAATCCCCAGACTAATTGTCTTGTTGAGAGGTTAAACTCTACATTCAAGTCCATGCTATGGGCATTTGCAGATCCATTTAAGAGGGAGTGGGACAAATGTTTGCCCCATCTGTTGTTTGCTTACAGAAAGGCTCCCCAGGAATCCACGTGTTTCTCACCCTTTGAGTTGTATGGGCATAGGGTGAGGGGATCTCTAGATTTAATTTGAGATGAGTGGGAAGTTGAGTGTGAGTCTCACAAGGAGTCTGTTGTGGCATATGTCCTAAACCTCGGGACAAGTCTCAGGGAACTACCACCTTGTAGGGTCCCTCCCAAGCTGCTTGCAGCTTGTTGTGTCTGACAGGAATGAGAACCATTACCTGCTGCCCCACAGCATATTCTCTAGCTCAACCATTCCTGTCATACCACACCTTTTTCTGTTGTTGGGCTTCTGCCAATTTCTCCTGGGCCAAGCCCATGAGTTCCCTGAGCCTTGTCCTGAGGTTTAGGATGTATGCCACAACAGACTCCTTGTGAGACTTACGCTCACCTTTCCACTCATCTCGAATTAAATCTAGAGGTCACCTCATCCTATGCCCATACAGCAACTCAAAGGGTGAAAACCCTGTGGATTCCTGGGGAACCTCTCTGTAAGCAAACAACAGATGGGGCAAATATTTGTCCCACTCCCTCTTAAACTAATCTGCAAATGCCCATGGAGTTGATTGTAGAGTTTAACCTCTCAACAAGACCATCAGTCTGGAGATGTTAGGGGGTGGTCTTCATGTGCTTCACCCCACAGGCTTTCCACAGACAAGCCAGCAGGTCTGACATGACATTGGCACCTCGGTCAGTCAGTATTTCTTTTGAGAAACCCACCCTGCTGAACATCTCTAACAAAGCATTTGCCACCTTCTCTGCCTCAATGGAGGACAAAGCTACTGCCTCAGGGTATCGTGTAGCATAATCCACTACCACTAGGATATACCTTTTACCTGTGAAACTTGGGGTACTCAAAGGACACACAGTATCCATAGCTACCCATTGAAAAGACTCCTCAATCACAGGCAAAGGCATCAATGGAGCTCTCACCTTGCCTCCTGCCTTGCCTACCTTTTGACACTGCTCACAGGTCCTGCAGTACCCTGTTACATCTTTGGAAATTCCAGGCCAATAGAAGTTTTGCATAATATGCCTCTTTGTATGTTTTATGCCCATATGACCTGCAAAGGGAATATCATGGGCTATGGCTAGAAGCACCAGATGGTAGGCTCTATGCACTACCAACTGCTGTACTCTTTCACCTTCTAGCCCTCCCTCAGGTGTCCACTCTCTGTATAGTAACCCTTTGTCCCAGTATACAGATTCCCCCTTCCCTTGAGAATCAGGTGCCTCCCTAGCTACCTGCCTCAGGCCTTGCAGTGTAGGGTCTGAGAGCTGAGCCTGTCTCAACTCTCTCCTTGTAACCCTTCCAGCTCCCCTTTCACTGGATGTCTGGCATCCTCTGACAGTGGTGCCTCACTGTCAGCCTACTACTACTCACCTCTACCTTTGCAGTTACCCTGTCCAAGGGAACATCAGTACTCACAAGCAGCTTTGGCTCACATTCAGTCTCACTGCTACAGAGTAGTTCACTCCCTGAAGTAACCACCTCAGCAGTCCTGACTGCAAGTATGCAGTCTGTCTGGGTCTCCCCCAAGCTACCAGACTTACATTCTTGTCTCCTAGCCTTACTGCATATAACTGCATAGTTACATGGTACTGCCTCATCTGAATCCTTCCCTCTCAGGACATCTGCAGGATGGTAGTTCCATACCCCTGTTGTCTCAAGACAATTCACTTTTGGCATTTTGTCTTTCCCACTTACTGACTCCCTCACCTTTGGTTCCCCACCTCACCTCTGTGGACACCTGTATGCCACATGGCCCCACTGGTTGCATTCAAAACATTTAACCCTAGCTTCTGGATGTGTTCCTGGACTAGTGGCTTGCCCTGCTACTGGTGCATTCTGTTGGGGCAGTCCGTGCTGCCCACCATGGGTTCCTTTAGACCCATGAGCAATACTGGGGGTCCCCTTCCTGTGCAGGGCTGCCCTGCTGGCCAGGTATAGGTCTCCCTTCTTCCCCAACTAATCTGAAGTAGCACATTGTCTATCAGCTAAAAAGATTTTCATGTCCTCAGGCAAAGTGCTAAGGGCTTGTTCCCTCACCAAAAGGTCTGCCATCCCTTCAAAAGTGGTGACCTGACATCCACTCTCCCAGCAATGAAAATAAAATGCTCATTTCAACAACATATTCACATACATTTTCATCTGTCTTACATCTATGCTCAGGAAACTTTTTCCTGTACATTTCAGGTGTTAGCTTAAAACATTGTAACAAACATTTCTTTACAGCAGTATAATCAAAACAGACAGAGTCAGGCATTTGTGATATACAGGTTACAGCTTTTCCATTGAGTATTGGGGTCAGGAACCATACACAGAGCCTTTGGTCAACACTATAATGTTTGTATACCCTTTCAAACATGTGACTGAAACTATCAAAATTATCCCCCTCTTTAGATTGCAGAAGAAATTTACTGACCTGTTGTGCTTCTAGGGTCCAGTTAATCCCTTCCCCATTACCTCCATGACTCTGGCGAAGAGTCAGCATTTCCCTCTCATGCTTCCTCTGATGCTCCTTTTCTTTGGCTTCTATCTCCAAACGCCTGGCCTCCAACTCAAGTCTCTTTAGCTCCAGCTGGATTTTTAAGTCCACTGCAGAAAGGTTGAGCTGTCCATTCTCCAAGGATATTGTATTTCCACTGCCAGTTTGATTGTCCTTCGCAGAAAGGTTGAGCTGTCCTTTCTCTGAGGATATTGTATCTCCACTGCCAGTCTGATTGTCCTCTTGGATGCTGTTTTCTGATGCAGCTGTAACCAAGGCTGCAATCAGGTCTGCCTTAGTCAGGTTTCCATGCACCAGTCCTCTAGCCTGGCACATCTCCACCAGCTGGCTCCTTGTCAGCTTTCCATACTCCTGTGCTGACATGCTGCCTGCTCACCCTGACTAACTAAGCTAACAAAAGAAATAAAACAATTGTGATCTGAACTCTGTATACACTGCATGGCTGATTTAGAGTACAAAACACTTTCAGAGATCACTGTACATAAGCTACAGGATTCACTCTACCCATACCACTGCCAAACTCTTGTGAGGATATCTTAACCCAACCACTGCACCACTTGTGATAACCATGCTCTGGCCCAGCAATCAAGCAACCTCAATTCTCACCACTAACACCAGGGAAGTCGTCTCCTAGAAGAGGAAAGGATAACTAATGCACACAGTAAAGTACAATTTCCCTTAAGTGCACACAGAGATCACAGTCAGTCTGGGGCTAGTTGCTCCCTTGCTCCTCAGGTCCCCAGTAAGATGCCCCACTGGCGCAGCTATAGGGTTCCAGATCTCAGCCTAGCTGGCAAGCTAACCTCTAGTACCCTCTCTGTCCAACCAGTGCTTCGTGTCCCTGCCCAGGTAGCTGACACACATCCACACTTTGAGATAAGTATTTATACAACTTCACAGACACTCCTGGGAAAGGCTGACATAGATTCTCCAGCTGTGCCCCTTTACCCAGACTATGCAGTAGTAATTCCTGCCACCACCAGCTAATATAGTTATCAGCTACCCAAAGGCCCTTGAAAGAGTGTCCAATTATTACTGTGCAATATTATTATCCAATTGGTAATGTGACTATTCACTCTAAGGCTTATTTTAGAGTGGCCTATTACAATGAACTCTATAAATATGCAATGTACTCTAGAGACTATCTCTACACAAACCAGCCACAGGTAGAGGTTTTAAAAATATTTAATAATAAATAATTAAAACACAAGACAATACTATTACACCACAGAGATATCTAAGAGTTTAGAGATCATATAGAAACTTAAAACAATACAGAACAGGTCTGATGTAAAAAAACAATCTAACTTTCTAATCTTTAGCTAATCTTAAGAGAAAACACAGTGCTATAATCCTACTTACATACATAAAGAGCATAAGCAGTACTGGGGTTGATGGTCCAAGACAAATGCTTTTAGTCTCTCACTGAACAATAGTTTTTCAAACACTAACAAACAGCTCTGCTAAAGCCCTCCCAAATTACATAATTTTAACACTTAGATTTTCCCAGTATTTACATTACATCATCTTAACACTTAGTCTGGAGTTCCCAGGCCACAAATTGCATTAATTAGCAAGCTAACACCTGCTCAGGAAACTACAACAATAAAAGACATTTGACATGTACACTCTAGCAATCATTCCTTAAGTTAAGACAATAGAAAGAATGTGTTCAGCCAGTCGCTTCGGCACCATTTTTTAGATAATTGTAACTTCAAAGAACATTTGAAATGCTTGGCTTGATTTTTCTTACAGCAGATGGCAATGTTGCAACAATCTTGAAGTTCACATTTTACAGTGTTTTCTTTTATTTAAAAACACAAGCCTGCATTTTACATTTATTTAAACAAATGATAGAATTATGTATCAAATTCTATTTGACTAGGCTGGCAACCTTCACACATCTTTCCCCAATCTTCACAGTGTGACAACAACTTAATACTGTTATGTGACCAGACTGACCAAATCAACTGTGCAATACACACATTTAAGTGAAGTGGAGTTATGTATGGGGGTTTTTTTATACCTTTTTAAGATCGGGAGAGAGAGAGATGAACTTTGAAGAAGGTTTAGAGGAATAACAGGGGTAGGTATATAGGGTTGGTCAGGACATACATGACAGACAATGATGGTGATAAACATGAGATGGAGGACAACACCATGATTGGGGTTAGGTATGAGAATTTTGAGGTGCACCCCCACCTGACATGAATAAAATGGAAATCTAATCCTCACCCTCAGAACTGTCACCACTGCCTCCTGCCATAGATGCCTGAGTCAGTGCCAGATGACTCAGACATTTTACAATCCACTTCTGGATTCCCTCCATACAGCCAACATAGACACTGAAGTGCCTCTTCATAATTTCTTCCACCAGCCCTGTCAGATCCAGTCGGGTGACATAATCACCACCTTCACTGGCACCACTTCCTAGTGGACATCATTGGATAAGCCCCTGGGGCAAAGCTATTTGATTCAGGTGGTACAGGTAGGGCAGGTGTTATGGAGACAATACTGCCATGTTGTGACTCAGAAGTGCTAGGTGCCTCTGCTGCTGGTGGTGGCTCCACCAGAGCCACTTGTGGGAGAAATGGTGGAACAAGCCACTGTGGCCAATCTAGCTCTGTGTGCTGGTGGTCATCATGAAGCAGTAATGAATGCTGAAATGCAATGAAGTATAAGAATTAAAACATATTAGAAATGATAGTGAGAAAGAGGGTTGTGTGATACATAAAAAGTATCATAAATATTTCTGTAACGTTAATGTCACAGTCATTAAAATTTCCACATACACTTTTAAAATGATTAACTTCCAGATATAAATGTATGAGACTTTAAATTACTGTTACGGTAATGCTATGATATCCTTGGCTTTCACATTTAAAAGCATTCTACAGATATTGTAAGTATTTTCAAAGTAGTTTATGTATACCAGTTAATTAATCATGAATTTGGCCTTTTGCATGCTATTCTAAGGCAAGACTACAATGAATTAATGCTGAAATGTAAAATGCTATCACACATATTGTCTGGAATTGAACCCAGATCCATCAATCAATAATTGACTACTTCAGAGCTACATGAGTTAATTGTATAATTACGTACATTTGCTAATGTAGAATATGCATACTCATGTAACTGTCTAGAAAACACTTGTAGCTTGCTGTCTACATCTTTAATAACCTATTGGTAAAATCAGTGCTAGTTTGACATGACCATCTGGAATATCTGAATTTATACTTACCTTGTACCTCTCTGAGGCATTGCAGTTTCTCCTGATGCATTTCCCAGTTGCCTTTGAGCAATAGTGGGGACTTGTATGTGTAGCCATGTTCTGGTAGTGTATTGCATGGTTATGGGGGATATACTTTCAGCACTGAACTGATAAGTGGAACCTATAATATTCCTCCCATCAGCTAAGGAGGTACTTTTCTTGCCTTTTTAGGTAACTGTAATGGTGAGTGCATTGTTCACCCATACATGGGATTGCAGTAGCACAGATCACAGCCTTGCTCGAGGTATTGCAGCCTTGTACCGTGAGCTGATGTATCCCCCCCCCCCCGCAGTAGCCTCCAGCTGTCATTTTTTTATGATTAGGTGTACCAATTTCTGCAACTCCTCCTCACACTTCCTCTGTGCTTTAAATGTGGCATTACCCTCACTATCGCCTGTTATATCTTCCATTCAAAGATCTCAGGAAGATGGCAGGGAATTGGTGCTGTATTAGACCTTGCAGGCTCCAGCTTGTGAGCAATGACAGATACCTCTGAGTACAACATTTTCACAAGAGATGAGACAGAAATGGATTATCTTTACTGTATTTATTATTTTCCACTGTCCATGTGAGGTGAGAAACATGGCAGTAAGCATGTGCTGATCAGTACGTATATGTTCCACAGTTAATCTAGCTTATGCTGGTTGCTGTCTCAACGGGTCTTTATTAGATCACTGAATGCTTAAAAAAGCGAACAGTGATTAATCAACTCTATGTAAGCGAAAGCTTACAATTTCGAACTGTCAGAACAGTGTTTTTTTTTTTCTAGGGAAAAAAATGCTGTTCCAACATAAAAAAATAAATAAAACACTTTAAACATTACATTAAGTGGGGGGGTGGAGCCCCCCACCCCCCCTACTTAACTATGCCAACTCTAAGACCGCACTACAGTGCCGAAAACGACAAAGTAATGAAGTGGCCAAGCAAATTCTTTCCCAGGGAAAGAATTCTCTTAAAAGCCTCTTCAAAATTTTGCCATTTCAGGCTTTTGAGTTTGACCAAGGTGTATTCAAAAGAATGCGCCTTCAGTCTTCTAATAGGGAACCTTCTCAACTGTCAAGATTTTTACAGAATGTTCAGATTTTTGCCTCAAATCTTTGTGGTTTTCTGATAAATCATTGAGGACTGAAGTCACAAATAATGATAGATCTTGGAGTTTTACAATTCATATCATTCAGAAACTGTGTGCTAACACAAAACCTGTTATTCTGGTAGCTTTATAAGTTTATAAGAGTAATATTTAAAATCTGTCCCTATTTTGGGCTGTTGTCCCCCCCCCCCCTTTATTTTAGGCTTTGCAAGATTTCTTGTGCTAAGAGGTTGATTGGTATGGTACTGATGATTTCTCAGTTACATTTCAAGTGACATTTCCCTCTTCAAGACTAGGACAGACCCCCACAAACAGAAATTCATCCTGGGGGCTTCCAAGAATTGATTTGACTGTGAGGAACACCTTGTATAGATTTGTTTGCCTCCCTTCAGAACATACAACTATAGAAATTCTGCTCCAAGACTCCTTGCAACAGTGGAAGACAGATACGTTCTTGTTTCCATGGAATATGTATGTTTTTCCACCCTTTACACTGATATCCAGGGTTCTTCTAAAGATCCAGAATGACCCCCAAAAACTGTGTTGGAGACTCCCTTTTGGCCAAGGCAGCAGTACTTCTCCCTATTTTTCAATTTGGTCAAGGGCAATTGCCACAAGCTTCCATACAGTTTGGATTTACTCACACTAGCAGGGGTTGTATACACCCCAATCTAAAAACTCTTTAAGTAACTCCCTGGATAATAGGATTTTGATAACATTTAGGTATGTTTTTTTTCTGGAGGATGTACAGCAGGTACTAAAAGAGGTGAGAAAACCTAGTCCTGGAAAATTGTATATGTGTAAGTGGAAAAGACTTTGTAGTTGGTGTCAGTAAAAGAACCAGGATCCTCATTAGGCCTAGTTGCGTCTGGTTCTTGATTAGTTCTATGAGTTATTAGCCACTGACCTTTCATATTCCACTATCAAGGTACATTTGTGGTCCATTTCTGTTTGTCTGACCTTGGACCTTCTCTTTCTAATTATGATCGAGTTAAACAGCTTTTGAAAGGGGTGTTACATACCTGTTGACCTATTAAACAGGTAGCTTTTCCTTGGGATCTGAACTTTGCACTTCTAAAGCTTACTCTGTCTCCATTTGAACCAGTTCATGAGGCTGAATTGCGTTTCTTAACTTGGAAGACTCTTCTACTCATTGTTCTGACATTTGCTAGGACAGTATCTGAGTTACAGGCTCTTATGGTAAGTCAACCCTACCTTGTCTTCAACAGCGACAGAGTTTCTTTGTGAAGCAACCCTACCGTCATGTCTAAAGTGGTCTCAGAGTTTACTTTAAGCCAGACTATTAATCCCTCAGTTTTCTTCTCTGAACTAAAGAACAAAGGAGAAAAGATCCTTCATACTTTTGCTGTCCACAGGCAGCTCAGCTTCTGCTTAGGCAAAACTTGAACCTTCAGCAAAACTGACCAGCCCTTTGGCTGCTATGAGGATAAGAGGAAAGATAGTATCAGAATATACCATTTCCAGGTGGTTGCCTCATGCTATTGTCTTTTGTTATAATCACAATAAGCCACTTCCAGGCATGGTTATAGCCCATTTCACAAGAGCTTTGGCTTCTTCATTGGCTTTAGGGAAAAGGGTAGACTCTAGAAGTATTCTAGAGGTAGCAACAAGGTCCTCTGTGCACACTTTTACAAAGCTACGACAAACTGGATTCTTTCTCCATGTCCAGAACAGGCTTTTCAAGGACCATTCTCAAAGGGCTCCGGGAGACTTCATTTTTTTTGGCTTCCTCCCATTTTCCTTTTTCATCTCCAAGCTATAGTAACCCACCCATACAGCTCAGGCTGTTGCAACAGTGATCTGTGTTGGAACACACCACAGTTGTGTAAGTAAACTTACTTAACATTAGATGTTCTGTTGCAGTAGGCTCCCATAAGTGTAGATTTGTCCACCCCTTTTTGTATATAGTTACTAACTGGTTTGTTTCCTAGCATTATTCTTTATAGTTTTTGCCTCCCTGCTGGGCAAAAAGAAAAACAAAATGCTGTGAAGCTTTTCATGCCTCAACTGACTTTTTATGGAGCTCTGCTTTGCTAGCTCTGGAAATCTGTCCTGCTGCAGTGGGGTAGGACCCATATAGCTTAGGATACTGCAACAGTTAGCTATTAGAATATCTACTATTATACTGTTTCATTTACACAGCTGAACTGTATTTTACAGCTTACTGGTACTCCGTGAACATACATGATAAGTATGAGAAAGGTACGAGCTTAGGGAATGTTGTGAGCAATATTTGAGAAATATATTATAAAACACAAAAGTCAGCTTTCAAATGATAAATGTTTTACATATATACATGTATTCCTGCAGTACCCTGTCCTCTGCTGACATCTATGGTAAAATAAGCATAAATCAGTAACATTTTTACATATATACATGTGCACTTTCAGCATCTCATTCTCAACTGACATTTACTACAAAATAAGCATAAATCAGTAACATTTGTATGTATCCATCCAGCATACAATTATCTACTAGCATCCACAATAAAATAAGCATAAATCAATTACAAAGTAACACTTTTAAAGGAGTTACAGGACCTTTTTAAGCAGCTACAGATGTTTGTCAAGTTAAGCTATAAATCTCAATAGAGATTCACTTAGGCTGTTAAACAGCACATGAATAGCTGATTAACTGAACAAGCGAGCTATAATTGTGTGTTCAGCCAAGCCAGTTAACATCTGGATTAAACAATGGAAAATCATAATGAGTTTTTGAAACTGCATGTTTCTTGTATGACAGTTGTACAGAAGTTATTTTTTTACCTGTGGTCAGTAAAGCAAGATTTCTACTTTATGACCTAAAAGTTACTAAATCTACCTACAGCTGGCATTAGTATCTACCCTTTCTGGAGTGAGTTATTTTTACAAGAGACTGACATTTAAATTACTGTCTACTACTATACAAACACCACAGGAAAGTTATACATGCTAAGAAACTGAGTTCTGAAAACCAGAACTAGAACTCAGTTACCTCATTGTAAGTATATCACTGAGTGATCAGCTATAAGGTGTAATTAATAAAAATGGTGCTTTCTGTATCACAGCTCTTTTCTTTAACCTTGTCAGTGCTAGCTTGGTATCAATGTCCCTACATCTGTGTTCTCAGGAAAGCTTATAATAGAAGGACAGTCTGTTCTGCCACTGAAATCAAACTGTACTTTAGTCTTTGATCCATCCCACATGCCCAACATATCCTGTATTCCACATCCTACTTCTGAAGGCTTAAAGTGCTAATAACAACTGAAGATAATTCCATATATGCACCCCTGTTGGGAATTCTTCAAAGCTTAAATATAATTTCTTCACCTCTTCTTTCTAAGTAAGGATATGCACCCTAATCGTGGCCCAGCATCACAGGTAATCATGCTCTCAGAGTGGCTGGATAACTGCTAGAGCATCACCTCATGTTATTAAGCAGGCATGCAATAATGCCCACAGTCAATGGAAAATCTGTCTTGGCTGCAAGCATGTCTTTTCCACTGCACTCTCAATAGCCTGGCAATCACTGAATCAGTCTTGACAAAGATAGTTTATCCTTCACAGTAAAGTACTGACCACAGGGTTCAACATGTTTTGACAAGATAGACAACAAAAGAGACAGAGGGTGTAACAATTATTCACAAAGACCTCTTGCGATGTCCACTCCCTCCAAGCCAGCTCCCATTCTTATCTTACAAGGAATGTGTGTTCCTCTCAGCAGATATAAATACTGCAGAAATAATGAAAAATAATTAACCAAGCTTTTTATTCCACCACATCCCCTTTAAGATACTCTTGAAGAGTCATTACATTGGCTTGCATCCATAATTAAAACTGAAATAGTAATAATGGTAAATTTCAGCACTGACTAGAGGCTGTCTTTTTTGCTTCTCGCTACACATTTTGTTTGAAACAGTACAGTTAAGTATGCTACCCTCTGGCAGAGAAAGTTTTCAGACCTGGATCCCTGTATCCGTATCTGACATTGTACTGCAGTTGCTTACATTACAAATGGCATTATCATTGACTAATTACCCATGTTTGCTGTTAGGTTTCAGGGCATAATCCAGAAAACACTTTATAGCTGTCCTCCAGAAAGCTCAGCAGTTTCAGTACAAATGTCAGTACTAATATATTTAACCGTAGAAAATGGACATTGTAAATACTGAAAAATGACTGGCTAAAAGGAAAAAAATAATATAATGGTGCTTAAAGCCTGATTAGATAAAAGAGCTGATATCAGGAAGGTGTGTCAGAAATAAAAATGCCATACAATTAATTCAGTATGGTTAGGGTTGCAGCAGAATCTTTAAATTGACAGTACTTGTGCAGCAATTCCAACATAGGCTCACAGGTCGATGCATAAGTACCAGGCTAGCTGCCCTTACAGGCCATTTTAAGCCTAGTCAGTTTCCCTTATGGTGCTTGAATTAACCTATTCCAATTGGTTTTAGATTGGCCTTACGTATCCTTGTAATGCATTTCTCACATTGTTAATAAAGGCACATCCTTAATTCATTCTCTGATTCCCAAAACCTGGCACCCAGAAACATTGCATGCTGGCAATACTGATGTGGTTTAAAAATGTTTCAGTTTACTGCCACACATAACTTCAAAACTTGGAAACGGTATGCGTTTATGTCAGCTTCCACATAATGTACCAAAAAATATTTAGAACATCACAGCAGCCTGAATTAATGCCTCATCATGCTTAATTTAGTAAAATCTTTGTCACTGTAGCAAGAATAGTTGTCAGGCTCCATAGGATCATAGGATCATAGGAGATTACTAGGCTACTGGCCTTGAGGTCCTTACAAGCCTAGCCAAAAGTTTAGCCCATGTTTTGACAAATCAGCATCCAATGCCCCTGTCCAGCAGGTACGCAGCTGGAATCCCAAGGGTATATTTTCTGTTTCCCATCCAGTTATCCAGGTTGTGCTTAAAAAGGGATAAAGAGGTACTCTGCTTGATGTGTAGAGGGAGTCTATTCCATAGATGGGAGAATCTCTGGGACACAAATCTGTCCCGCCAACAAGTCTTGTTGATGTCACAGACAAGGTTGAGGCCGAGTATGTGGGTTACTCGAGTGGAGCTTGACTTGTAGATATGCAGCAGTCCCATCAAGGTGGAGTCCGCGATTGCCTTATATGCCAGACAGAGGTCACCTCTGAGGAGTTTGTATGAAACTGAGTAGAGGAATAGGGCTTTTAGCCTATCTGTGTATGGTAGATGTTTGAGGCCCTGGATTCTCCTGGTGAGGAATCTCTGTGGTCTCTACAGCTGCTGCATGTGCTTTGCGAGGTACATGCCTAAAGGAGCATTGTACTCAATAATGGGTCTTATAAGGGAAAACTACAGGGATGTTATGACCTCCTTGTCTCTGGATGAGATACTCTTACTTATGAGGTGGGACATGTAGAAGGCTTTCCGTACAATGGAAGCAACATGGTGGTCAAAAGTCAGGTTGCTATCAACCTGGGTGCCCAAATCCATCACAACTGATTGCCTGCTTAGGATGTTGTTATTAATGTGATAATTTGTGGGGACATCACTCTTCCCAAAGGGGATGATGATGCATTTTTTGGTGTTCAGCTTGAAGCCATGTTTCTGTCACCAGTCATTTGTCTGAGTGAGACCCTCTTGGATGATGTCCACATCACTAGGGGAACTGATAACAGCAACCAGCTTGCAATCATCTGCAAAATTGGTCAGCCATAGCCCACTGGTTTTGGCTTGCACCTCAGAAAAGTATATCCCAAATAACAGAGGCCACAAGACCGAACCCTAGGATATGCCGCTTGTTACGGGTCTACTGCTTGAGGTGGCTTCCCCTATTTTGACTATGTGGATTCTATCAGTGAGCCAGTTTGCTACCCATCTGGTAACACATGGATTGATGCTGAGTTGAGAGAGTTTATCTATTATGCCCAAGCAGGGAATAGTGTCAAAGGCTTTGGCCAGGTCAAGGTAGGCAGTGTGCACCGTCTTCCCCTCATCCATGGCTTTGGTGACTGTCTCAAAGATATCGACCAAATTTAGCAGACATGACCTCCCCTTGATGAAGCCAAACTGTATGTTGGTGATCTTAAAGAAATCCACCAGACATGTAAATGCTACAAGGATTATGGCAGTTACATGCATAACAAATTATAACACTTCGGCGGTTTAACCGTGCTTTAATGTGGTTTATGTTTTTTTCCCAAGATATGTAGTACTGTAATAGATGATTCCTAAAGCAAAAACTAATACAATTTGGGGCTAGTCTAGTGCAGACAATTAAGGTTATGTGGTGTTAACCAGCTGCTTCCTGTACGCCAAGGTTTGAGTCTCTCATCCAACTTGTAACTGAGAAAGTTATTTACCTGGACAGTGCTTTGAGTAACTGAAAAATGGGATTTGCTTCACAGTGGGCGCTTGGATCATATACCTAAAAATGTGCTGTTGGCACAATGTATCCTAAAATAATAACTCTGAGGTAAAGCTTCTTACTCTTGCTTTTTTGTGAAAGTTGTTGATTTTTCTTTTTTTTTTTTTTTTTTTTATATATGAGAAACTGTTTTGTAATTTCATTGTCTTTTGGTCACCGTTTTAATGGATATTGAAATGCATGGCTAATATGCTTAATGTTGATATTTATGTGTTGCTGTTAAGAAATGAGTTAGAAGTATTACTCCTGTTTGGAAAGGGCTTCTTCATCATTTGATGAATTATGTACAGTAATTTTACATATGCTGATTTTTTAGAGTTCTTTGCACATAACTACAGATTTCCTTAAGTGAGATGGGACACAGCTATAAACGTGTTAATCCAAATAACATAGTGTGTTTGGTTGTTTTTCATATAACATATAGATCAACCAGAAATGTTCTGCTTTGTTTTTTCTTTCTTACTTTGGGGGGAGTGGGCATCAGACCTAGACTACAAATGTTTTCCACCAGTAACTGCAAATATAACTAAATAAAAATACTACTCTTCTTGCTGTATGTCTGTTCTGGTTGGAGGATAGTCACTTTTTACAGTTAAGCAGTCCTAATATAATCAACCTTAGAAAATGCACTTGGTGAATATTGAAACATGACTGGCTAAAAGCAAACACTACTGGGGACTACCTTTTCACTAAAACTGGAAAAATGTTAATGAAACACTTTCCAGCAGAGAAAAGATATTTTACAATATTAAAGCACCACTGACGCCATTATCAAACTACATTGATATCCTCAACAGTGGACATTAGAGGAAAACAACAGACCTCCCAGTGGTAGGGAGGCTATCTACCTGCAGCATCAGGCCTCATACCCACCATATTGGGTGTTATTGCTTACACAAAAACTGGACTTCCGTGAAAAAGTCCCTTGCACACCCATTCTTTGGAGTCTGTAAGTAAATATTTCAACTTTACCTTCCTGTCAGTCCTCAAAAGCCTGGCCTCACAAGACAGCATCAAGTCACACCCGAAGTCTAAATCACATTAAAGATTATGTTACATATTTCCCATTGAGAACAACTGCCTTTCTTAATCTCTTTAGAAGGAATAGGAATTGCAACAGGCTGTGGAGGGGTGATTCATCACTGGGACAAAGCACAAATTCCCTAAGATTCCAAGAGCAGAATAATTTATTTCTTACATTTATTTCATTGAATTGCACATCTTAGCACTTATAATTGTGCTATACAGCTAATCTACTACATTTTGCACTGTTATAAAGCTTTTTTTTTAGTTTCACTGCATTTGTATAATGTTTTATACTGTTTTAACTGTATTTTTCATTGCTTGTGTTTCATTACTGTAATTGCATTTTTACCTAATTACTTAACTGTAAACTCCTCTTTCATACTGATAATTGTATTTTCTGTTTGTGAGTGCTCTGTCTGTGCTTTTCTGTGCATTTTTTGTGAGGCTTCTGTGTTCTAGTCAGGTAGCATAGTCTCGATAGAGGCCTGCTGTTATCCAGGCCTGGTTGTTTTGTTTGTTGAGTTTCCTGTGTTTCTGGCAGCCATCTTCTGCTGACAGAGAACACAGAGCTAATCGGAGGAGGGGTACTGACTACAACTCTGATCTGTGATATATAACAATAAGTATCCTGTTTTTTTTTTTTATTATCTTCACTAGTTATTGCTTATTCTAAATATTTATAGCACTTTTTATTGTCTGTTGCATACCTTTATCTGTATTTTATTGCTAAAAACCAATCTACATGGTTGTACTAAAACTGTCTGCCTTACAAGGCCGGATAAATAAGGTTTTTACTGTCACACTGTTTGTAAGGTATTAACTGGAAATTTTCTCCATTTCTTAAACATGTTTGTTTGTTCTGATTTCATGCCAATGGGTGTATCATATAACTGATTTGTTTGCAGTTAAAAGCATTCTCTAGAGTCTCCTTGCTCCATTATCTGTTTAAAACTTTCATTTAGTGGCTCACTGCTGTTTTTGTGCTGTGCTAAACATTTCTGTAGTGTTTTCTGCCTAACATAGTGTAGCTAGTAGCTGTAATAGTTTCCCACCCTCCCTCGCTGTTGGTGTCTTGTTCTTATATTTGGTGGCTTTGCAGTTGCCCGCCCCTACTGTAAATTTGATCTGGAACACTCCTCTCAGTCTAGTGTCATTAGCTCATTCTACCTAATACAGAGAGAACATTTGAGAAGGCCAACCCACTTAGGTTCATAGGTTCATAGGTTCATAGGTTCATACTAGGCTATCTGCCCGAGGGCATTTACAAGCCTAGCCCATCGTTTTGTGGCTTACGCCACCCCTTTAGTATGGGGAACTATACCCATTATTTTGCTGTGCCTCTGTCGAGCAGTGACACTGAGGTAATCCCTGGGGTATATCTGCGATCTCCCATCCATTGGTCAAGATTTCTCTTGAACAAGGCCAGCGAGGTGCTCTGCCTCACATGTACCGGGATTTTGTTCCACAGCATAGGGAGGCTTTGGGTGATGAATCTATCCCTCCAGCACGCCCTATTAATAGCCGTGTCGAGGTTTAAGTCTCCCGCCCTTGTGGCTCTGATGGAACTAGATTTTGTGAGGTGAAGCATATTCATCAAATCTGGGTTTGACATGGCCTTGTATGTTAGGCAAAGGTCACCTCTGAGCAAGCGGTAAGCGACTGAATAGAGCTGGAGTTCTTTCAGTCGGGCAGCATAGGACAGATTTTTGAGACCCTTTATCCTTTTGGTGAGGAACTTTTGTGGCCTCTCCAGCTGCTGCAAGTGTCGGGTCAGATACATTCCGAATGGGGCATTGTACTCAATCATTGGTCTGATGAGTGATGAGTAAATGGAGACCATGACCTCCCTTGATCTAGATGAGAATCCCTTCATGATAAGGTGGGCAATGTAGAAGGTCTTCCTGACTACTTTAGCTACATGGGTGTCGAATGACAGACTACTATCAACCTGGGTCCCCAGGTCCCTGATAACTTCTTCTGTGCTCAGTGGATTGCCACCTATTTGGTAGCTAGGGGTAACCTTGTTTTTCCCGAAGGGTATGACTATGCATTTTTGGCATTTAACTTTAGGCCGTGGCTCTGGCACCAGTTATCCATTTCTGTGAGACCCTTCTGAAGGATATCTGTGTCAGATGTGTTTTCTACTATGGCCCAGTTTGCAGTCATCTGCAAACTTTGTCAGCCATAACCCTCCTGTGTTTGCTTGTACTTGAAAAGTAGATGCCAAACAAGAGTGGGCCCAGGACTGAGCCCTGTGGGACACCACTTGTGACAGGCTTTGAGTCTGACATGGCGCCAGCAACTCTGACCCTGTGGGTTCTGTCACTCAGCCAGTTTGCAGCCCATCTTGTGATGTATGGGTTAACATTTAAGCTGATGTTTTTCAATGATACCCGAGTGGGGTATTGTATCAAGGCCTTAGCCAGATCGAGGTAGGCTGTATGGACTGCCTTTCCCTCATCAATGGCTTTGGTGACTATTTCAAAAAGTCAACCAAGTTTAAAAGGCATGATCTGCCTTTGACAAAGCCAAACTGGGTTGGATCCAAAGTCTGCAAATTCCTATGTCTTTATTTATGAGGTCCATTATGATCCTCTCCATGGCTTTGCAGATAAGGCTTGTCAAGCTAATGGGCGGTAATTTCCAGGGTCGGTGGAGGCACCGCCTTTGTGAAGTGGGACCACAGTTGCAGTCGCCACTCCATCCAGAGGTAAGACTTTGATTAAACAGCTGTCCTAGCTGTGGGTTTAATTCCTCATTGAGTTCGTGGAGCACACAGCCGGGACACCATCAGGTCCCATGGATGCTGTGTTTTTGCTTTGGAGAGAGCAGTTCTCACTTGGCTGGAGATGTTTGGGGGCTGCAATTGTTTGGTATAGATATCTCCTTTTGGGGAGGGGAGAAGTTTGCACTGAACCTGTCAGCCAGTATGTTGGCAATGTCTGTAGGATCAGTAATCTTCACATCATTTTGAACTAGTTCTGAGCATATCTGGGAGTTTCCTCCTAGGTTTCTAACATAGCTAAAGAAGGCCTTATGATTGTCTTTTGAGTCTTTAGCTATTTTTCTCTCGAAATTTGCTTTGGATGATTTTATGAGAGCTCTTAGTTTTTACTTATAGTGATCAAGGGTGTCTTACCTTTTAAGGATTTTGCTCTATCTTGTAGTAGCTTCCTCCTTTTGTTGTAGAGTTTGTTTATGGCTGGGGTCCACCAGACTGGACGCTCGCCTTTGGTACAAAGAGTCTTTGTTTTGCTTGGGATTGCCTTATCCATGCAGTCCTGCAGGTGCTGGTAGAAGGCATTTGTAAGTGATTCAGCGGCTTGAGTACTGTTCCTTAAAGGAGACCACACTAGTCTTTAGAAGTGTGAAGTCGGCTTTGAGAAGTTCTTTACTGTGGTCTTTTTATTTCAGGTGGGGTGGGATGAGGACCTCCAGCGAGATTAGTTTGTGATCTGATCTCACCAGTGAGGGTATAGTGTTGAACATTGTGCTCCCATGTTCGTGATGAGATCAAGTATGTTATCTCCTCTTGTGGGGATGGTGACTAGTTGTTCCATGGCATTTGAGTTTATGAATTCCAGGAACTTTTGGGCTAGGGTGTTTGGGCTTGAGTAGTGTTCCCAGTCTATATTAGGGTAATTGAAGTCGCCTAGTATGATGGTGTTTGGTGATACATTTATCCCCTCTAGTGTTTTCAGGAATGCCATGTGAGGTTCCTGAGTTTGTGAGGTGGCCTGTAACATGCTACAATTTGCAGAGCAGTCTTGCCTACAGTTAATTGCACCTGGATGGTCTCCGATGCATCATGCGTTGCCACCAGTCTTGAGGTGTGGGTGTCCTTGATGAATATGGATACCCCTCCTCCTTTCTTGGTATTGTCCGGATTTTGGGGCCGGAACGCATGATATGAGGTAAAACCTGATAGCGCTGGGGTGCTCTCAGGAGCCTTGAACCAGGTTTCTGTCACAGCACAGACATCGATGTTCTCCATACTAAAAAAAAAAAAAAAAAAAACTTTGCTAGAATCTCCTTGTGTTCTGACTGAGTGTGCTTCTCAGCTGATAAGTATATTTTTTTGGTACTTTGTAACTGTTCAGAGTTGAATAAAACAATAATTGAATTCAGCTCAGAATACAGTCTGAATAAATTGCATTTATTTAAACTGCATTTGTTTTAATATTGCTACACACTTAAGAGTGCTAGCTTGCACTGCACTTGAATTGTTTTTAGTGCTGTCAGCTGCTTTTCTGTAAAAAAAATCCTAAGCTTGTTCCCTGCCTTTTCTGAACTAGTCTAGTCCAGATACAGATTTGCTGTATCCAGGACTGTTTGTAAGCTTCTGAGCCCCCCAAGCCTTTCTGTGTTGGAGGGAAGCTGTCTAGCTTATCAGTGAGAGTGGTAAGCACTAGGTAGCCTATCTACCACAAGAGGAGTGGTTTCTGGTCCAGAAATTGTAGTTTACTGGCCGTTTGGGCAGTTTTTTCCATCTCTTTCAACTTTCTGGTTTAAAAGCCTATATTTGTGCTTGTTTCCCGCCTTTCCTGTAACTAGTCTGGTCCAGATACAGAGTTTCTGTATCCAGGACTGTATGTAGGCTTCTGAGCCCATCAAGCCTTTCTCTGTTGGAGGGAAGCCTTCTAGCTTATCAGTGGGAGTGGTAAGCACTAGGTAGCCTAGCTACCGTAAGAGGAGTGGTTTCTGGCCCAGAAGTTGTAGTTTATTGGCTGTTTGGGCAGTTTTTCCATCTCTTTCAACTTTCTGGTTTAAAAGCCCACATTTGCACTTGTTTCTCACCTTTCCTGTAACTAGTCTAGTCTAGATACAGATTGCTGTATCCAGGACTGTTTGTAACCTTCTGAGTGGTGCCAAAGTCTTCTCTTCAATTTTCCCTTAGATCTGCTAGTTCTCTCCTCTCCTGCACTTTTACTAGCTTATTAGTCTAGCACTTTACCAGACTTCTTGTAGCAATTATTGTAGCACATAAAAGTGCTACCAGTACTAAACATTCTACAAGGAAACAACTCCAGTACTTATTATTAATGCCCACCCCTCCAGACATGTCTAAAGGTCAGTACCCTGTGCTTTCTCCTATTACCCTGGTGAACTTGGGCATCCTGAGGCAATGTAGCAACTGCCTCATGTACACTGACAACCCTCTCCTCTTACCTCCCAACACTCAGACTTGCGAGAGATGCACTTATATATCCAAATTGGAAGCCACACACTCTCCAGCCAAGACTGGAATAGCTGGTCAAGAGGAGAAGGTCATCACTTGTACCACACCACATGAAACACATAGCCCTCCAGAACACACTCCAGCACTGCCTTCACATAAAAACACAAACCACACACCCACCTTAGCGGAGGTTCTCAATAAAAATCTACCCAAACAGCAGAGACCTCCAAGGCAGAAACGCACTCGACCACCACAACACAACACTAATCACGAGACACATAACTCTCCTAAACAGTGTGTCACTCAACCAAAGCCCCTAAGGCAAAACAGCATGCCCAACACATTAGCCATAGGTGACTCGACAGTGAGGCACTCTAATGTCCCACTCACTAGGCTGAATAAGGAGAAAGTAACAGTCAGCTGCTTGTCAGGTGCCATGATCCGCCACATAATGCACGCACTCAGCTCCCTCAACAACAGGTAAAAATATGACTCTGTCATTGTACATGTGGGTGTGAATGAACTGAGACGTACCTCCCTGGACTACATGAAAAGAGACATGGAGGAGCTCTTGGATTATGTAGCCCAGGCAGGTATAACCCTTGCACTGAGCAGCATCCTACCATCACCCAGAATGATACCACAGTACAAGTAGAAAATTATTGATTTCAACAATTGGCTAAGTTTCTGATGTCATTCTAAGGGGATACAGTATCTATCTGCCTGGGATTACATGATTGACAGACCTCGATGCTTTGCCAGAGATGGCCTGCATCTGTCACCCCTGGGCATTTGGATACTGGCCAAGGCTCTTGCCACCCCTATAGTGACGTTTTTAGGCAGTGTTCCAAGACCAAATTATCACCATAATAGCTGCAAACAAATGCAATCTGAGGGTCATGCTGCTCAGTGCTAGAAGTCTAAATCTCAAAATGCACTCACTCGAAGCACTCCTTAAAATGGAGAACATCAACATTTGTGCTGTGACAGAGACCTGGGTCAAGGCAGCAGAAAGCACCCCTGCACTACGAGGCTATAACTCATTCCACACCTTTCGGCCCCAGAACTTGGATCGAAGCTCCAAAGGCAGTGAGGTTTCCATATTCATAAAGGATGCGCACACCTCCAGACTGGTAGCCTAACATAACATATCAGAGATACCTCAGGTGCAGCTAACATTGGGTAAGACAGCGATTCAGGTCATAGCCTGTTATACGTCCCCAACCATGTCCCAAGACTCACACTCGATGTTCCTAAGCACCCTGGAGAAAATTAGGGCCTAACCTAACGCTCTCATACTGGTTGACTTCAGCTAACTCTCCATTAACTGGGAAAACTACTCATGTACCAATACACTTACCTAACATTTCCTGGAATTCATTAATTCCAATGCCCTGGACCAGCTAATTCTTACCCCCACTAGAGGCAGCAATATCCTTGACCTGGTCATTACTAACATGTGTGGCTGTTGCTCTACACCAATAGTCAACTCCTCCCTGGTTAGATCCGACCACAAACTAATCACCTTGGAAATCCACATCCCTCCCACCCCCACCCCCGCAAAGGTAACTACCATGAAAACTTCTCCAAAGCTAACTATGGGCTCCTAGAAACACAGTTGGCTAACTTCACGGCACCCATGCAAATGGAGAATGACTGCCGAATCATACACCAATGCACTGTACGAACACATACACAAATGCATGGATCTCGCCATACCCAATAGAACCAAGACACTCTCCTCCAGAAAAAAGCAAGCCAATCTGGTGGTCCCCTGCCATAAAAAACTCTACAAAAGAAGGAGGAAACTGATGCGGAATAAGGTGAAGTCCCAAGACTGGAAAAACTCCCTTATCAGCCTCAACAAAAAGTTGAGATCCCTCATCAAATCCTCTAAAGTTAGCTATGAAAACAGAATTGCAGCAGATAGTAAAGACAACCACAAGGCCTTCTATAGTTATGTAAAGAATCTGCATGGCAATACCCAGATTTGCTCTAAGCTACTGCACAATGGTACCTCCTATACTGAGCCAACAAATATTGCCAATATACTGGCCGACAGATTCAGTGCCATCTTTACCCCTCTC
The DNA here is from genome assembly GCF_019279795.1 of Protopterus annectens. Classification (NCBI taxonomy): domain Eukaryota; kingdom Metazoa; phylum Chordata; order Ceratodontiformes; family Protopteridae; genus Protopterus; species Protopterus annectens. Next base: position 324,634,756 of record NC_056745.1, on the reverse strand, counting down.
ACCCCCCCAAAGGACCAATCACAATACCAGTAGATTGCCAGGCACCCAGTAGTACTGCTGCACAGCTTAAAACAGCAATGTCCAAGGCCAAGAATACAGCTTCTATGGGACCTGACAATATCCCTGGCTGTGTTCTACATGAACTACAGAGCGAACTGGCACCTCACCTGCATGCCCTGTTCAATCATAGCCTCACCTCAGGCTTTGTCCCTACCGAATGGCGCACTGCTACAGTCATCCCTCTCCACAAAGGAGGAGTGACTACAGACCCTGGGAACTATTGCCCCATTAGCCTGATGAGTCTGATATGCAAAGCTATGGAATGCATCATCATGGACATAATAAACAAGGATATAGGGAATCTCCAAACTCTGGATTCCACACAGTTTGGTTTTGTGAAGGGTAGATCATGCCTGCTCAACCTGGTTGACTTCTTTGAGTCAGTCACCAGAGCTGTGGATGATGGCAAGGTAGTTCATACAGCCTACATTGATCTGGCCAAGGCCTTTGATACCATTCCCCACTCAAGAATCAGAAAAACTCACTAAGCTAGGCAGCAACCACTATATCACTAAACTGGCTCACAGATAGAACCCACAGTGTGAAAGTAGCTGATTCCATGTCAGACTGCTGACCAGTCGCGAGTGGAGTCCCAAAGGGTTTGTTCCTGGGTTCTTTCCTGTTTGGTATCGACTTCTCTGATGTCCAGGCCAACATGAAGGGACTTTGGCTGACAAAATTTGCAAACGATTGCAAGTTGGGAGCTATTATTAACTCCCCAAATTATGTTGACATCCTACAGAAAGGCCTCACTGAGACAACCAATGACTGGTGTCAGAACTATGGCCTTGAGTTCAATGCCAAAAAATGTGTTGTCATCCCCGTTGGGAAAAACCCAGTTCCCATGAATTACCACACTGATGGTAGTCCACTGAACACAGAAGGCATTATAAGAGATCTGGGAACACAGGTTGACAGCAACCTCTCTTTTGACCACCACATTGCCACTGTGGTCAGAAAGTCCTTCTATGTGGCACATCTCATTACTAAGGGCTTTGCATCCAGGAAGAAAAAGGTCATTATCTCCCTCTACTTTTCCCTTCTTAGGCCAATCAAGTACAATGCCCCATTTGGCATGTACTGCACTAGACACCTGCAACAACTGGAGAGGCCACAAAAGTACCTCACAAAGAGGATCCTAGGCCTTAAACACTTGTCCTATATGGACAGACTCAAAAAACTCCAACTATTTTCTGTCTCATATCACCTACTTAGAGACGATCTCTGCTTGATTTACAAAGCCATGTCTGACTCAGCTCTGTTAGAAAGGCTACATCTAAAGAAATCCCAATCCCTCCATACCACATGCTGCAGAGACCTCAACTTCATTACCACAATCAACAGAACATGCTGGAGGGACAGGTTCATAACCCAGAGACTGCCCATGCTATGGAAAAGACTTCCCATACATGTCAAGCAGAGCACCTCATTGGCCCTTTTCAAGAGAAATCTTGATGAGTGGATGGAAAATAGAAAATTCACCCCCGGGTTCACTCCAGTGGCTCTACTCGACAGGGGCAGTGGGAACTAAGGTCGGGTGGCACGATGCCAGGGTAATCCTATGGGCTAGGCTTGTAAAGACTCCAGTGACATTAGCCTAATACACACCTATGAACCTATGAACCTCTGTACCTGTTATGTAATGGACAATATTTTACCATGTGTCAGAATAATAACAGAAACAATCTCTAATGGTATGGTTAGGATTGCAGCTCATTAGACATAGTTAGATCAAAATAGCTCACTCTGTTTTACCGTCTGGATCCTGCATAAGTTAACAGTACAGTATCTGTTTTAACAATATTATACTTTTGAGAACATTCACCACTTTCATCACAGCTACTCATTTCTGCTTCACAACTTGTCACCCCTTCACTTCAAGTTGTCAGAGTAAGCTTTATAAAAAAAAAATATTTTTTAGACATCTGCTCTGTCCATCATCTTCCCTGTCTCTATTCTGATAAACTGTGTATTTGTAGAAAAAAAAACATATTATCAAGCTCTGGAAATCATTGATAGCTATTCTTTTACATAAAGGGTACAACTGCAGTAAAATAACTTTCAGTTCAGTGGTCTTCTGTGTCATCTTTTGCATTATAGAGAAAATGTGTACACTCCCAGGTTTATCATCTTAACAGTCACAGCTTACTATCAGACTCAACATGGATTTCCTTCTGGTCATAAAAGTGGCACGGCTTTCCTTGACATAAATTAATGCACATGTTTGGAGCTTATCTACTGCAGTGTCGGGATATTATTTCTTAACTTGTCAAAATCATTTAACATAATCAGCCACCTTCTCATTCGAAGCATGCTTTGTGCTGCTGTCTGTCTGCAGATGCTACTCACTCGTGCAGCAGCTACGCTGAGTGCAACCCTAAGGTTGTATGATAGGATAATATCACTTCCTATATCTGCCAGCACCACTGAGCATTACACTGGGATGAGTGCTTGTTCCACTTCTATTTTCAATGTTTGTGAATGTCTGAAGGTGACATAGGAACATTGTGGTTTAGGTGAGATAAACCTAGTAAACTTATAATTCTGTTAGGCTGTCATATGTCAGCTATAGAGTCATCTTAGGCATTTATTTAGCCTTTTTTCTGCAAGGCTGTCCAACCTACATCTTTACAAACCCTTAGAGTAGTACCCCGTCAGATATGTGACAGCCTTCTGCCATACTAAAAGCAGTTTGCCAAACCAATATTTCATATGTCATTCATGTGATCAATGTTTATCCCTTTCCTCAATGTACAGTGACCCTGGAGCTGATCAAATTGTCTGGGTTTCAATGGGTGAAGCCACTTGTGAGGAGGTAAGGGAAGTTTCCCCAACAGAACGACAACCACATCATAAAGCAGGTCAGTCTTTTAGCTTTTGATTGCTTTTCTTTTAGACTATATCTGCTGGCAAGCTGGCATAAAACAACTCAGATCAAAATTCTGAAAATGTGTTGCATCCATGGATCATTCACATATTTTGGCATCCATATCAACTCTGTCCTTACAAAAACAGAGTTTTCACATGCTATACAGGGCCAGTCATGGTATGGCTACCTAATCCAGTATAACTACAGCCCATGCTTTCCTGTGAGCTTCCTAATGAAAAATGCTTTCTAAACACTTCTAGTTGGTTTGCATGGTAGAGTAAAAACAACCGAACACACTATGTCATTCAGATTAAAGCATTTACAGCTATATGTCCCATCTTACTCAATGAAAACTGTAGTTATGTGCAGTTGTTTTCTAGGGCAGTCAGTATCAGTTACCATTACTCTGCTTCCCTAAATTCCCTCCACTTCCTGTCCACTGTTACTCCTAGGGGCAATTGTTTGTCAGTTCCCACACCATCTAGTACAGCATCTCAGTTTATATGAGGGTCTGGGAGGCAGAGAGACAGAAAGCCCCCACAATCATTAGTTTTGTACAACAAGCAAAATAATAAGTACATAAATAAATAAATGCATTATTATCTACTGTATTTTTGACAATCCGTAAATTCTTAAGGAAGAAACTATGGTAATCTACTGTTTCTGCACATGATATGTAGGTACCTAAACTGCTTTTCTTCACAAAATGCATGGCAGAAATTAAAGGTTACATGCACTGAGGCATTACTGAGTGTACAATATACAAGGTAACCATTACAATGGAGTACACAACACTATCAAGTAGCAATTTAAGCGTAAGTTAACATTGAAATCTAAGCTTGAGAGCTCCAAAAATGTTTCTGTCAATGAGAATACACTACAATGTCATACACCATCCCCAATCATTATAATATTGTAGTGCATGGAGCGCTGTGATTATGCTCTTATAACCAGAAAAAGACAAATCAGTTAAGCACATCTATAATGCAAGACCCAATCTTAACAATTATTAAGCACCCCCTGATTCACTTGTTAAGCTCAGGTATCACACTAGGCATTTAAATCTGTCAGTCCAGACCAGCAAACAACAGTGTCAGAATTAAAAGATTTTTTCTGCCTGTTGTCTGTGCCAGAAATGTGTTCCTGACTTTCTGTAACAAAATAAAGTGTGTCACTGTCTTTCTGACAGCACTCACTAAGTGCTTTACATTTTTAAAAGTTGGCAAAACACTTAGCATTTGTTTTCTGTAACTAGCAGTGCATAGAGCAGATAGTGTTCCATGCACTACAAAGAATTATAAGTGGGTTTCTGATCATAACCCTTTATTGTGTGTTCTCAACATGGATGCCAAGATTCATTTCTCAGGCTTTGCTCTTGCGGTGAATTTCTTGGCATCCAAATCTTGAATACATAATAATCCAGTTATGATTGATGACCCACTCATAATCCTCTACGTAGTGCATTGAGTGTTGTGATTACTTTCAAATAGCAGGAAGAAAATAAACTTGTAAAGTAATCTCTAGCACGAGACATGATTGCAACAGCACTTGGGAGGGTATCAACAGTTACACACATGGCAAAGTCCTGTTATGATTGGGTATTATGCTAGGAATCTCCTTGCCTCTAAACTGTCCCCAAGTGTTTTGCTCAGTTTTATCCTTCTTTTTGTTCAGAAAATGCATATTGATCCAAAACCTGTTGTTCCATTAACTTTTTAATTGATTTATAGAAATACTTAAAAACTGTCCATGATTTTCTTCCTTTGTATCCCCTCCACCCACATTCTTATGGAAATAAGTTGATAGATCTTCTGCTATCTATATGGCAACACTCTCTAAATGCTTTCAAAGCCAGTAAAACATTTTGCACTTTTTTTCTGTAATAAGTAGTACATGGAGCAGAAGAAGATCCATGCACTAGAAATAATTATGATCAGATCTCCAATTATAACCATTATTATGTGTTCTCATCTTGGCATCCATGTTGAGAATACACAACCATTATTATGTGTTCTCATCTTGGCATCCATGTTGAGAATACACAACCATTATTATGTGTTCTCATCTTGGCATCCATGTTGAGAATACACAACCATTATTATGTGTTCTCATCTTGGCATCCATGTTGAGAATACACAACCATTATTATGTGTTCTTAGCATGGATGCCAAGATTAACCTCTCAGGCTTCACTCTCAAGGTGAATTGTTGGCATTCACGTTGAGAACACATAATAAGCAAGTTATGATCGGAGACACAGTCATAATCTTCTGTATTTTTATTTGTTCATTCATCTATTTATTTATTTAGTTACTTGTGATACAAATAATAATATGTCAGATGTGCAACTATTTATGAGTGTCAGAAGAAGAAATATCTGTGAATTATACTACACACAGTAAGGTTTTCAATTTCAAAGTCAACTAAAATATAAGATTAGTACTGAAATATCTACACACAAAACGTTGAACCAAAACACTAAAGCACAGAAAAAAACTACAAGCTGCCAGATTACTCAGTCAGTAAACAAAAACCTTACACACTAAGTATATTTGCAGGGGGCAAGTCCACTGTACATCAATATCACTGTTATTTGTGTATGCCAATGCTACAGTTACACTATATATGAAAAAGAAGAAATCCATTGGCATAATATGCCAATTCTTATGTATCTCCACTTTAAATAGCTTATAACACCATTATTATGCAGTACCGAGAAAGGGAGCAAATAGCCAAATGCTACGCATTAATTTTGGGCAAACACTGACAAACCACGCATATTTCCATAATCTAAAATCCTCACTTGTCTCTACATCAGACATATAGGTGTTCCACTTCACTATTTTTGACATTTGATATTATTGTCTTGAGATAAATACACACATACATATATATGGTTCCCTGAAGAATGATCAAACTTACAAACTACATAAAAGTGAAAAACCTAAATATCAAACCAAAAAAGATTGAGAAAGAAAAACTATTTCCTCTCCAGAACTTCACATTAAAACCCCCCATAACACTTGCCTCACATTTGTCTCAATAGTGTCAGTGTTACAGAAAGTTTGTTTTTTAAGGTAAGGTGTATGGCTAATTAGGGTTGGGGTAGGGCCTGTTTTATGGTTAGCACCCATTACTAAGGTGGGGGGCAGAGGGAATGGGCCTTAAATAACACATAAGGATGTCCATACAATTGTTTTAAGTATAGACAATAAGCAGGCAGAAAGCTGAAAAAATAACTTTTTTTTCTTTTGAAATATATAAATCATACATTACTTATTGCCCCCATACAAGATGGCACCCCTTCTTCCCTACTCTTCCAATGGCTCTGTATTTAAAAATGTAAAAAAAGGAAACCACTTACTTGTGTAATTAGTCATGTTTCTATGGGGTTGCTGATATTGTACACATATTTTTTTTGGATAAACATTTTTATTATATTTTATAAAAACATGCATGTACAAATCTACATAACAAGAAACATAACATAATAAAAGAATAATCAGGCCAAATCACAAAATCCCCTAGTAACAATAGTTTAAAGCCCCTAGTAACAATAGTTTAATTCTATTTTACCACAGCTTACAAAGACTATATTTGTAATAGTCTGAAAATAGTCTGAAAAGAATAATAAATGAAAGCCATGCCAATAACAACAGGACCTTCTTACATCAGCACTGTTCTTTACCTGCTACTTCCCTACTTTTTATTTCAAAGAGATCAACACTAAAGAGACTAAACAACTGCTAAAGGATTAGACAAAACCTCTCGGACCAGATTTAGTTAACTTCATCCAACCTTTCGTGGAATAGCATGTCAGTTTATTACCAAACCATTAGCCTTCATTTAAATCTCTTTCTCCCTAACAAGTGGAATTGTTTCCATGAAATTCAAGCATGCATTTTTAATAACGCTATGTATATACTCATCATCCAGTGCAAAAGACTGCAGACCTGCTATGTTCTCATAAAGGTATTCAAGAAGGTCATTTATAAGCAAAATTTGAAGCATGTAAATGATTACAGCCTGTTAAGTGACAATCAGAATGGTTTTAAAAAGGATATTACGTCCCACACTACACTCTATACAGTGACAAACTCTAGTTACAATAACATAAATGACAAGTTCTTCACAACCTGAATCTTTGTAAAACAAAATTAGAGCTATTATAATATCTTTATGCATAAACTGAGTAAAGTCAACTTTGGAACAAATAATATAACTTGGTTTAAACACAACTGGATTGGCAGAACTTTTCAGCTTAATTCAGATTAAATATTCTTATATCATGGTACTTTCAACTCTAGGGTTCCCTGTGATTTGATTTGATTTTAGGTTCATTGTTCCCCATGATTTGATTTGATTTTAGGTTCATTGTGCACTGTTTGCTAATGATCTTACAGTCAACTCACCCTGTCTTAAGATAACCATGTATGTAGGCAATGTCCTGAAAAACAGCCACTGTAATACTATTACACAAAGGGGGGGAGGGTGTCCCAATCCTGGAACCTTTTAAGCATAGGTAGTGTCACTAGCCTCATTGGTAAAGCTATGTAACATATTACCACAGTCCTCACTATGCTGGACATTGTAATGGCTTTGTCAAGGAATGTCCTCCCTCTTTAACCTCGTTAATTTCTTTGGAAATAGTGGATAGCAATTATGCAGTATATATTGCATATCTCTATCTGGCCAATGCCTTTAATACTATTCCTCATGCAAGCATTATCAGCAGAATTGTAAATCTGAATCTGAATATAAATCCTTATGTTGTGTGGTGGACAGCTAACTGGTTGTCTGACAAGACCTTGTGTTGTTAGAGTCAGTGGTATCACTTTTGAAAGCAAATATTTTACCAGTGGTGTTCCACAGGCTAAGTATTGGTCCTTCTCCTCTCCAGCATCTAGTTCTCAGACCTTCAGGCCAGCACTCCTGACCTATAATTATTTGTTATTCATTCTTCCTCCAACTCACAATTGCTGTTTAATAGGTAACATCATGTTAACAATTAGTGCAAGGAAAATGGTTTCAAATTAAATGTGAAAAAATGTAGTGTACCCCCTCCAATCTGACACTATCATAAGGTATCTAGGCATTCTTATTTATAATTCCTTATCATATGACCACCATGTCTCCACAGTAGTTCAGGAAACCATCTGTCATGCTTGTGTAATTTCCAGGGACATCTGCTCTAGATCCAAAGAATCTCACTTATCCATTATTCGTATATTTACAGACTTATTACTGATTATGATGCACCTTTTGCCATGCACTTGTCAAAGCATATACCTCAACTTGAGAGACGTCAGAGGTTTAGCTAATTAATCAGTGACCCAAAATTCCTGGTTATCAAAAATAGAGTGGCAGTCCTGTATTTAGTCTCTTACAGATTCCTCCATGAAGGTCTATTTCTAGCCTTTCAAGCAATGAAAGAAACAACCCAGTTGGAGCTCCTCTTCATTCATAGAACAAATAGTACCTCAAATGCCTAATTAAAGGAAACAAACCTTCATCAATAGATAAATCAAGGTAAGTTGCCATAATAGATTCATATCCCAATGTATTCCCCACCTCTGAAACAAACAGCCATTTTATATCAAGCAGAATAGCACATTTTATGCCTTTAAGGTAAACCTAAATAATTGGACAGACAACCTCAAATTTCTCTCTGGTCTATCTCGTCTTGCTCTTGTTGAGGCTGAAGGGAACTTCTGAATATGTTTTTGGCCAGGCCTGTAATGGTCTGCAGACTGATTGCCTAATATGTACCTATATACCAACAAACCTATTAACCTAATGCTATTCGATACTCAGAAAAAACTTGCAGAAACACATTCAGCAGTAATTGAAGACCCAGACAATAACATTATTCCCACCATTAATCAGCAAAGATACTGTGTCCTGAAACTAGAACCTAGTCTTCTCATTCTGTCATGTGCCATACGGAAATAATACCCCAGAAATTATCCCAACTTTAACTTTGATATAAATTAACTTACCTGCTGTCCTCTAGTCAAGATTAACTTGAGCAAAAAATATACTAACACCAAAGGAGTATTGTCTTCCAATAGATGCTTTTCATTCACGAACAGATTCCAATCTATTATAAATATCACAGAATAAAATATTCATGTTCACCACCCTGTCAGACCCCACATACTCACCAGTGTAACCAATGTATAAAACTCAGCTGATCACTGCCCAAAGCAGGTCCCCACTACTCCTCAACATGTATAATTAAAATTATAAAGCAGGGTCTGCTCACCCCTAAGGGTTAAACTAGCTATTACAGAACAGCCTTATAAACTCAGATATATCCTCCATGTGGGAGTAACATTAGTTAACCAACATTTTTCCTGTTGATAAGTGAAAAAGCCTTCTCAAAAATTGGACCAGCCTCATAGAACCACTTTCAGAATGATAAATTAGAAATCAGTTCTCATGTAGTTCATCCAAAACTACCAATAAAGTACATGTAATTTACTTCTTCATAGCAATAAGAGGTGTACACAGTCAAAAAAGTGGCTGTAAATGGTGGTGGTAGAAGGGCTCTTTGTGATTGAAAGCACCTTATGTTCTTATCTGGGTATTATTAAATGATCTTTAATCTGTCTTTGCAGGACAGTGTGTGTGTGTGTGTGTGTGTGTGTGTGTGTGTGTGTGTGTGTGTGTGTGTGTGTGTGTGTGTGTGTGTGTGTGTGACTGATAGAATTGTTTTGGAATACTTTGGCTAGTGTGTGTTTGAGTGAAGAATATTTGAAATATGTGCCTTTTGTCATTATTATTGTTTTTACTTATTTTTTAACACCCATCTGAGAATGATACAGTCAACAGTATAGCTATAATTGCTGGGCTTGGGGGATGTCCATGTCTGATGTGTACATTGTAACTGTTAAATATGGATATTAGCTGATTATAATGATAACAGTTTGAATGGTGTTTTATGGATGAAATGTTCTGAAATGGGTCCTTTTTTCATTACTGGTTTATACATTTTGTTTCACTGCTTACTGAAAAAAACTTTCAAAAATACAAATTTAAAATGCATTCCAACAAATTTTGTTGTATTAAACAAGACATATAATTTAAAACAATCAGGAAGGTGAATCAAAGAATACATGGAGGGGGGTGATAATTTGAAAACAGCCTGGGGCCCAAGATACACTTAATCCATCACTGGCCAGGTGCATTTTCAATGAGTGTGAGTTTCAAGGAAAGAGAAGTTTACTGTTGCTCATGCTAAGTATGTTTACAATGTGAAACTGTTTTGTCTGGTTTAGCAAATGGTCATCAGTGTGCAAAAAAATTGAAATAGGAGTTTTAAATTAAATCCAAATCTTGTAATCATTGCAAAAGTAAAGACAAATATAAAATGCACACTGACTAGTTTGAACAGTGTTTATGGCAGTTGGGGAGAGACAGACAAGTAATGGGACACTGGAATGGTTGGGGGGGCCTGGTCCATTGACCTGCCTAGGGCCCCATTTGACAATGATTCAAATCCAGCTATGCTTATCACATTAGCTATTGTTCTAATAACATCAATATAAAAACTGGAATCAGTCTACCACACACACACACACACACACACACACACATATATATATATATATGTATACAATCATTTATTCCCCAATGACCTGCTCAATCGAGTGTAGGGCCATGGAAAAAACAGAGCCTATCCTGGGTCTCAAATTCTGCAAGGCATTGAAGATAATTTTATATGGGATACTGTTTGTACTTTATCTATCTCAGCCTTCTATCTGTGTTTTACATATAACTGGTTTTATAGTAACCACATATATATAGTTATGCAGTTTATGGGCTGTATGAGCTGTACAGTTGTAGCTCATACATGGAGGGAGTCCAAGGAGGCAAAGCAAAGTCTTCCCTGCAAAACTAGATGTATTTCTATTTCCTCTGGGTTTGCACTTCTTGAACTAATGCAGCCCATTACTGTACTGTGAGCGTTACTTTTCCTTTAGCATTTTACATATCAGACCGTGCCTTAATATGCAAATTGCACAACAGAAACATACAAACCGGTTAATTTAAAATATTACTTGTTCTGAGTTTTAAATGATGTTGATGTTTATATTACTGAGCAGGGGTAAATGCTGTAGATAGTTTTCAGTTAAACAGAGTATGCTTAATGCATTTCAAGTCCATCACAAGTCTAATGGGGACATAACCGAAAGTTCACTGGTGGCATAAACACCAAACTCAAGACATCCCAATTTCTTTCACAACAAAAAAAGAACATGTTGGAGGAATAGATATATATCACAGAAAATACCACTTCTTTGGAATCACCTTCTTCGCCACATAAAACAATGTACATCTCTTACACTATTCAAACTTAACCTGGACAAATGGATGGGTAACTTCAAATTCACTCCTAGTTTAGCACTCTTGTTCCTCAAGGACAGGGACAACATGTAAATGTTCTGCTTATCTTTCAGTATACTTACAATATAAGGGCTAAAAACTTTTTGAGAATTTATGGATAGGCTTCTAAAGATCCTCACAGTTCAACTGCCTAGTAAGTACCTATGAACCTGTGAATGCTGCATTATTCCTTCTCTTCAGATAGTTTGCATTTATCTAAAAACAGCTAAGCAAGGTGCATGTAGAGAACTTATGCTGATTCTTTGCTCTGAGTCTTATTTTATGTATGACAAGATAGCATTGTGCATCACATTTATTTTTAAAGTGTAGTCTTTTGGTTTAATGGAAAATGGCTGGATGACATTTGTAGTTTTATTGTCACAGTTTTCAGATTCATCTAATAAATCACAACATTTTATTCATGTATCTATTTGTTTTATTTAGTTCTATAACTGGCCTCTCCTACACAGTTTTCTTTCTACAGCCAGGCTTGCAGTTGTTCAAACATTTTCTCCAATGCTTTGCAAAAACTTGCCTATCTTCAAGGGTGTGGGTATGCACAGTACATCAAAAAGCTATCTCTTTGAACTACATCAGTGCCCAAAGATAAAAGAATAATAGAGTTCATATTATAAATTGGAATTATTTTTCAAAGTTAAGATATTTCTTTTTAAAGTGATGAACTTTTATAATAGTAATGGACCATAACCAGACTGTGTGAGATTCTTGTATTTGCCTGCTATTGGTGAGGGTATTCTAGTCTGGTCATGAATGCAGTGGCCTTCTGAACAAACAGTACCCCCATAGTAATACATGAATTAAGCACTGTCTGCCATGATGTACAATTATAATACTCTTTCCCTAAATGGTGCAGGTGCTGCTACTTACCACGTTTAAGGGCTTCAGTCTCTTAGGGCTGTTCTGCACAGCCTGAAATCATAGAGAGGTATGATATGACTCATTTGGAAGTCCATTCACAAAGTGTGAGGCCTTAGGCCAAAGAATGCATAAAGTGTGAAGCCTTAGAACAACGACTGTATAAACTGGCACTGACATCTCTGTATCCATCCTCAAAATCTGTCACTTCACTACAAGACTGAAACAGAATGGAATATTTCAAATTTTGAGAATGTACTTCCTGCAACTTTTGTCTTCTGAAGCACATTTTTTTCTTATTTGTGTACCAAAGCCAAACACTCAGGATGCAATGGAAGCCAGCCACCCCCACCCAACAGGAGCAATACCAAAAAAAAGCAGCATGCATGTACAAAGCTATAAATTTGGCGCACATCTGTTAGTTCATCTGGATGTCAGCCCCTCCACCTCAGTATCTTTTTGGGAAGGAAGTGAGAAGTTTAACCCAATAAATAACTTAGGACAGAGCAGCCCTAGTGACCTATATGGGAAACAGTCATTAAATCAAATAAAAGCAACATCACATCCTAAACAAAGTAAAAATGAGTTCTTTTGCAGCTGAAGTTTGATGGTTTACAAATTTATAGTCTATAATTTGTTGATAAGAAATGATCTTGGGATAGAGCCAAGATGGTGTCTAATGTAAGTTGTTTAACATTAGTGAGCCTTAACTGTTAGAGATGTATTGGATATTACTAGGAAACTGCCACAGAGAGTTTATGCCTAAAAATAAAAATAATGGGGGAAAGACTCAAATCAGAAAATCTAGCTAGGAAAAAAATAAGATAGGTTTAAATCCTTCCATAGGGTTTTAAACTGTGTTTTTATCATGCAGGCTGTACTTCATGATAATGAAAATTAGTGTAGTGTATCTACAGTGGTATTTCCCTTACTAGTGGTGATGTAATCTCAATGAATCAAAGCCTGCCACTTGTTCCTTTGCTTAACAGCTTTTTGCAGGAAATGGCCATAATTTAAATTTGTATATCAGAAAGTTGTTGTTGTTCGGCTTTTCCCAGTTAGGGGTCGCCACAGCAGAACTCCGGTCCGCTAATGATTGGCAGTAGATTTTCACGAACACCAAGGTGCCAGCTCGACGTTCAACGAAGGCATGCCCGTTTACACATGTCTTCGAACACCCATCCAACCGCAGACTCCACACAGAAGGCACTCCCCGCACTCCAGCCGAGAATCGAACAGGAGAACCTCTTGCTGTGAGGCAACAACACTACCACTGCACCACCGTGGCAGTTGTATATCAGAAAGTACATCTATAAATCTATAAATTATATTTAAAAGAGACCGTGTTTCTAAAACTTGTACTTTTAAAAAGAGTTCATCAGAATAATGAATAATGTTAATTTGTTAAATTAAAACTACAATTAGACAAATAATTACCCACTGGAAATCCTAGACAACTTATTCCTTTTCTTGAAAAAAAATGTTTCAGAAAAGCATGTTATCATTTAAGTGTGTGTCACTGCGAGCGTGCATGTGGGCAGTATGCTGGGAATGCAACAGTGCAGGACAGTGATTGGAAAGCAGCATTTTCAAAACTGTAACCTATGCCAAACAAGTTGAGGAAACTCGATTAGTGAATATAATGAGTGGGTGTAGAAGTGTACAAGGAATAAAGGCCTGACATTGGAAGGCAGATAATGGGAGACCTGCCATTTCTATGTTGTGACTAGGTACAGGTTCCATTTTAGTCTCCTCCCTCATGCACCTCCTCCCTTCTACATATTCTTATCCTGAAGACAGAGCACTAAAGAGCAAGTCTCAGCATTGTCAAGAAAAGTTAGGTCAGCTGATACAATTTTGTCTAGTCTAATTGTGCTCAAATTTTGCACTACCAGATTCTATTCTTCTGTAAAAGCAGATTATAACTAAGTATAAACAACTGTGCACTGATGACTTATAATATCTACTAAATTTCTTAGTTCAACTATTTTTGAATGCTAGTGTAAAAAATACCATAAAATGTGTATTAAAAATTAATCATGCAGTCATGCAGGCACACAACAGTAAGCTGTTCACTTTTGTTCTCCTATGGTCACACCAAATAACATTTACTTAAATAGCCTCATATGTACAAAGCTTTCTGCATTCTTCTGTCATTATTCACAGTAATCAATTTCCTGTCTTTCCCATGCTGTTGTACACCTACTACATTCTACCAATGCAGCAGCAAGGCAGGTGGTTGTTTTATGCCTCCACAATAGCTTGCACCCAGGCAGCAGTAACTTCCCCATCCCCTAACAACACTTCAGGATCTCATTGTTTCTTCTTAACCTAGCAAAGCTCACTATATTATTCAAATGATCTAGTCTATTTCTTAACAATCCAAAACAAGCCTACTCTTTCTGGGAATGATCACAGATTCAAACAGTAACAGATCGTGAGAGGAAGATGGCACCTCACATGTTGGATCCAGCACCCTAGTCAGAAGGCAGCTCACTGTTTTATGGAGACGCCTGAGGCACATACCTTTTGTAAATAAGGATGCATTCACTTATTTTTCAACACATCCACACACACAAACACACACACACACACACACACACACACACACACACACACACACACACACACACAGACACACACATGGACACACATACACACATGCTATCTATCTATCTATCTATCTATCTATCTATCTATCTATCTATCTATCTATCTATCTGTCTCTCTGTTTAGATTGCAAGTCATCCCTCTGCCTGCTAAGGACTGACCCCCACATGCTGTCTTCTAATTTTTTTCTAGAGTAAGCGGAACATGCGAGGTTAAGTGTGTGAATGATTGTGTGTGTGTGTGTGTGTGTGTGTGTGTGTGTGTGTGTGTGTGTGTGTGTGTGTGTGTGTGTGTGTGTGTGCATGTGTGTGTGTGTGTGTGTGTGTGTGTGTGTGTGTGTGTGTGTGTGTGTGTGTGTGTGTGTGTGTGTGTGTGCGCACATGTATGCACTTCCTGGAATGGGTTAGTGTACAATTTTATTTATTTATTGTTTTCTAACTATATGATTGGGCTAGCATGATATTACACATGAATCTTTGCATTATTAGATCTGTTGTTCAGGGAAGTCATCACATATCTGTTTTTTTGCACATCATAAGCACCATTGTTGCAGGATTCAAGCATATGATCTGGAACAGGAGAAAATGGCAGAGCTTCTAGACTTCATAAGGGTGATTGTTTATTATTCCCTACAGGACTGCACACCAGAAATCCAGTTTGTCATTTTTTGATGGATTCATGTCAATTTTATGACAGCTGTTTATTCAATTGTCAAAAAAAAAATTATCCCCGGGATTCATGAAGCTTGCACCAGGCACAGGTGTAGCGTAGGCGGTATAACGCCAAACATGGCCACCGAGCGATTCAGGTACGATCCAATTCCACGTGCACTACCGGCGTATGCCAGATCTGCGCAGCCCTCGGCTTAGGTATGCTAATCACCCCATGCGCAGTGCCGCACCATGCAAATGAAGGTACATAGCAGTTCATGAAGTGGTGCAGGCATAGCGTAAGTCCACAGAAATGTAAACCAAAAAACACGGTTTACATTTTTCCAAACAGAACATCAGAGCTATGTAAGCAGACCAGGCTCATGTATTACAAAGTTAACATATGCCAATGGCTAAATATACAGCCAATGGCATAAGAAAAGATGCAAAACACCTAAAAAACAACATTTAATGTCATGTCCACAGTAACGCACAGTACAACTGCAGGGCATGTGCACACAAACAGGAACACAAAGAAAATATATACAAATGTCATAAAATCACAATGTAATACAAATCATGATTTCACCATAATACTCAATGGTATGCATGATACATCACAACCAAGCTGCAAGGGTTGCTAAGGGTCTGTGACAGTGTTCAGCACGGTAACTAGGAATTAGTAGTCAATGCCATGCAAATGAAGCAGGTAATAGTGAATCGCAAACGTCCCGCCGGACTAAGGATGTACCATACGGCACAGCGCTACAACACTGAGGAGTGGCTTAGAGGTATACATGACATCAGCAGTGGGGTGTGCCACCGTAGCTGTAAGCACATTGGAGCAATGCAAATCCAGCCTGGCCATTGCTAAGCAAAGCCGCAGGACAGGGGTGGGGAGGTAGGTATAGCATTGTTTAGCTGAGAGCACATATGGTGCCCGAAAGCGCATGTGTACGGGGAGGAAAACGTGCCTGAAACCTGGTAAGCGGACGCATGCGCCGCGCACCATAGTTCAAACAGGAAGGTCAGGGGAAGAAAATAAGGAAATGCCGCAGTAGGGTAATTGGAGTACAACTGAGCAATTAACACCTATTAACTCATAGCGGGCAATCGACGGCAGCTGACAAGTCTGCTCGCAGAAACCTGCAAAACAGGATAGGGGAGGTGTTGGATTGCAAAGAAAAGAGAACTGTCATAGCAGAGCAAAGCAAACCTGCAGTAGACTGGCCATATAACACATTACGCAAGATAAGCCAGGTGTAGGAAAGTACAAATGAAAGCAGGCTGCTGGATGCATGCCAGAAAATGGTAGGTGAAACATGAAGAAATGTAAAGGGAAGGGCAAGAGGTAATCCATGGCAGCCAAATGTAATTCAGCATCAAAGGCACCACAATAGTAGTTCCTGTCATAAAACACATAAGATACCCTGTAGCTACAATCATACATACACACCCTATGACATCATTGGTGTTCACAGCACAATAGTATAAAGCGTGAAAGCACCCCAAACACACCTGTGTATTCCCAAACACTGCACCATAGGTGTAAACATACAGGGAACTTTTACAATGTACATGTTGGGAGCTGCCATAGCTGTGATTCATCACCATGTGTTAGAGACTGACGGTGTTGTGGAGGATGATGCTGACAACCACCGCAGGCCCCGGAGGAGGAGAAGAGTGTTTAGACCAAGGGTAACCTATCAGGGGCTACATGATCTGGAGATAGTAGAGCATTACAGGGTGGACAGGGACATCTTACAGCAAATAGTTGAGCTGTGCCGGCCACGCCTGAGATCCAGAAACAACAGAGGGGAACCCATCCCAGTGGACATGAAGGTATGTGTAAGCTTGCGAATACTAGCCACAGGTACCTTTCAAAGGCCAACTGGAGATATAATGTGGATCTCACAGGCATCAGCATCCAGGGTACTACACCAGTTCCTGGATGCCATGATACCACATGCCAATGAGCATATATACTTCCCCCGAACTCAGGTGGAGTTGGCCCGCAATATGCGTCTCTTCCACCATGTGGCACACTGCCCGGAGATACTGGGTGCGATAGACTGCACACACATACATATCAAGTCACCACCCGGTGAGCATGGTAGGTGCTACATAAACCGCAAGGGATACCACTCCATCAACTGCCAGGTCATGTGCAATGCCCAGGGCATTATCATGGATGTGTGTGCTGGCAGCCCTGGAAGCTACCATGACTCCCACATCTGGCATGCCTCACAGCTGTATCAGGTATTTGTCAGGGGGGACATCCCACATGGCCACCTTGTGGGGGATGCTGGCTATGCACTCGAGCCGTGGATGATGACTCCCATCAGAAATGCACACACACCCATGCAAGAATGCCATAATGAGGCACACGCACAAACCAGAATCATCATAGAGTGTGTGTTCGGGATGTTGAAATCACGGTTCCGTTGCTTGGACATATCTGGTGGAGCCTTGCAGTACTCTCCATATAGATATATATATATATATATATATATATATATATATATATATATATATATATATATATATATATATATATATATACATATACATAATAAAGATAGAAAGGGTGATAGAGAGATATATGTTGATATATACGGATTCACCTATATCTGCAAATATGTAGATAGGTCAATGACATGTACACAACCATGGAGGTACAAATAAATAGGATACTGCCAACTATGGAATGTGTCACATACTGACATGCAGAATCACGAGGCTGAAAGACCGAAAGAACACAGTACCAGAACACTAGAACCACATGTAATATTATCACGATATTGAGGGACATTTAGTTATCGCTGCTGGTGTTGCGGTCCACATAGGTACTGTGTTCAACTGTGTTTGTGATTGCCGTAGTCTGTGTATGTGTGTGTTGAGGATGCCATGTGCATTTCTGTGGGACTGTAATGTGTGTGTGTGTGTGTGTGTGTGTGTGTGTGTGTGTGTGTGTGTGTGTGTGTGTGTGTGTGTGTGTGTGTGTGTGTGTGTGTGTGTGTGTTTGCATCGTGTGTCTGTTAGTGCCAACTCAGAGGTAGATCATTACGGTAGGTGTGGTTATAGCTGGCCGTAGGCATATGGTTACCACCTGGCCCACTTTAAGAGGGACAGCCCCTCCCTGGGCAGTTGTGTCCTGACAAAAAATATTAAAAAGGGCAAATGTCCGAGATTGTAGGACATAATTATGTCCCATATATTATGTAATAGTTGCATTAAATAGTTATGCCTGTATCTAAAAACGTAAATGTTACATGAAACATGATAAGTAGCTAAAGTGCTACAAGAATAAGTATGTATTCAGGAAAAAAGTATGTGCTATCCTGTGCACTGACCGTGAGTATGTGTCAGCCTGTAAACACCGATGTATGTCCTGCAAATGTCCCACTATGGCCATTTGAAAAGGTGGCAACCCATGCCAAAGAGGTTCAGTCACCAACACAACTGCAATGAGTGCAAATATCTGTGACAGAAATACATGGGACAGCTGTCATTTAGTAACATTCCTTTACATATCACTGTATTTCCGGAGGTATGGAAGTATCAACCTCACCTGCATAGTATATAGAAACCAATTAACAATGGCCCAATGTATAAGCCCGTAACAACCATAGTTTCAGTCTACTAACTGATAGGTCTTCAATTAGGGAAGGAGCCCACATACATATATGGAATAAGTAGAAATGCAGACCCCACAAACCTGTATATGCTATGTACACCCACCTACATCTCCCACACACAAAACAATAGCAATACAGACTGTAATAACATCACAAACATCCACTCACTCAATTACATCTGCAGAAGCGTTAACATACCTTGTGAGAGATACATTTGTAAAGGCACCATGTGAAATTGTAGCTGTTGTATAATGGAACATACGGCGATGTTACAGGGTTTGTTTGCAATAGTCCCTTATCAGATGGTTGAGATGACAGGTACACTCACATGTAGAACCACATACTCTAGCCATCACACACAATCCACGGGGGACATGAATCCAAAATATCCATGTCTCTACAAATAGCAGTTGCAATTCCACACAACAAAACACATACAGGCTGTCTCCCCGAAGGTAGGGCAAAAGGGCAATGCCCAAGTGGAGAATTCAGTTATACCCTACTGTTGCCTCATAATTGGCAAATGGAGTAGCTGCACAGCTGATGTGCATGTAATAATTTACTCAGGAACACCAATTGGTGGCAGGAAACCACATGTTACAGGTATCGACGTATATAAGAATGACTTGCCAGACATTCAAACCATATGCTCATACCATAGAACCGTTTAAACAGTAAAGGTGTCAGAGAGATATTTACGAAAGTTCAGAACGCTAACAAGGTATGTAGAAAACTCAGTATGTTAGCGTATGTATAGCCTGTTTTGTATTAATTAAAAGTGTCCACAATGCATAAAGTGGGAAAAGGTATTATGTAGTGATGTCTTGCTGAGCATAGTAACGCTTGTAGAAATTGTGTGCCCTGCTGTGGGCCACAAGGTAAACATCACAGACACCACAAGGGATGCTACATGAGGGCTTTAAACAGAACAATTCCACACCACCCGCCATCAGTGGTAGGGTATGTCCAACAAGTACATGCCATAGCAGGGGATAGTTTATGTTGATATACTGTCACAGTAGGCATGTGTATGGGCATATAACGACAATAACATGCCTAAGGTGGTCCTGCTGTGCAAGTATGCTTTGCATTATGGGATAATATGTAAAATATGTGTAATATACAGTATTGTAGGTAGATATGTCAGATATTCTACACAGCATAACAGTTATATCCTGCAAACAAAAGGTATCGTCTATTGGCATGTACAATACACAATAACAGGATACATATGGCTTGTAGTCATGGGACACTGTAACAGCATGATAGCTAATTGAAATTGAAGAGCTACTCAATTAACCATGCACAAAGGACATGTAATAGCTTCACAGGTTCATAGTGAGGTACTATGCTGTCTGGCAAGTCTATGTGTAAGCCCAACTGCAGTGTTTACACCAGCGGCACCTCTCTAGGGTAGTGTCCTGTCTGTGAACAGCAGAGCCATGTGTTACCTGCACCTCTGCACAGTACAGCCACTGCAGTGATCCCTGGCGTACATGTGTGTCTCCCATCCACCAAGTGAGGTATCTCATAAACAGTGCTACTGAGTGTCCCTGCGTGATGTACATAGGAATCATGTTCCAAAGCATGGTGAGTGTCTGGTTTGGGAATGTAACCCTCAAGCATATCCCACTCATCGTTGCGTTTGTGCACATATCCATGAGCATGTTGCTCTTAGTGGCTTTTGCTTATGTCGTTTATGTGGAGTATATCCATGAATATTGTTGTAGACATGGGCCCTATATGTTCAGCAGAGGTCACCCCTGAGTATGCAGTATGCAAATGTGTACAGTCGTGGTGTCCGTAGTTCTGCCGCATACGTCAACCTTCGAAGCTCAATAATCCTCATGGTGTGTTAATGCTGTGGTATGTAAAGCCGTTGCTGTTCTGTAAGGTACACCCTAAATGGGGCGTTGTACCCTTGAATGTGTGTATACGTCAGGAGTTTAGAGGTACAATGGGTGCCTTTGTTCCAGCTACAAACCCAGTACAGATAAGGGTGGCCACGTAGAAGGATATCCACGCAACATTGGCAATATGGTTATCAAAGGAGTGGGTGCTACATACGTGTGTACTAAGATCCCGTATAATGTCACATGTATGTAGGGGACTACCACCTATGTGATAGTCAGTGGGTGATTGGTGTAACCCAAAGGGGATGTTCATGCACCATGTGTCATGCAGCTTGAGGCCATGTTATCGACATCAGGTATCCGTCACAGTGACACCCTTATGGAGGGAGTCTGTATCAGCTGGTGGATCAATCATGGCAACTTGTATGCAGTTGTCTGGAAACCTAGTCAGGGAAAGTCCCTCTGTGCTAGCCTGTACCTCAGGGAAGCATATACCGAACATGAGGGGCCCTATGACTGAGGACTGTGGCATGCCAAGTGTAACTGAAATACAGTAGGTACTACTTTATGCTACCCTCATTGTGTGGGTCCTGTCTGTGAGCCACTTTGCATAACATCCTGAGACGGAGGGGTCGATGTGCAGGTGGATGTGTATGTTGTCAATACCAGAATGGAGAACGGTGCTGAAAGCCAATAGGACAATGTAGGCTGTGTGGACCCCCTTACTGTCATCAACTACCCTGGTAACTGTATTAAAGGAGTCCACCAGGTGTAGGAGCCATGGTCTGGCCCTAACAAGTCCAACCTGGGTGGCATCAAAGGTCTGGAGCCCACCAATGTCTCTGTGAATGACTTCCATGATGATGTGCCCCATAGCCTTGCAGAACAGTCCAGTCAAGTGTATAGGGCAATAGTCCCTCTGGTTCATTGTGGCGCCACCTGTGTGGAGTGTGATAACTGTTGCTGTGTGCCATTCAGGGGCCACAATGTCTGATACAAGGCTATTAGTGAATCTGGTGGCCAAGTGGGGAGACATGTCATTCTAAGGTTTGTATAAATCACAGCCTGGGATGTTGGATGGCCACATGGAGTCTGTGTTCCAGGCCTTAAAGAGTGCAGGTTGGAACTGTGCAGTTGTGACCGCAGGGACCCCGCAATGTTCCTGCATGGATTATGGCCCTGTAGGGAGTGAGAGGGTGTAAAGTTAGCATTGAACCCATCCGCCAGGATGTTGCCAACATCACTCAGTTCTGTAATGTTCCTGAGTAACCGTCGTATGTCAGAGCAGATGCGGGTATTGCCAATGACTACTGACATACCTCCATAATGCTTTGTGGTACACCCTGGAATGTGTCACAGTAATGTTTACGTAGCTAGGTTTGGAGGATGTGATAAGGGATCCCAGAGCCCTACTGAGGCTGACCAGTGAGCTACCCCACCCATGGGATTGTACTCCACTTTGCAACAGCCTCCACCTTTTGTTGTACATTATGTCCATGGAACTAGACCCCCAGAGTGGCGTCCGTTATCTGGTGGGTACCATCATGGCTCTGTTTGGAATAGCATGATCCATGCAGTTGTGTAAGTGCTAATGAAGTGCACTGGGGTATGTTTCAGCATTTGTATGTGCATTGTCCATCTGCACGGGTGTCATGAGGTTTACTACTGCTGTCATAAGACGTCTGTAGTAGGCGTTGTACTAATCTTGTACTGTGTATGCCATGAAGGGTGTGGTGCCGGGATGTGGATAACAAGGGTGATTAGCATATGTTCGGAAACTACCAACGAGAGGATAACCCCAGGTGTGGAACACCAGTGACATGTTGGTAATGTCCATGTCTAGGATATTGTTGGTCTTGGTGGTGGTGTGTATGGGTTGATCCAGCCGAGTGGAGGTTATGAATTCTGGACAGTGTTGGCCTAATGTGTCGGTAGATGAGTAGCTATCCCAGTTAAGTGTGGGATAGTGTCGCACATCAGTAGTACCTGTCTGAACCCTACTGTCCAGTACACCAAGAAATGAGGGCCAGTAACCATGGGGTATGTTGTTGAATCCGTAGCATGTTACAATGTGTATAGCAGTTCTGGCCACAGTTAGTTGCACGTGGATCACCTCTGATGCATTGTGCTAAGTAACCAGCCAGGAGGTGTGTACAACATAGTGAAATATGGACACACCTCAGCCGTGGGTGTTCCGGTCCAGGTAACATGACTGCAAGGTGTGGTCTGCGTATAACCTGTCAGTGCAGGTGTGCTCTGTGGAGCCTAGAGGCAGGTCCCAGTCACTGCAGAGATATTGAAGTGGTCCATTATAAGGAGTGCCTTGCCTGCGTCTGTCAGAGATGATGTCAAGCATTGAGTCACATGACCCCATGTTTTGCTTGCCTGCTCCCGTTCTGGTGGTGAATGTTATTGGAAACTGTGCAAGACAGGCAGTATAGGAGCAGCAAGAGCCTTACATGTTATCTGTATCCCAGGGCTGACAGGTACAGGTCATCTGTGCCAAAGCATCGTGTTTTGTTGACCATGTCATTCAAAGCAGACAGATACTGGATGCCTGTGGAAAGACAGCAGAAGCATAGGCAACTGTTGAAGTGAAACAGTCAGTCGTTGTACAGTGGTATCTAGTCTGGATGAATACAGAATGCTCCCCAGGGCTTGGCCGATACCTTCTGGGCTACAAGACCGGAGAGCTATTGCATGTCCCTGCACATGTAATCTGAGAAGTTACATCTCACGGCAGTCACACTAACATGGAGAATGACAGTCAAATTGTACCTGGTGAGGTGTGGCATGGGTGCATAGGTTATGTTGCAGAACTAGTTACCCAACAGCTAGATGTAAGTGACTATCGCCTTGTGTAGCCTGCTGAGTGAGACATCAGTGTGACCGCCTACAGAGTCACCTATGACTGGTATGTTGGGTATGTTATAACACCCTATTGGCTGTATTTGATGGGCACACATGAGTCTGTGGGCTATAAGTAATTGTAGTTGTGTTTGGTGATGGGGGCTGCCTCTGGTGCCTACACAGAGTATGGAGAGGTTCTGCAAATGTCGTACTCATACTATGTGTGGCCTGTGGTGGTGGAGATCTTGTGAGACTATGTGATGAGTGGGGTGTGTTGCAAATGTTACACGTCCCCACATGAATGTCAGGTTCAGTCTGAGTTGGTGAGAGCATTACCCCCAGCATGGCTACATATGTGCATCTCCCACAGGCTGTAGTGTCGTATGTTGGGAGGTGAGCATTGACTGTGTACATGAGACAATTGCTCTATTGCCACATGTTCACCATATTCATCATATAGACAGGCAATAGCACTGGTATGTGACAGTTGGACATGCCTGTATATTCAACCATGTCTCACAAGATATGTGAGTTACGTGTGTACAACAGCTGTTGTACTGTAAGCAAGCTGGAAATGTAAGGACAGACAGTGTACTTGTAAGAAATGAGTTGGAATGGGTGCTATAGTAATTAGTAGCTCATGAAGTGCTCACAATTTCTGAACAAGTGCTGAGCATGAATATGCAATACAGATAGGGTGTTGGATAATATCAACCCACTGCAACCCACAAGTGGAGACGACAGTCATAATTGGAGGTACTGCACTATTACCCTGCTGAGTATGGTCTGCAAGTCTATGAACCTTTATCAACATAGATGTTAGCACTACAGAAGTAGATGACAGTACAGATGATTTCACACTGCATAGCATACCTGTGACAGGTCATAGGACATCATCACCCATACCATGTTCTAGCTACACTGAGTATACTAGATGTACCTTCGTAGGTCACAGGAGTGTTCTACCAGTGGCCTGTTGACAGAATCAACACTACAAAAGGTGTCAGAGTAACATGTGCATATCACACCAGTGGCAGCTACAGTAAAACAGGGTTAATGTTTTATACTCCCCCCTCATTGTAGCCCATACCACACAGACAAATGGGAGGCATCTGTGCATGTAATGATGTGAATGGCCATGACCTAGGAGCAATAGCTGCCTCGGTGTTGTGGACAACATACAGAATGGGCTTTGTGGGTGAGGTGTGCAACATATGTGCACAATCTGACAGCTGATAATAGCATTGTCACCGCTAGGTGAATAACCCTGTACCCATTAACTTCCACCTAGGCAGCGGTCAACATTATGGACACTGTGTAAGGGATGGTGCTGTGCAGTTCACCTCCCTGAGTTGGTGATGTCTCCAGGCCTATTAGGTAGTCATACGAGGCACCCATGTCATGACAGGGTGCCACCCATGAGCATGGAGATCATTGGACAGGCATACTCAGCACTCGGGTGACCAATATCGGATCACATATCACCTTTAAGGGGTATTGGCCATGAGTGGATGGGCGATACCAGCCTTCACAATCCTCACATCCACTATGCAGCATGCTGGCTACCTTGCATAAAGACATGTGCTACACTTTGATGTTGGACATGCTACATGTACATATCCTAAGGGGTGGCGAAAGCCACATAACTATGGGCTAGGCTTATAAATGCCCCTGGGCAGATAGCCTAGTATGAACCTATGAACCTATGAACCTATGAACCTATGTCATGGACAACCACCGTCCTACTACAAGGATCGTCACATGCTGGACAGATCCCTGTGCCATACATGTTACATACTCCCGCCATACCATGCAATCCTGTCCATCAAAGCTGCACATGTCATCTCTGTCATTCAAGGTGTGATGACCGCATGACAGATGTATTATTAACTGTTTGGATCAGTAATGTGGCACTGCGGTGGC
>NC_056745.1:324509314-324608540 GCF_019279795.1 Protopterus annectens | reverse complement strand
ATCCTATCGGTTTGCATGTAACATTTCCATTTCTTACATACAGGCATGAGTATTTCCTACAACTATTGCATATTATGTGGGACATACTAATGTCCTACACTCATGGACAGTTGCCCTTTCTAATGTTTCATGTCAGGACACACCTGCCCAGGGGGGCTGTCCCTCCCAATGTGGGACAGGTGTTTACCGCACGCCTTTGGATAGCTATACCCACACCTACCATAATCATCTACCTCTGAGTTGCCACCTACAGACACACTATGCGGACACACACACACACACACACACACACACACACACACACTTTAGTCACACGGGAACACACATGGAACCTCAACACACACATACATAGGCTACATCACTCACAACCACAGTTGTACACGGTACCTATGTGGACCTCACCGCCGACAGCGTGACTACATGTCCTTACTATCGTTCTATTGCTCATGGTTCTACTGTTCCAGTACTGTGTTCTTTCTGTCTTTCATCCTTCTGGTTACGCGTGTCGGTGTGTGACACGTTCCATAGTTGGCGGTATCCTGTTTATTTGTACCTCAAAGGTGTTTAGAATGTCGTCGACCTATCTATATATTTGCAGATGCCAGTGACCCCTTGTATATCGACATATATCACACTATCGCCCTTTCTATCTGTATTATATATGTGTAGATACCTACATGTTACAGGACACGGAACACGTACCTGCGACCATTACTAGACTAGAAACTTTTTATCTATGCAAAACACTGTCATTCTGGTTTTCATCCTGGCTGGGTGTGTGTCATCCTGCTGACATCTGGTGCATGTCCCACATTGGTCATTTGAACTGTGGCAACCCTACCGTATGTACATCTTGCCTAGCAATAGTGTTGGGTGATTGTGTACATGACTGCCTGTTCCACTCCTGGCAGTGGTTGTTTTACCCTTCAGAGCAGGCGCTATTTGTTCAGGGGTGACTAATGCTGGTGTCACCTGTTCTGTACATCATTGACCGTGATCTGCGCAGTGGTCTGTGACACTTAGCCCTGTTTCGTGCATATCCGTATAGTCATATTTAAACATTGCTTACCAGCTGTGGGCAATGCTTATTCCCGCTAACGTGTGCTACACATATTCTGATGACCTGCATCTGGAATGCATTACCAGTGCCATCGGGATTATGTGACATCCCTTGCAGGATGTGGGACTGGGAACATGCACGACAGTCACTGCATGTACCACTTGGACATCTGGGGGTTATACATGAATTATGTACATTTGTATGTGCAGTACACTACAGCAGTTACTCCACACTACACTCACATGGATGACTCCGTTAGTTTACAACTTGATGGGTCCAGTTAATGGTATGTCCATGTGATGTTTACTGGCTGTACTCCAGCACTGGGTATGTATATCACAATTAGGTACACCCGATAATTTGCTACACCTTCATACGACCGTGGATGCAGCATGCCGGGGTGACTAATGCCTGTCATGGGTACATCCCCTGCCTTGACACTACATCCATGATTACATTTTTTGGAGCCCCTCAGTAATGCAACAGGTAATCTGTGATGACTTTGTGTAGGACAGTGCTTACACACATGTGCTCCCGCAATTGCCTCTGCTCCAGTACGCGACAGTCGCTTACTCGATGTTGTGGTGACGGGTGTCACTGTTTGCCTCATTTGGTGTTTTGCCTCTGACAATCGGGCATGCACCTACCAATGTACCAGGGAACCTATACACACAGCACCGACCGATGCTGATGGGTGCATCTACTGTTCAGGTGTTGACAGTTCCGTGTTCCCATGGCTGTTGCGTGTACAATGTTTGAGGGCTGCCAATGTAGGATTCCATAGTGGGCCACCTATACATCACAATTTACAGGTAGTCGTGTTTGTGTGCCATCCATGCTACTTTGTGCACGTGGGGAGGGGTGTCAGTCCGTGGGAGCCTACACTGTCAAGGTATGTGCTATACGTTCCCTCTTTGCCAAGGCGTAGGTATATTGGGCACGCCTCCATCTGCCTACTGGGGCTGGCACAGTGTGTCCATGGTCTGGATCCCTCTGTGCCTGTGTTGGCCTTGGCACTTGCGGTGGGCTGTGAGGCCCTGCCCCATTATGACCCTGCTGCAGCTGTTTCCGCAGGATCATATTATGTAGCATGGTACATACTATGAAGATGTGGGCACACGTGCCTGGAGAGTACTGCAAGGCTCCACCAGATGTGTCCAAGCACCGGAACCGTGATTTCAGCATCCCGAACACACGCTCTATGATGATTCTGGTTTGTGCGTGTGCCTCATTATGGCGTTCTTGCATTGGTGTGTGTGCATTTCTGATGGGGGTCATCATCCACGGCTCCAGTGCATAGCCAGCATCCCCCACAAGGTGACCTTGTGGGATGTCCCCCCTGACAAATACCTGATACAACTGTGAGGCATGCTAGATATGGGAGTCGTGGTAGCTTCCAGGGATGCCAGCACACACATCCATGATAATGCCCTGGGCATTGCATGACCTGGCAGTTGATGGAGTGGAATCCCTTGCGGTTTATGTAGTGCCTACCATACTCACCGGGTGGTGACTTAATTTGTATGTGCATGCAGTCTATCGCACCCAGTACCTCCGGGTAGTTTGCCACATGGTGGAAGTGACGCATATTGCTGGCCAACTCCTCCTGAGTCCAGGGGAAGTGTATATGCTCATTGGCATGTGGTAACATGGCATCCAGCAACTGGTGTAGTACCCTGGATGCCGATGCCTGTGAGATCCCCATTATATCTTCAATTGGCCTTTGAAAGGTACCTGTGGCTAGTATTCGCAAGCTTACACATACCTTTGTGTCCACTGGGATGAGTTCCCCTCTGTTGTTTCTGGTTCTCAGGCATGGCCAGCACAGCTCTACTATTTGCTGTAAGATGTCCCTGTCCACCCTGTAATGCTCTACTATCTCCAGATCATGTAGCCCCTGGTAGGTTACCCTTGGTCTGAAAACTCTTCTCCTCCTCCGAGGCCTACGGTGGTTGTCGGCATCATCCTCCACAACACCATTGGTCTGTAACACATGCTGATGAATCACAGCTATGGCAGCTCCCAACATGTACATTTTAAAAGTTCCCCATCTGTTTACACCTATGGTGCAGTGTTTGGGAATACACAGGTGTGTGTTGGGTGCTTTCACACTTTATACTGTTTTGCTGTGAACACTGATGATGTCATAGGGTGTGTATGCATGATCGTGGCTACAGGGTATCTTCTGTGTTTTATTTACGAAACCGCTATTGTGCTGCCTTTGGTGTTGCATTACATTTGGATGCCATGAATTACCTCCTGCCCTTCCATTTACATTTGTGCACGTTACACCTACCATTTGCTGGCATGCATCCAGCTGCCTGCTTTCATTTGTACTTTCCTAGACCTGGCTTATCTTGCGTAATGTGTGCTATTGCCGATCTACTGTGGGTTTGCTTTGCTCTGCTATGACAGTTCTCCTATCTTTGCATTCCATGTCCTCCACACCTTTCTTTGCAATCCTATGCCTCCCCTATCCTGTTTTGCAGGTTTCTGCATGCAGGCTTGTCTACTGCCGTCGATTAGCCGCCGTGTGTTGATTGGTGTTAATTGCTCATTAGTACGCCAATTACCCTGCTTCAGCAATTCCTTCTTTTCTTCCCCTGACCTTCCTGTTTGTGCTATTGTTCGTGGCGCGTGCATCCGCTTACCAGGTTTCGGGCACGAGTTCATCCCCATACACATGCGCTTTTGGGTACCATGTGTGCTCTCAGCTAAACGGTTCTATACCCTCCTCCCCACCCCTGTCCTTCAGCTTTGCTTAGCAACGGCCAGGCCAGATTTGCATTGCTCCAATGTGCTTACTGATATGGTGGCACACCCCTCTGTTGATGTCATGTATCACCTTTGATACACTCCTCGGTGTTATAGCGCTGTGCCGTCAGGTACATCCTTAATCCAGCGGGACATTTGCGATTCAGTATTACCTGCCTCATTTGCATGGCATTGACTGCTAATTCATATTTACAGTGCTAAACACTGTTGTGGGCCCCTGGCAACCCTTGCTCCTTGCTTGTGGTGTGCCATGCCTACCATTGCATATTATGGTGCAATCCTAATTTGTCTTTCATTGCGATTTTCTGCCATTTTTATATATTTCTTTTGTATTCCTGTTTGCACACACATGCCCTGCAGTTGTACTGTGCGTTACTGTGGACATGACATTAAATGTTGTTTTTTAGGTGTTGTGCATCTTTCCTTGTGCCATTGGCTGTATATTTGTCCATTGGCATATGTTAACTTTGTAATACATGCGTGTGGTCCGCTTCCATAACTCCGATGTTCTGTTTGGGAAAATGTAAACCGTGTTTTTTGGTTTACATTTCCATGGGCTTGCGCTACGCCTGCACCACTTCATGGATCGCTGTATGCCTTCATTAGCATGGTGCGACACTGTGCATGGGGTGATTTGCATACCTATGCCGAGGGCTGCGTAGCTCTGGCGTACACCAGTAGTGCACGTGGGATTGGTTCGTACCTGAATCGCTCGGTGGACATATTTGGCATTATGCCACCTACGCTACACCTGTGCCTGGTGCAAGCTTCATGAATCCGGGGGAGAGTTTATAGTCATTTAGAAAAAAAACTCAATTATGGCAATAGAACAAAAGGCCAATAAAAGAGAGCCATATGAAACAAAGGATCATTTGTTGTTAAATAAAGTCATAGTGGAGAACTGTAAAAAGGTGAAGAATCAAAGCATTTGATTACAAAAAAAGCATTTGACAGTATCCCACATTCATGGATAAAAGAGTGCTTAAAAATGTAAAAGATATACCTCTATCACAGTGACCATGAAACAGTGGCAAACCACTTTGCAGTTAAGCCATGCTAAAGGACAAACTATTATCCCAGGGCTAACAATCCAAAGGAGGATATTCCAGGGTGACTCTTACCACTGCTCTTTTGCCTTGCCCTCAATCCATTAAGCTGTCTGCTTAACAGATTAGGTCATGGCTATATTCTGGCTTCCAGAAAGCAACAAAGTGTAAAGACTTCTCATCTTCTCTTTGTCGATGATTTAAAACTGTATAGCCTATCAGATGAGGAACTGAAAGCACAACTGCAAGTAGTCTAAACTTTTTCAGATGATATAAGAATGTCATTTGATCATGATAAATGTGCAAAAGTAATCATTAAAGCAGGAAAGCTGCAACACCAAGAAAGCATCAGTTTGGGACAAGAATGGGATATAAAAGAACTTGAGCAAGAGGTAGTGTATAAATATTTGGGAACTGATGAAGGATCAACAATAAAACATGAACAAATGCAAATAAAACTTAGAAAGAAATATTTTAGAAGACAAATTAATCCAGAAAACAGCGTTGACATCTGGCAACAAAATTCAAGCTATAAACCAATTTGCTCTTCCTGTCCTAATTTACAGTTTTGGAGTGACTGATTGGCCCCAAAAGCTGTGGGACAGATTAAACAGGAAAACAAGAAGGATGCTTCACGCTCATCAAATGATTTATAAGAATCAGTGCATACCAAGATTGTATATTCCCTGTTCTGAAAGAGGTATGGGCCTACTTGAAATTGATTATATGTATAGATTTGCAATTGTGAGACTGCATAAATATCTGCTGGCTTCACAAGACGCAAATATAGTGAAAGTTTTGAAACATGAGGAGAATAAATCTAAGATGAATTCCCTTCTTAGTCTAGCAGAAGCATATTGGCATCAAGTGGGAATGTAAATCAAACAAGAAGTAGATAAAAATCAGGCAGCAACCAAATGTGCCAAAAAAACAAAAGAAAGAGTATAAGGTGAAGGAACAGATAAGAAGGCAAGAAATGTGGAAAATGGATAAATATAGTAGCAAGTATAGAAAACTCCTGGAAGAACCTCATGTTGATCATGATTGAATGCAGGAATGGTTAAGGAGAGGGAAATTCAAACCCAAAGATGAAAGGTTAATATTGGTGGCCCAAGATAGTAGGCTATGTGCACATTGGTTTACAAAGTCCATTGAACACATAAAAGAAGCAGACAAATGTAGGTTTTGCCAAACAGAATTGGAAATGGTCACACATCTTGTTGCTGGTTGTGATATACTAATGGCAGAAGGGCTGTATACTTCTTCTTTTTCCCAGTTAGGGGTCGCCACAGCAGATCACCTGTCCACTCATGACTGGCAGTGGAGTTTTATGGTTTTGAGTTGCCAGCTCGGCACCCAACCTTCCACAGAAGGTACACACATGCGCACACTCACATCTAGGGCCAATTTTGAGTATCCAATCCACCTACAGCATGTCTTTGGGAGGAAACTGAAGCACCCGAGGGAAGACCATACAACCGTAGGGAGAACATGCAGACTCCACACAGAAGGCACCCCAGCCAAGGATCGAACCGGAGAACCTCTTGCTGTGAGGTGGCAATGCTAACCACTGCACCACCACGGCCACCCCACTTCACCACCGTGGCTGCCCTGCAGAAGGGCTGTTTACTAAAAGGCATAATAATGTGGCAAGACTGTTGCACTGGGGATTGTGCAAACATTATAATACTGAAGTAGCTGAAAAACACTAGAAACATGAGCCACAAATCATCATAGAAAATGATGAAGTCTACATCACATGGGCTTACCCATTACCAACAGTTCAAAAGATAGATGCAAAAAAAAACAGATATATTGTTCCACGAAAAGAAGACAAAAGTAGTATTGATCATTGAGATCGCCACACCCAGTGACAACAGTGTCATGCATACCGAGAGATACAAGGTCATAAAATATCAGGATCTGCTGGCAGAAACAAGAGTATTGTGGACAAAAGATACCCAGACAGTTTCAATAGTAGCATGAGGAATGGGTCTTATAAAAAAGAATCTGCAATCGTATTTAGATATATTACCAATACATGTAACTGCATACGAATTGCAGGAGTCATTACTGGGCACATTATGGCTGACATCAAAGATTGAAACATTATTAATTTCATAAACTTTAATCATACTTTGACTTAGGAATGGGGTCCATTTCTATCATAGTATTAGAAACCCAGAAGATCTGGAGAAATTAAAAACTACAGATAAACCCATACATTGTCAGCTGGGTTGCAAACTGGCTCAACGATAGAATGGAAACAGTCAAAATAGGTGACTGTACCTCCACCAACAGAATGCAACAAGTGGTGTTCCACAGGAATCTGTCCTGGGGCCCCTATTGTTTGGAATCTACTTTTGGATGTACAGGCTAACACAAAAGGCCTATGGCTGACAAAGTTTGCTGATGATTGCAAACTGGGTGCAGTCATCAAGTCCCCATACAATGTCAACATCCCACAAGAGGGACTTACACAGACAAACAACTAGTGCCAAAGTCATGGGCTAAAACTCAGTGCAAAAAAATGCATTATCATCCCCTTCAGCAAGAGAAACATCCCTTCAGATTACCACATTAATAACAACACCCTAAGTATGCAATTAGTGGTGAGAGATTTAGCCACACAGGTTGACAGCAAGCTTTCCTTTGACCACCATATTTCCACAGTGATAAGAAAGACTTTCTAAATTGCCCACCTCAGAAGTAAGGACATTGCATCCAGAACAAAAGAGGTTATAACCCCCCTGTACTCCTCACTCATCAGGCCAATGATAGAGTACAATGCTGCCTTTGATATATAGCCTACCAGGCATGGGCAGCAACTGAAAAGACCTCAACGGTTTCTTACAAAGAAATTTAAGGGTCTTCATTGTATGCCATATGTTGGCAGACTGAAATCACTGTCACTACACTCTCTGTCTTACAGACAACTTGGAGGTGACCTCTGCCTAGCATATAAAGCAATCTTAGATCCTGCTCTAATGGAAATGCTGAACATTTGTAAACCAAATGGTATGAAATGCACTCACTCTAGGGAACTCAACCTAGTATGTGACATCAACAGGACTTGCTGGAGAGACAGATATGTCTCACCAAGGTTACCTCTCCTCTGGTACAAACATTCAATTCAGGTGAAGCAGAGCCCCTCACTGACCCTATTTAACTGTAATTTGGATGACTGGATGGGAAACCACAAATTCACCCTGGAAGTTACACCTGTGTCCCTCTTGGACAGGGTCAGTAGTTTGTTGACTTAGTTCTGCTTAATACCTTGATATTCTTGGGAACAGGGGTTGTACTTAGCTGGGCTTGTAAGAGCCCTAGTGCTATTAGCCTAGTAACCTCCTATGAACCTATAGGCTCATAGGTTCATAGGTAGGTAATTGGCTATTGGACCGAGGGCTTACGTAAGCCTAACAAACAAGGTTCCCTGGCTTACGTCACCCAAGAAAGTTATTTTCCTGTGCCACTGAAAAAGCAGAGACACAGAAGTATTTCCTATTTCCCATCCACTCATCAATATTTTTCTTGAAGAGTGCTAATGAAGAACTTTGCTTGACATAGATGGGTAGCCTGTTCTAGAGTATGGGAAGTCTCTGGGACAGGAATCTATCCCTCCAGCATGTCCTGTTTATTGTGGTGACAAGGTTTAGATCCCTAGAGCATGTAGCTCGGAGTGATTGGAATTTCTTTAGGTGTAGCATGTCCAACACCTCTGGGTTTGACATAGCTTTATATGTTAGGCAGTGATCACCTCAGAGTAGGTGATATGCTATGGCGTAAAACTGGAGTTTTTTGAGATGGTCAGTGGTAGGGCATCTGTTTGAGGCCAGTAATTTTCTTTGTGAGGTACTTCTGTGGCCTTTCCAGCTGCTGCAGATGTCTTGTGAGGTACATTCCAAAAAGGGTGTTGTACTCTATAATGGGCCTAATGAGTGTTGAGTAAAGGGGAACAAAGACCTCTTTTTTCTTGGATGAGAACCCTTTTATGATGAGGTGTTGCACGTAGAAGGACTTCCGGACTACTGTGGTGATGTGACTATCAAAGGACAGAATACTGTCCACCTGGGTCCCAAGGTCTCTTATCACACATTTGGTGTTAAGTAGACTGCTGTCTATGTAGTAGTTCATGGGTACAGAGTTTTTACCAAAAGAGATGACAATGCACTTTTTGGCATTGAGCTTGAGGCCATGGCTCTGACACCAGCTATCTGTCTCAGGATTTCCACATCATTTGGGGACTCGACTATGACTCCTAGTTTGCAGTCATCTGCAGCCTTTGTTAGCCAGAGGCCTTCTGTGTTAGCCTGTACTTCAGAGAAGTAGAAACCAAACAGGAGAGATCCCAGGACTGAACACTGTGGTACTCCACTTGTCACTGGTTTGAGGTCAGATTTGGAGTGTGCAACTTTTTCAGTGTGGGTTCTGTCAGTGAGCCAGTTGGTAACCTATCTTGTGACATAGGGATTTTTACCTAGTTTAGTGACTTTAGCTATAATTCCAGAATGGGGGATGATGTCGAAAGCTTTGGCAAGGTCAAGATAGGCTGTGTGAACCACCTTACTCTCATCTATGGCTTTGGTGACTGCCTCAAAGAAGTTGATCAGGTTCAGGAGGCATGATTTGCCTTTCACAAACCCGAACTGGGTGAGACTATGATCTCACTGGACTTTTTTCATTATGTGCAGTGCTGAAGTGAGTAACTCCATGCGTGATATATGATATTCATCTCCACAAATGTAGCTATAAGTCTTTGTGAAGAGTAACATGTCAAACGATTCAGCTTGACCTTGAAGGAAGGACAAATGCAACTCATGCAGATGTCCCCAGAACTAGGACAAGGATGTGCATCTCAATGATAATCCAAAGTACAAGACTCTAAAAAAAAAA
This sequence comes from Protopterus annectens, assembly GCF_019279795.1. Classification (NCBI taxonomy): domain Eukaryota; kingdom Metazoa; phylum Chordata; order Ceratodontiformes; family Protopteridae; genus Protopterus; species Protopterus annectens. The sequence continues at coordinate 324,598,763 of NC_056745.1, read as the reverse complement.
ATTCAAGAACTGCAGTTGAAATTTCTATTAGTGTGTGTGTGTGTGTGTGTGTGTGTGTGTGTGTGTGTGTGTGTGTGTGTGTGTGTGTGTGTGTGTGTGTGTGTGTGTGTGTGTGTGTGTGTGTGTGTGTGTGTGTGTGTGTGTGTTTCTGACTGCATGTGTGTGTGAGTGAATGTGTGCATGAAAGCAGAGAGACTGTGTGTGTGTGTGTGTGTGTGTGTGTGTGTGTGTGTGTGTGTGTGTGTGTGTGTGTGTGTGTGTGTGTGTGTGTGAGACAGAGAGTTCTACAGAGTGAGAGAGAAACCAAGAGTGAATTGTGAGTGAATGCATCTATGTAAGCAGAGGAGACTGTGCGTGAGACAGAGCGAGTGGGAGTGTGAGAATGAATGTGTGTATGAAAGCAGCTGGAGACTGAAAGACTGAGACAGAGGGTGAGACAGATCTTGTGTGAGTGAATGAGTGTATGAAAGCAGAAGAGACTGTGTGTGTGTGTATATGTATGTGTGTTAAAGGAAAACTGACTGTGTATGTGTGTATGAGAGAGAATGGGCTGATTGTAAAATTGCTGTTTCTCTTGCTTATAATTTTTAAGCACTATATTATTTTTTATATATGTCTGATGTAAAATGATTCTTCCTACACCATTAACATATATTATAGCAAGTTTGAAACAGTAGGTGGAGGAATTATTTTACATTAAAAAATTATTAAAAAAAATAATATAGTACTTAAAAAATAAATAAGCAAGTAAAAATAACTATTTTACAGAGACCCCATTCTCTAAGTGCAATAATGCCCTTCAGAGTGTGTTAATGTGCAATTAATGCCCTTCCAGGGGTGTAAAGGCCCTCAGTCTGTGGCGTCGGGCCTCATAACACCCCTTGGCAGCTGCTAATTACACATTAACACACACCCTGTCAGGCATTTCTAACAGACAGCTAGGTAAATTAATTCTAAACAAGAATGTCTGTATTCTTAAGGTAAAACAAACCAGTAGACTATGACTTTTCCTAAACTCTAATAATTATCAAAATGGCATCTGCATGAATATGTGGTGTCTACAGGTTAACCAAGAAGGAGGAAAAAGAAAGAAGACAGAGTGCTATGAGTGATTGTTATATACTTCTTTATTTCTGCACCATTATCTGCATAGCAAACAAAATATGACAAGGCCTTTGTATGGATATGGTGTTGTTCACACTTCCCACTTAAATGTTCAGAGAAACATATTAAAGACATACCTGAGATTTCACCACATTTACAACAAATTATGTAATAATGAAGGAAGTAGCGCATTCTAGGAAGGGGGGGGGTCCAGAAATGGGACAGAAGTAAATCTGACCCCTGATTCTCATAAACTTGTCCTAATTGGAGTCATTTAAATCCCAAATGAAAGTTATACAAAAGCTATTGTATGCAGCATTTTTTACTCAGCTGCTATATCATCTTGTAGAATATTTTTACATTTTTTGTCAAATTCCAGTGTATTCATTATGTAACAATATGATTTTAAAGGTTAATTCCCAAGTCATCACAACTCCTGATTTGATGACTTGCCTGTAACCAGGGCACATGCAAAACTCTGCTTCCCTTTCTCTGTTCCTCCTTATCAGCACTACAAATGCATTGTAGAGGTCATTCCACTCAAATCTTAATTCTATCCTTAGGGAAATTACTTCAGTTTTTTTTTTCCCTTCCCTTCTGTGATTTCAGCCAAGAACCACATTGGCTTTGCAGTATCCACCTTAATAATTAATTGAAAAAAACTTAATGAGAAGGGAGGTGCTGCTTCTTCCTTCCCTGGGTTTTGGCAAAAAGATTTTATGTGTATTTTAATGTGCCCTTTACTGCACACATTCTCACATGAGATGCTTCTTAAGTATATTATTCTAAAACTCTTTGCAGTACACCAGATCAAGTTTGTTCAGCAGATGTCTCTCTAATTTTAAATAATCTTTTTTTTTTTGTTTTATTTTATTTAACAATTAGGTAGGCCCACTGTCAATAAGGGTCCCTTTTCAGGGGCAACCCAGAAACATTGTCTATTTAAGTGAGTTGCTTAGAGTCACACAGTAAACAAACATATGTAAAAGAATGAAACCCCTTATTTCTAAAATCTCATCACAAGCTACTTTTTCTGTGGTTTGCACTCCCATTCTTTATTCCATGGTTTGACTTTAAAAGATACTACCTCTAATCAGGTGTATAGCCAGAAATGTATATGTTGCACTCTGACCTAATGTTGCTGCCTTCACTACCCATCTATCATCTAAAAAGCAGTCTGCCTTCAAAATGTTCCTTTCCCTTGACAAAACTGAACTGGCCTGGGTTAAGAGATCAAAATTCTTTTACTTTTATTATGAAGTTTCTTGATATTATGGTTCCACCAGGTGAGTTTGTTTCTGGGGTTTTCCTGCACTTGTTCCTATAGGGTACAGCTGCATCTCTGCAGCTGTTTACATGTTGCTATAGTGTGATGGTATGCATTCCTGAATGTTCGATGGAGTTAACTAGGTTTGGTGAAGATTTGAAGCTTGCCATTGTATCACTTAAGAGTAGGCAGTTTGTCTTTTAAAAATATTTCTAAAGGTACCTTAGGTAGAGGGGAACTCTGGTTTCAATTTTATTTTGAAGGAGACTGCTTTGCGGTTGGACCTAACAAGTGATGAAGATATGCAAGGATTGTGCAAGATGCTCCCATATTAGTAAGGAATTGATCCAAGATGTTATTCCTTATAGTGGGTACTCTCACTAATTGATCCAGAGCATTTGTATTGACAAAGTCCAGGAATCTGTGTTTGTGCACTAGTGCTGGTGTAAATTGTCTACTCTATAGTTGGATAGGAAAATGGAATTTGGTTTAACACTAAGTGGTTCTAGAGCCTGTAGATAGGCATTCTGGCATCTTTGTGACATAAAGGGAGTTCTATAGTTAGCTAATATATGATACAGGACTTTTCTTATGGTTACTTGGACATGAAGAAGCTTTACTGCGTCATGCTGCTTTACTACCATTGATATCAGTTTCTTATAGCTGTAGATTGAGACATTTCTAGCTTTGTTCCCCTCCTGTGCAGTAGTTGGCCTAAATATGTGCAAGACATTATAGCCCTTACACTTGGAGTACTCTCCAATATTTTAAACCATGTCTCAGTCACTACACAATATCCTCCAGGGTGGGAAGAGCTTGTAGGGAGTAGAGTTTCTTCTTTAGGCTCCTAGCATTGATCACTAACACCTTCATATTTTCCTTTGTTTGTTTCTTTATGTCAGTAGGCTTATCAGGTTGGCATTGCCTAAAGAAGGCACTGTGGGGATGTACAATGTATTTTCCAATAATTGAAACCTTAGAGGGAACAGCTGCAGGTCATCCCCAGTGAAGCAGAGTGGTCTGTCGTTCATATCTTCCCAGGTTGACAAACATTGAACACCCACTGAATGACACCAAAAAGCATGCCAATTACTGAAGTCAATTATGTTTTTGCTGAAACTGAGGCATCATCCTTGTAGAAGGTAGAATGCTACTCAGTGCTAGGCTCATACTTGACATAATCTGTAAGCTACATCAGGTATCTCTTCATATAGTCCAGAGCGGTACATCTCAAGTCATTGACACCATCATGAACTATGACAGAGTCAAACTATTACATGTTGTTAAAGGACTTGAGTGTGTGTGTATGATCTGAATGATCCTAGCACCAGACAAGCAGCTAACAGTTACTCCTTCCTTGCTCAGTCTGGTAAGAGTCATCTATAACAAGAATGCTTGGTTGAGTCAATGTCTACCTTATGGGCTCAGCATATGTGATTTTGGGACTGCTTGTGCTATGTGAAGGGGTAGGCTTAACTTGCTGAGGGTGGTTTGTGCTTGCGTTGTTGTTTTGGAGCTTTTCAAGGTTTAGGCAAGTTAATCTTTAGAACCTTGGCATATGATGGATTATGCATATTGTGATGGCCTTGGAGAGGTGTGATGTGTGGTGTACTATTGATGATTTTTGGTGTCTGAGTTTACTGTTTGTGAGATTTTTGCCTCCAAGGATATTATATATGTGCATATATCTCAAACTGTGTTACGCTGTTTGAGTAATAGATGATCATGTGATAGAATGAGACAATTCTTACACTGTCTCAGGATACCCATCTCAGTCAGGCTGGCTAGAGAATTTGTGAGGAAGTGCTGGTCCATGATACCAACAGGAATTACTCTGAGGGCAGGGGTAACTATAACTGCTTGGAGTTCAGTTTTAGGATAAGGTTTGGGTGGGCTTGCTAATGAATATTTAAAGTTCAATACAAAACAACTAGCCTGGAAACCTTCTTCTGCCACCAGCAAGAACCAGTAAACTATAGTAAAAAAAAAAGCTCACTAATTTAATACTAAAATTAGTGCAAGCAGTTTTGGTACACTCAGCATTAAGCAATTTAAGGTATTTTAGCCTGGTGAGTAGTTTAAGGGGAGAGACTTTGCAAAGTGATACTTATGTGCTTATCATCAAAAGCCAATAAATGGGAAGAGGTATGGAATTATGTTGTTGAGCACAATACAATACAGATACACTGGGTTTGAGAACACAACTATAACAGAGTGGGTGGGACGGAACAATTAGACCCTTAGCTGTGAGCTGACTGGCCTGGAACTGCCTTAATGCCAAAACTAGTCCTGAAATAGCCTCACTTACACTCCGACCACTTAAACAACAAAATGCAGTGCAACTATGTACTGGAATTACTAATACAGGCTTAAGGACCTTAGCCAAAGCAGATACAGACTGTTAAAATGAATTTAAAATCAGATCAAGAAATGGAAAAACGTATATTTTCTTTCTGTATGTAATTACAATGGAATTATTACTTTTACCACTTTAGCCTTTAGACTCCAATATTTTCAAGCTCAAATTTTGGCATATTTGTTGGCTTTTTTTACATTGACATATCACTCCAAGAGTTTTTATTAGTCTGCTTCATTGCTCTTGTTTCTGTAACTTACCCATGACTCCTTACAGTGTCTTATTCTTAACAAGATTCTGCCATATCCACCAAATATATAGCTTTTGCTTTTTCTTTCTAATTTGAATTACTTTTCTGCAGGCACATAATTATTGACATTAAACTGTAATGAAAATGGCTGCATGTTACATCATCTTGACAGGGCTGTCTTACTGTTTTTTTTCAAACATCTTTATTAAATTTGCACGTGACAAAGACAGTCTTACATTTATATAAATGAAAAACATACAAAATATCACTTTAGTTACAGTTTACATCACAGACACCATTGAAACAACTTTAGTTGTAAACATTATACATCACTTATAAATCATCCAGTCATTGTCAGTTAAGCATTATATAGCTCATTCAAATCCTACCTCTTAAACCTCATTCCTGCTCTGCATATATTGTTCACACAATTCCCATTTTTTCCTATGTAGTTTGCTCTTTCCCTTTTCTAAAGATTCCAATTCTAGTTGTTTTATCTCTGTTAACTATATTCACTACTTTTGGTAAAGTCGGCCTACTCTAGACTTTGATTTCCAGTTTCTAGTAATTGCTTTTTTGGTAGCCATCATAATTAGACTCAGCAAGGCTTTACTATGTTTAGGCAATTGCGATTCTGTAGCATAACTCAAAAAAATCATCTGCCCAGCTGCATTTCTAGATTCCAGTGGATCAGTCAAGCGTGCTGGCATCATTTCAGGTGTTTCCTGCCACAGCTGAAAAGGAAGGGGACACTTGCTTAACATATTAGGATACTGGAGACGCAGTAATACAAAAACTCACACAGACATGACTCACAGCCATGACTTCTTGTACTATTTAAAGCTACAGTACTTTGCACAACTAGTGATACTTTCTGCTTCAAGAAAATTTTATATTTCTTTTGCATTGTGAAGATCAAACTGTTTCACTGTGCATGAAAGTTCCAATCCCATACATAAAGAGAAAGACATATTAATTCTGTTTTTTTTTGCCCTTTTGGGTAATTCAATAATTTAACTACACATTCTCTTTGTAAAGATCAAAGATAATTTCCATTACCTCTAAGCCCCAAGCTGCTTCTATCCTAAGGCTGCTATTGCAGGCAGTATATAATAGTTCTTGTGAAAGTAGTGTGGATTCTGTTTCTAACTGCATCCATAATACAGCATCCATCTGTATATAGCTGCACCTACAGGTCTGATAAGAGAAACTGTAACATATTTGTATATATTTCTGAATATAAACTGTATTCTTCATAGGCTTGAAATGTGAAACTGTAACTTGTATGTTAATACAATATGTTTGTGCATATACTGTAACTTGCATGTCTTTATCTGTTTGTAAGTTTAGAGCTTTTCTCCCCGGGCCTCCGCTGAAAATGGACATGTATCCATTTGGACTATCCCGGTCAACAAATATAAAATAAATAAAATAAACTGAGTTATTCAGTCTGATATCAAGGTAGCTCTGAGTGATCCAGAAAAAAAAATGAAGGGATCCCAAAACTACAATCACACTTTCATGAATAACAGCTTTTGAGCAGCAGTGCTAATACCTTTCCAAAGTAGCTGGCCTTGATGCATTCATGCCAAGGTGGAACAAACCTGAAAGAGAAAGAGAGAAGGAGAGTGATGGCCAGACCATCTAGGTAGTTCTGCCATCATGTAAGTGATCCTTTTCTCCTAAGTGAGGGATAGTTCCCAAGTGTGATGATAAGAAATGTACAGCTGCCATATGACTGTATGTACAGTAAATATGCATAATAGCATTTTCACTTTATGATGAATGCATGGCATACTATTGTAAGAAGTACCATAGCCCATAGTGCACTGAGTCTAGAGACATCTGGCAGTGTATTCATGATAAGTGTTAATACTGTTTGTGTTGCACCACTATTTTGTAATACATTAAAGTTGCTGTTCTATTGTACATCTTAAAAGTACTCAATTTTATTTATTCTGCTGCATTTATTACTGATTGGTAGTAGCCTGATTAAATTGTAACTGTTATTCCAAGTCTTTTGGTTTAAGCACTTGGGCTTCATACTGGTTGTTTTACATTAAGAAGGTTTGTGGTCTGCACTGTTGTGGCAGGACAGGTAGCTTACATCCTTCTAAGCTGGGAATTGTTGATTGAAGGCTCAGTGTCTGCTATTCTAAAAGTGTATTAGTTCTGGCTTAAGCACTTGAGCTTCAGGCCAATTATTCTACATTAAGAAGGTTTGTGAGCTATACTCTTGTGGGAGGAGAGGATGGATTCTGCCCTTCTGAGCTGGGAATTTCTGGTCACAGGCTTATTGTGCCTGCTTTTTTGAACTATTTCTTTCTGAAATTGGTGCGTCTTGTTGCTGTAACATACACCAGATTCAGGCCTGCTGAATCTAGCTTTGTTTGTATAACTTGAGCACTGATCTAGGACAACTTTTTTTGGAGAAGATTACCCTGCACCCTAGTGGCAATAGTGTGCAGTTAGACCTTGTCTGATTGAAGACTGCTGGAACAGGGCTCAGTTTTGAGCTTTTTTTTTTTGGTTAATTGGGTAACTTGCTTAAATCAGTTTGTTCATTTTCTAGTGTTTTATATACATATATATATATATATATATATATATATATATATATATATATATATATATATATATATATATAAATTGCACTTTATTCATCTGGCTTTTACTGTATTTATGTTTTTTTCCTACTTTATTACTAGGGGCATTGACTACAACTCTGATCTGAGATATATAACAATACATATCCTTTTCTGTGCATTTAAAGTGTTTTTTTGATTGTATCTGCTTTATTTTCTAAAAAAAAACTATATATATATATATATATATATATATATATATATATATATATATATATATACACACTTGTTTCCCACCTTTCTAAGTTTTTATAGTCCAGTTTTCAGATTAGTGCTGAATAATTCAGGGCTGTGTTACAAAAATCTATGTTTGCCCATACCTTACTTGGATAGAAGGAAGTTTCTCTGCTCTTCTGTGAGAGAGGGGAACTTTTAGCAACCTATCTCTCCCTGGACAAGTGGTTTCAGCCCAGAAATTAGTAGTTTATTGGCCATTTTGGGCTAATTTCTATTTCTTTCATTTCCCTGCTATAAAAACTGCATTTCCCCAGTTTTGCGTGCCGGGCAGCACTGGTTAGCTAGGGTATAACTATTCCCGGCTCCACAAAGACCTCCAAAGCAGACATCCAAGCAACCTCCACCCCCCAACACAAACCATGAAACACATACTTCACAAAACCAGTGTGCCACGCAATCACAGCCCTTAAGGCAAAATAACATACCCAACATACTAGTAATAGGTGACTCTATAGTCAGGCACACTGACGTCTCACTCACTAGGCTGAATAAGGAGAAGGTTACTGTTAACTGCCTGTTGGGTGCCAGGATTCGCCACATAAAAAAAAAAAATTCTAAGCTTGTTTCCTGCCTTTCCTGTAACTAGTCTAGTCCAGATACAGACTTGCTGTGTCCAGGACTGTTGGTAAGCTTCTGAGCCCCCCAAGCCCTTCTGTGTTGGAGGGAAGCCTTCTAGCTTATTAGTGGGAGTGGTAAGCACTAGGTAGCCTATCTACCATGGGAAGAGTGGGTTTTGGCCCAGAAATTGTAGTTCATTGGCCATTTGGGCAATATTTCCATCTCTTTCTACTTTCTGGTTTTAAAGCCTGTGTTTGCATGTGGTCCCCACCTTTCCTGTAAGTAGTGTAGTCCAGGTACAGATTTGCTGTATCCAGGACTGTTGGTAAGCTTCTGAGACCCCCAAGCCCTTCTGTGTTGGAGAGAAGCCTACTAGCTTATCAGTGGGAGTGGTAAGCATTAGGTAACCTATCTACCACAGGAGGAGTGGTTTCTGACCCAGAAATTATAGTTTATTGGCCATTTGGGAAGCTTTTCCATATCTTTCAACCTTCTGATTTAAAAGTCTGTGTTTGCACTTGTTTCCTGCCTTTCCTGTTACTAGTCTAGTCCAGGTACAGATTTGCTGTATCCAGGACTCTTTGTAAGCTTCTGAGACCCCAAGCCTTTCCGTGTTGGAGGGAAGCCTTCTAGCTTATCAGTGGAAGTGGTTAGCATTAGGTAGCCTGTCTACCACAAGAGGTGTGGTCCCTGGCCCAGAAATTGTAGCTATTGGCTGTTTGAGCATTTTTTTCCATCTCGTTCAACTTTCTGGTTTGAAAGCCGCACTTGCACCTGTTTCCCACCTTTCCTATAACTAGCCTAGTCCAGTTACAGAGTTGCTGTATCCAGGATTGTTAGTAAGCTTCTGAGCCTCCCAAGCCTTAATGTGTTGGAGGGAAGCCTTCTAGCTTATCAATGAGAGTGGTAAGCATTAGGTAGCCTATCTACCACAAGAGGAGTGGTTCCTGGCCCAGAAATTGTAGCTATTGGCCATTTGGGCAGTTTTTTCCATTTCCTTCAACTTTCTGGTTTAAAAGCTGCACTTGCGCTTGTTTCCCACCTTTCCTGTAACTAGCCTAGTCCAGATACAGAGTTGTTGTATCCAGGACTGTTGGTAAGCTTCTGAGCCATGCAAGCCTTTCTGTGTTGGAGGAAAGCCTTCTAGCTTATCAGTGGGAGCGGTAAGCACTAGGTTGCCTGTCTGCCACAAGAGGAGTGGTTCTTAGCCCAGAAATTGTAGTTTATTGACCATCTGGACAGTTTGTCCATCTCTTTCAACTTTCTGGTTTAAAAGACTACATCTGCGCTTATTTCCCATCTTTCCTGTAACCAACCTACTAGGAAGCACTAGAAAGCTTTAAACTGATACAAACCTTCTGGCTTAGAAGAGAGACTTTGGAGTGATTAAGTATCAGTTTTCTGCACTTTCTTGCTGTACTTAACTGTTTTCCACCTAAACACCAATTTTCCAGCATTTATTGTGATTTAAAAGCTTGTTTTTTTTCACATATTGTACTTGTTTGACTGCCTGCACTTTTAAAAAGTAATTTTTTGTTTAAATAATTTATTTAACTGTTGTAGGCTACACACTAAAGTGCAATAGCCTTTTCTGATCATTTGTAGTTGTTTAAAGCTGTTTTAAGTGTATTTTTTTACTGTTTTTGCCTTATCTTTTCAAAAAAAACAAAAAAATTCTTGTTTCGCACCTTTCTAAGCTAGTATAGTCCAGTTTTCAGGCTATCGCTGAATTCAGGGCTGTGTTACAAGTTTATGAGTTGCCCATACATTACTTGGTTAGAAGGATGTTTCTCTGTTCACCTATGAGAGAGGGGAGCTTTGAGCAGCCTATCTGTCCCTGGAGGAGTGGTTTCAGCCCAGGCGTTAGTAGTTTATTGGCCATTTTGGGCTAATTTCTATCTCTTTCATTTCCCTACTATAAAAACCGTGTTTGCACGGTTTTGTGCACTGGGCAGCACCGGTTAGCTAGGGTTAAATTATTCCTGACTCCACTAAGTCTCCTCTTCAGCTTTTCCCTTGAAACTAGTCTAACTCTCAACCTAAGCACTCAAAAAGCATCCTACAGCCCAGCACTTACTCAGACCTAATAGCAAGCACTTGATTGCCCAGCAGGGCAAGGCTCTTTATTCACCCCTCACCAACCAAGTGACTAAGCAGCTCACCCTACTATTCAGGCATGACCAAAGAGCAATTTCAGGTGTACTCTCCAGTCCAGCTGGTGAATCTGGGTATCCTTAGGCAATGCTACAACTGTCTCATGTACACAGATAACCCTCTCTTCCTACCACAAAACATTAACATATGCAAGAGATGCAATTATACAGCCAAACTGGAGGCTAAGCTGTCTCCACCCAAGACTGGAACAGACAGTCAAGAGGAGAAGGTTAACACTTGCACCACACCTCCAGCCATATATAGACCTACTAAACCAGCACTGGCAAAAAATACACATAAATACACAAAATCATACTTGGAGGCTCTAAATAAAAACCTGCAAAAGCATCAGAGACCTCCAAAGCAGACACCCAAACAACCTGCACCTCCCGTCACAAACCACACAACACATAAAACACAAAATCAGTGTGCCGCACAATCACAGCCCTTAAGGTGAAATAACATACCTAACACACTAGTAATAGGTGACTCTATAGTCAGGCACACTGATGTCCCACTCACTAGGCTGGACAAGCAGAAGGTTACTGTTAGTTGCCTGTCGGGAGCCAGAATCCAGCACATAACACAAGCACTCAGGTCACTCCAGAATAAGTACAAATATGACTCTATCATTGTTCATGTTGGTATGAATGACCTGAGATGTACCTCCCTGGACTACATGCAAAGAGACATGGAAGAGCTCTCTCATCATGTAGCCCAGGCGGGTATGACCCTGTCCCTGAGTAGCATCCTGCCCTCACCAAAAATGATATCTCAGTATAAAGAAAAAAATGATCAATTTCAACAATTGGCTAAGCATCTGGTGTCATTCAAAGGAGATCCAGTGTCTGTCAGCCTGAAATGACATGCTCGACAAGCTGTGTTGCTTCGCAAGAGATGGCTTGCACCTGTCACCCCTAGGCTTTTGAATACTAGCCAAGGCACTTGCTACCCCCATAGTGCCTTTTTTAGGCAAGGCTCAAAAGTAAAACCCACCTCCATAAACAGCACAATTAACAAAAAACTGAGGGTTATGCAACTCAACGCCAGGAGTTTAAATCTCAAAATGCATGTGCTTGAAGCACTCCTCAGTTGGGAGAATGTTGACATCTGTGAAGTAACTGAAACCTGGTTCAAGGCTCCAGAGAGAACCCCAGCACTACTGGGCTACAACTCATACCACACGTTTTGGCCACAGAACATGGGCTGAAACACAAAAGGAGGGGGTGCATCCAAATTCATCAAGGATACGTACACCTCCAGGTTAGTGGCACAGCATGATACCTCTGAGATCATCCATGTGCAACTAACATCAGGCTAATCTGCAATGCAAATTGTGGCCTGCTACAGATCACCTTCCATGACCCAGGACCACCACTCCACCTTTCTGGAGACACTGGAGAACATGAAGGTCCTACTGAACATTCTTGTATTGGGCGATTTCAATTACCCTACCATTAACTGGGAAAACTACTTGAGTACAAACTCCCAGGTGCAGCACTTCCTGGAATTCATCAACTCAAATGCCGTGGATCAGCTGGTAAACTCTCCTACAAGAGGTGAAAAGATATTGGACCTGGTCATCACCAACATGGGCGACAGGTGTTCCACACCGGAGGTCAACCCGTCACTGGTTAGATCAGACCATAAGCTAATCACTCTGGATGCCCACACCCTACCACCACCCCCAACTAAGGAAACCACAGTAAAAAACGTTTCTAAAGCAAACTTCACCTTACTTAAGACAGAGGGGATAAGATTCACAGCCCCCACACTAAATTATAACACTGTTCAAGATGCAGAAACCTTTACAAATGCACTCTATGAGCACCTGCAAGGATGCATGGATCATGCCATCCCTAGCAAAACCAAGACTCACTCCTTTAAGAGAAGGAAACCAGTCTGGTGGACCCCTGCCATAAACAGGCTATACAATAGAAGGAGGAAACTAGTTCAGAAAAAAAAGCAAATCCCAAGAAGGAAAGACTTCCCTGATCAGTATCAGTAAGAACCTAAGGTTGCTCATAAAATCATCCAAGGCTAACTTCGAAAGAAAAATAGCCGAGGATTCAAAAGATAACCACAAAGCCTTCTTTAGCTATGTTAAAGATCTAAGTGGCAACTCGCAGATATGCACTGAACTAGTGCAAAATTGCACAAAATATACTGAACCTACTGATATTGCCAACATCCTGAAAGATAGATTCAGTGCAAACTTCACCCCCCCCTCACCCCCAAAAGGGCCCACAACAATACCGGAAAAGTGTAGTGTCCCGGAAATCACAGACACACAGGTGAAAACAGCCCTTTCAAAAGCCAAAAACACAGCGTTAATGGGGCCAGATGGTGTCCCAGGCTGCGTCTTACACGAACTACAAAACGAACTAACCCCACACCTAAACAAGCTGCTCAAATTCAGCCTCTCCACAGTCTACATGCCCATAGAATGGTGCACAGCAACGGTTATTCCACTCCACAAAGGAGGGGCCACAACTGACCCTGGTAACTATTGCCCCATAAGCCTGCCTAGTCTGGTCTTCAAGGCTATGGAGCACATCATCATGGAACTCATTAACAAAGACATTGGGAACCTCCAAACACTTGACTCAACCCAGTTCAGCTTTGTTAAGGGCAGATCATGCCTACTAAACCTGGTTGACTTCTTCAAGACAGTCACCAAGGCCATAGATGAGGGAAAGGTTGTTCACACAGCCTACCTTGACCTCGCCAAGGCTTTCAACACCATTCTCCAGTCGGGTATTACAGAAAAACTCACCAGCCTGAACATAAACCCCTACGTCACGAGATGGGTTGCCAACTGGCTTACAGACAGAACTCACATGGTAAGAACAGCGGGCTCCAGGTCCGATTCTAAAACAGTCACAAGTAGTGTCCTGCAAGGCTCAGTCCCTGGACCCCTACTGTTTGGTATATACTTCTCAGAAGTACAGACAAACACAGGAGGACTATGGCTAACCAAGTTCACTGATGACTGCAAACTGGGAGCCATAATTGACTCGCTGGCTGACATGGGCATCCTCCAAAAGGGCCTTACTGAGATGGACACCTGGTGTCAAAGGCATGGACTCAAGCTAAATGCTATAAAATGCATAGTTATCCTGTCTGGAAAAAAACAAACAACCACGAATTACCACATAGGTGGCAGCCCCCTTAATACAGAAGAGGTAAAAAGAGATCTGGGGACCCAGGTAGAGAGTAATCTCTCCTTTGACAATCATATTGCCAAAGTAGTTAGGAAATCCTTCTATGTGGCCCATCTAATTACTAAAGGGTTTGCATCTAGAAATAAAGAGGCTATAGTGCCCCTCTACTCGTCACTCATCGGACCCATCATAGAGTACGATGCCCCATTTGGGATGTACCACACAAGACACTTCCAACAACTGCAAAGACCACAAAAGTACCTCACCAAGTGGATTACTGGCCTCAAACATATGTCCTATGCAGCCCGACTGAAAAAACTCCGGCTGTACTCAGTGGCATATCGCTTACTCAGAGGTGATGTCTGCCTGACTTACAAAGTCATGTCCAACTCAGAATTGATGGACATGCTCCACCTAAAGAAATCCAAGTCACTGTGAGCCACGTGCTCTAGTGAGCTAAACCTCACCACAACAATAAATAGAACATGCTAGAGGGATAGATTCCTGTCACAGAGACTCCCCATGATTTGGAACAAAATTCCAAACTACATTAGGCAGAGCCCCTCACTAACACTCTTCAAGAGAAAACTTGACGAGTGGATGGGTAACAGAAATTACACCCCTGGGATCACTTCATTGGCTCTGCTTGACAGAGGATCAGTTAATTAATCAATGGGGTGGCAAAAGCCGACACACTCTGGCTAGGTTTATAAATGCCCTCAGACAGATAACCTCGTACCTACCTATGAACCTATGAACCTATAACACAAGCACTCAGGTCACTCCAGAACAAGCACAAATATGACTGTCATTGTCCATGTAGGTGTAAATGACCTGAGACGTACCTCCCTGGACTACATGAAAAGAGACATGGAAGTGTTCTCTGATTATGTAGCCCAGGCCAGTATGACCCTGACCCTGAGTAGCATCCTGCCCTCACCAAGAATAATACCACGGTATAAAGAAAAAATTATCAATTTCAACAATTGTCTAAGTTTCTGGTGTCATTCAAAGGGGATCCAGTGTCGGTCCACCTGGGATGACATGCTCAACAAGCCACGGTGCTTCACTAGAGAAGGCTTGCACCTGTCATTCTTAGGCTTTTGAATACTGGCCAAGGGTCTTGCCACCCCCATAGTGCCTTTTTTAGGCATGGCACAAAAGACAAACCCACCACCATAAATAACACAAGTAACAAAAAACTGAGGGTAATGCTACTCAGTGCCAGAAGTCTAAACCTCAAAATCCATGCACTTGAGGCACTCGTCAGTATGGAGAAAATCAATATATGTGCAGTAACAGAAACCTGGTTTAAGGCTCCAGAGAGCACTCCAGCACTACCAGGCTACAACTCATACCATACATTTTGGTTACAGAACCTGGACTGAAATACAAAAGGCGGGGGCATATCCATATTCATCAAGGATACTCACACCTCCAGGTTAGTGGCACAGCATGATGCTTCAGAGATCATCCATGTGCAACTAACAATGGGCAAAACTGCAATTCAAATTGTAGCTTGCTACAGATCACCCACCATGTCCCAGGACCCCCATTCCGCATTTCTGGAAACACTGAGAAGCATAAAGTTCCTACCAAACACACTAATATTGGGTAATTTCAATTACCCAAACATTAACTGGGAGAACTACTCAAGTACTAACTCCCTTGCCCAACATTTCCTAGAATTTATAAACGCAAATGCCCTGGATCAACTGGTCAACACTCCCACCAGAGGTGACAACATATTGGACCTGGTCATCACCAACATGGGCGACCGGTGTTCCACACCAGAGGTCAACCCCTTGCTGGTTAGATCTGACCATAAACAAATCACTTTGGATATCCACATCCCCCCACCCCAGCCCCAGACAAGGAAACCACCGTGAAAAACTTTTCAAAAGCAAACTTCACATTACTTAAGACCGAGGTGGAAAGTTTCAAAGCCCCCATGCTAAAGGATAATGCTGTCCAAGCTGCAAAATCCTTTACTAATGCATTCTATGGGCACCTACAAGAAAGCATGGATTGTGCTATCCCAAGCAAAACCAAGACTCACTCTTCCAAGAAAAGGAAACCAGTCTGGTGGACCCCTGCCATAAACAAGCTATACAATAGAAGGAGGAAACTAGTACAGAAAAGAGTAAAATCCCAAGAAGGGAAGATATCACTTATCAATATCAACAAGAAACTATGATCCCTCATAAAATCATCCAAGGCGAGCTTCAAAAGAAAAATTGCCAAGGACTCCAAAGATAACCACAAGGCATTCTTTAACTATGTCAAGAATCTAAGTGGCAATACTCAGATCTGCTCGGAGATGGTGCAGAATGGCACAAAAAACACTGAACTGACCGATATCGCCAACATCCTGGCAGACAGGTTCAGTGCAACCCCCCCCACCCCCAAAAGGGCCCATAACCATACCAGAAGAATGTAGAGCCCCTGAAATTACAGACACTCAGGTTAAAACAGCCCTCTCCAAAGCCAAAAACACAGCATCAATGGGACTGAACGGGGTCCCAGGCTGCATCCTACACAAGCTAAAAGATGAACTAACCCCTCACCTAAACACACTGTTCAAACTCAGCCTCTTCACAGGCTACATACCCATGGAGTGGTGCACAGCAACAGTTATTCCACTCCACAAAGGTGGAGCCACAACAGACCCCAGGAACTATCGCTGTATAAGCCTGACTAGCTTGGTCTGCAAAGCTATGGAGCGCATCATCATGGAACTCATTAACAGAGACATTGGGAACCTCCAAACACTAAACCCTACCCAGTTCAGCTTTGTTAAGGGCAGATCATGTCTCCTGAACCTGGTGAACTTCTTTGAAACAGTTACCAAGGCTATAGACGAGGGAAAGGTGGTACACACTGTCTACCTAGTCCTTGAAAAGGCCTTCAACACCATTCCCCATTCTGGCATTATAGACAAGCTCATCAGCATAAACATAAACCCTTACATCACAAGATGGGTTGCCAACTGACTCACGGACAGAACCCACATGGTGAAAGTTGCGGGAGCTAGGTCTGACTTTAAACCGGTTGCAAGTGGCATTCCCCAGGGCTCAGTCCTAGGTCCCCTCCTGCTCGGCATATACTTCGCAGAGGTACAGGCAAGCACAGGAGGACTATGACTGACCAAGTTCGCAGACAACTGCAAACTAGGGGCTATAACTGACCCTCCGGCTGACACAGACATCCTCCAAAAGGGTCTTGCTGAGATGGATACCTGGTGTCAAAATCATGGCCTCAAGCTAAATGCCAAAAAGTGCATAGTCATCCCCTTTAGAAAAAACAAAGTACCCACAAACTATCACATAGGTGGTAGTCCCCTAAATATGGAAGATGTAATAAGAGATCTGGGGACCCAAGTAGATGGTAATCTCTCCTTTGATAATCACATTGCCAAAGTGGTTAGAAAATCCTTCTATGTGGCCCACCTAATCACAAAAGGATTCACATCCAGATCAAAAGAGGACACTGTGCCCCTCTACTCATCACTCATCAGACCCATCATAGAGTACAATGCCCCATTTGGGATGTACCTTACAAGACACCTGCAACAGCTGGAAGGACCACAGAAGTACCTCACCAAGAGGATCACTGGCCTCAAACAGATGACCTATGCAGCTCGACTAAAGAAACTCCAGCTGTACTCGGTTGCATACTGCCTACTCAGAGGTGATCTCTGCCTGACACACAAGATCCAACCCAGAATTGATGGACATGCTCCACCTAAAGAAAACCATATACCCTCGAGCCACACGCTCTAGGGATCTAAACCTCACCACAACAATAAATAGTACATGCTGGAGGGATAGATTTCTGTCCCAGAGACTTCCCATGCTTTGGAACAAGATTCCAGTCTACATTAGGCAGAGCTCCTCACTAACACTCTTCAAGAGAAACTTTGACGAGTGGATGGGAAACAGAAAGTTTACCTCAGGGATCACTTCAGTGGCTCTGCTGGACAAAGGCACAGGGAACTAATCTAAGGGGGCGATGAAATCCAATACATTCTGGCTAGGCTTATAAATGCCTTCGGGCAGATAGCCTAGTATCTACCTATGAACCTATGAACCTATAATGATGTACCCTGATGATTCACACTGCCTTTCAACATGACTGGATAACCAAAATTGCCATTCCTGTCACAAAAACTATGCCGATGAGTTGAGTAGTGTCAACTAATGTCAAATTAAGATGTAAATATTTATGAATAGTTTTACCTCACACAGTACTTGTTTTATCAGTTTTAAGCTGTTTATGCCTAGAAAACTGAATAAACTACAAACATGAGTAAATTTAACCCAAAAGAACTGTTTGATTTCGCAAAGCCATTTGACTGGCTAGCATGGAGGCAGGGGTTTGCACACTTTATAGTAGCAGCTAAGATGGAAATAAGAAACCCATTCAGGCAAACAATTTGTTATATACCATGGGAAAGGAAGTGGGGCAATATATATATATATATATATATATATATATATATATATATATATATATATATGTAACTTAAATTCTGAGAGGATCAGAATATTATATATGAGCTCAATTAACATTTTGCATAAAAAATAAATATTATGCATGAATAGGTATTGTTCCACAGATGTGTACAAGCTAAAAGTAAACATGTTGACATTTTTTGTATGGACTGGCTAAACATTGTGGGTTTAATTAAAACTGTGGGCTTAATGAATTTGTAGGTTTAATGTCAAAAGATTGCAGTTTGGTTGTCTAATACTGAGGTGTCACAAACATTACAGTTGGAAGTCAACCTAACTTTGGAAAAATCAGTACAGGTCACCAGAGAGGCTGATGTAGCAAAGAAACAAAATGCTAACTTAAATATGGTAAAAGATGCATGTGAGGTAAAATGCACAGAAAAATGGCAAGCTAAAAATCAAATTTGATTTACCAGAAGCAGTATCAGGGTCAAAATAAGTGTGCACACAAGAATTAAGGTGAGTGTAATCTTAGCAAATGCGTGAGGTGTGACTGTTGTCATTCTGAGTCAGAGCTGTGGACAGCACAAACTACAATGTGTAAGAGATGTAAAAGCTGGGGTCATTTCACTGTCATTTGTTGCTTCTGAGAAAATAACTGAAAATAATATTCAGAAAGCATTTTTCGTAGGTTCTGTAACTACTTTGCCTAATACTATATCAGACTGGCTAGTAAAACTCCCTTTTCACAGAACCAAAGGTGAGTTTTAAGATGGAAACCAGGGCTGATGTTACTGATATATAACATGTTTGTAGAAAGTCTCAAAACATCTACAATTACATGAAGAAGAGACAAAAATATATAGCCCTGCAGGCAAACTCAAGTGCATTGGTAGATTTCTAGCCATGTCAGAGTAGAAGGCCCCAGGTCCTTGATCTGTCATATGGTTTGTACATAAATAATGTGCTCAGCAGATATCTAGCATTTGATGATGGGGCTAGTTGCTAAGATGAATGAAGTTAAGAAGTATGTGTTTGGTGAAGATGGTTAATTGTTAATGAGGAACGATAAATACTTTTCCATATGCCTTAACCACAGCCAGAAGAGTGCCATTTCAATGCTGTCAGAAGTATAGGCAGAATTCAAAAGAGTGCAAGAACTTGGTATAATGGAAATTGTATTGAGTGATGTAAACTGGTGACCCCAGTTTTAATGGAAAATGTCAGTGTTCAAATATGTGTTGATTTAAAAAAGATTAATGATGAAGTCGTGCAAGAAAAAAAAATTCTTCCTGCTCAGAAGTTATACCACTTAAACTGGTCAATACTAAAGTGTTTTCCACATCAGATGCTTCCAGTGGGTTTTTAGAAATTATTGTAGAGGAAGATAGCCAATAGCTGACAGCCTTCATTAATACAGTAAAAACAGGGTGACGTGGTATAACATCAGCACCTAAAATTTTTCACTGTCTAAAGAGTGACTTGCTGAAAGGGCGTGAAGGTGCAGTTGTTGCTATGGATGACACAACTAATGTTCGGTCCTGATAAAAGGACTCAGAATTAAGATTAAAAGCAGTATCTAAAACATTAAAGATTCAGGGTTAAAGATGAACCAAGACAAATGTTGCTTTGCAAAGACAGCTTCAGTATTTTAGTCAAGACATAAGCGCTAGTGGAATCAAATCACATGTTAGCAATGTCAGAGCAATAACTGAGGTATATAATTAATTTTGTGCATCTGAGTTTATTTATTTATTTATTCTTTGTTGACTAGGCCAAGCCTATTAGACTAGTAGCCTCCTTTCAGGAGAGACCTGAGGTGGTATTTATACTACTAGGGGAAATTTGGCCGGGGCATCATGAAACATTCCCTACTCTTTTTTGATAGATGCTGTGGGATCTTTTACATCCATCTGAGCTATCACCATCTCAAGCAGATGAGACCTTGGTTTAAGGTCTCATTCATCACAAGCCCTAGGCATAATTAACTTCTTGGGTAAGTTTGTGCCAGATTTGTTGGCTGTGCTCCATCTGCTGACAGACCTCTTAAAGAAAGACATACTTAGGGCATGGGGAGTTTCTCAAACCCAAGCTTTCATTGCAGTAAATGAAATGATAACAACTGGTCCAGTGCAAGCATACTATGATATTACCAAACCAACAGCTGTGAGTGCTGATGCAAATAGCTGTGGCCTAAGTGCAGACTTACTCCAAATAGATGAACAAGTGTCATGTTCTGTTGCATATCGCTCCAGAATGCTAACTGATGCTGAACAAGGATATTGACAGATCAGGAAAGAGTGTCTTGTATAGGTGTGTACATCTGAGAGACTCTCCAGGTTCCTGTTTCAAACTCCTGACTGACCAAACCTTTGGTTTCACTGATTAATTGCGTAAAGTACCACCTATATACTTTTCCTGAGACATAAGATGTTTCAATGCTGTCACACTCCATGTGCCTGGAAAACAGCTAACTGTGGTTGATATATTACCCAGAAATCCTGATAGTGACCGGCTGCTGTCAGAAACTGAATAAGTTGTCGTCACAAGATCAGTGACTATCAAGAATCAAGAAATGTTAAAGCAAGTTAAAAACAAGCTATCAAATATGATTATGAGTTACAGAATGTTATCAAATGTGTTTGAGATGAATAGCCCAACTGCTGGACACAGATAAAGCATCTCATGTAAAAATATTACACAGTCAGAGCACAACTGTCTGAACATGATAGCATGCTACCTTACCAAGGCAGAATAGTATGCCATGTTCACAAAATGTCAAAGTGTGAAATGTATTTTGGACACCATGATTTTACAAAATGTTGTAAAAGTCTTAAATGTCAGTGTAGCAGCCAAATATAAATCTGGGCATTACAAAGCTTGGGTCTAAGTGTCAATTCTATATCATCCATAAATCATCTCAAAGAAGGAGGTAATTAATACTGACAGTTTGACCACAATGTCCTTAGCAGATGATATCTCTTGACCTTTGCAAGTTTGAAGACAAAAAACACTTAATAGCAGTGGACTACTACCCTCATGATACTGAGATATTGCATGACCAACTAAGACTGGCCAACAAAAAATAGTATGGTTTAAGACCATGTTCACAACAT
Organism: Protopterus annectens; assembly: GCF_019279795.1. NCBI lineage: Eukaryota > Metazoa > Chordata > Ceratodontiformes > Protopteridae > Protopterus > Protopterus annectens. The sequence goes on along the minus strand of NC_056745.1, from coordinate 324,577,458 downwards.
ATGTTATACCTGTGACCATATCCAGCACAAGGTGATCTAGATAACTGTCTAGGGCCCGGTGCTGGCAGGGGAGCCTATAAATGTTCCAAAAAATACTGTCTCACGTATTCACTCTCTCCCACATCTGTGTGCTCTAACTCCAGGAAGTTGCTCTCTCTCTCTCTCTCTAATTGGCTCTTCCTTTGAGCCAATGGAAGTGAGGCTTCCTGGAGTCTTCCAGTCAAAACTTAAAGTGTGGTATTTCACTCTGCTTCACACTGCTCAACTGCTGCGGGAAACTAAACATTTTGGGGGGAACAGTATTTGATGCATTTTGGAGTGCCTATTTACTACCTGCTGTGTTTGAAACTACTTATTAGGAAATTGCCCCTTCTGGTTTTACTGGGCTTTTGGAAAATGCCTGTTCCTCTGCATTCCATTGTCCCTGCCAGTTTTATGGGACTTGTGCTTCTACAAGACATTTTGGAGCATCATTTGTACTTTTGTAACTGCCAGGTCTGCTTTTAGAACTTTTGAAATTGCCTCTTGTTGGCACAGAGAAGTATGTTTGTGTGTGTATGTGTGTGCGTGTGTGTGTTGTGTGCGTGTGTGTTGTGTGCGTGTGCGTGTGTGCATGTGTGCGTGGGTGTGTACTTGACTGTGTGTAAACATTTAGTTCCTTTATCTCAAAGTAGTTATGGTGTAAAGGAAGGAATCAATTCTAGTAAACAGGAGCATCATCATGATGAATCCTGGTCTTTAGGAACAATCTTTGTTTTTTTTTTTTTGTTTTTTTTTATGGTGAGTGTAATTTATTTTCTAGTTGTGAATAAACTAAGCATCATAAAGTCCATGAGTCTATTGGTTTAATGTTAAAATATTAACTATAAATGCATTTTATTTTAACCTTTTGCAGGCACATGGGTGTAAAATGCAGGGTTTATATTTATTTTATTTTATTTATTTATTTATTTAACATTTGTTAACCGGGAAAGTCCGACTTGGAATGAAGCCATTTTTCAGCGGAGGCCTGGGGAGAAAGGTTCCAGATGCATGTCTTTGTAATTCATAATTTATCATTCATAATTTCATATTACGTTGTCGAACTTTCAAAAGTCCGAACGCCATATGGTCGAACCCATACGTTCAAACTTTCAAAAGTTCGAAAACATAAAAGAAAAATAAAAAAACAGAAAATCCCTACCTGACTGTTGTAATCAGGGGGGCAAGCCCCCCTGCACCCCCCACATAAGGGGGGCTGCACCCCCCCACACCCCCTGCTCTTTAAATATACCAATTCCAAGATCACACTACAGTGCAGTAAGAGGAAATCTTCCCTTTCCGCACTGAGCGGAAATCCCCATTGAAACTTTCTAACTTTTCCAAGTTCTAACATATGGGTTCAACAATATGGCATTCGAACTTGTTACGGTTCGGCAACATAATATGTATGTGAAATGCACTGTGTTGGACAACAGATCTTTGTCTAATACCTAGTGCAGATTAGTATACTGTGAGCTGTTACTGAGCTGTTTCGTGTAGTGCTGGGCTTGATTGCCTCAGCCTTCATTTGTCTAGTAAGTGTGTCTGTCCAAGTCACTTCACCAGGCAGTGCTCCTGGGCTGCCCCTGAAAAGAGGCACTTGTGCGTAATGGCTGTCTGAAGCTGTTAGCAGATGCATTGCACATTTGTCTTTTGAATTCCTACATCCTTCAGATGGCCACTAATTAGTGCTTCACTATATCTGATCAGAGTTTGAATCCCAACACATCTCTTGCAGTTTAATAGGTCGCCAGATACATTTTCAGTAAATGTTAGTTGTTTACTCTTAACCATGCTAAATCTGTTTTCATTATGAGCATTATCATCAAACGACTTTCAGTGTTTTGGCTGCACTTTTTTTTAATAAATGTTTTAAATTAAAACTAAATCTATGTGATCATTGTAAAAGTAAAAGAACAACATGTTATGTATATTGGCAGGTTAGAACAGTGTTTTATGGTTACTGTAGATAGACAGCCAAGTAATGGAATATTTGGTTATTGGTGTGGCTCAGAGGGTTCCAGTCCATTGCCCTGTCTAGGGCACCGTTTGATCATGACCTGGTTCTGTCTATACCTATTGAACTGTTTACAGAGAAGGGTATGCAATTCATGTTGACTGAATTCCAACAGTTTGCTAATGACTACGGCTTTACTCATATTACATTAAGTCCTCACTATCATCAATCAAATGGCACCACTGAGAGAGAGAGAGAGAGAGAAGTCTAAATAGCTAAAATGATCTTGAGACAACCTGATCATCGTAAAACCCTTCTGTCATATTGTGCTGCTCCACACAGTGTGGCAGGAATAAGCCCAGCCCTAATAATGACTGGAAGACAAAGACCATCATGCTAAGCATGAAACCAAACCCGAGCCAAGAACTGCTTTGTATGAGTCATAAAAACAAAATGACCAAAAAGCTAAAAATTAATTTAAAAACGTCTACAACAGTTGCAGTTCTGCACAGCCACTGCCTGTCCCTCAACCAGGCCAGCCATAGTGCCTTAAGTTAGAGGTGAAGACAAAAGTGGAACAAAATAGGTATTGCAGTGAAAACAATGATAACCTGAGGCTATACATGGCACAAACAGGATGAATTGCAGTTAGATGTAATAAGAGACATAGTTATCTAGTTCCTGATGAGCCTTAAGCTGAAAACTGTGATACTGAGAGTAATGCTGATGTGTCTGAGTCGAGACTAAACAAGTCCACAGCTAATATAGGTGTTGTTTCCTTAAAAGTGTTTCTGTAACGTAGTATCAGAGACAAGGACAGAGGTTCAAAATCCACAGTATGTGATGACAGATCATGTGCTGTCCATCTCAGTCTGTTTTCTGATCCTTTTCAGACTGTTTTGCATTTGCAGAGTGACTCTAAACAAAATACCAAAATACTGCTCAGTATAATTGTCTAACCATTGTTCCTACTACATTCTCCAGTTCTAGTTCCTGCACCATTCAAGTGACATATAATGGAAGAGAAGTCACAATATCAAGCTAGTACAATGACTGTAACTGAGTATTATGAACAGATAAGTGGCTGTTTCAGATATTTCCTCCTGGAAAAATATTTCTGCTTAAAGTAATGTCTGCCTTGTTGGTACTCCTTAACAAATAATGAAAAATAAAAATAATTACCCTCAATTTAACAACAAAAATGAAACAATCCAAAACTAAAATACTAATAAAATCCATGAAGGCAAATGTAGAAGACACCTATATCTTTGAATTCCACGTAAATGCTTTTGTTCTTACTTGAAGGTAACCAGGAATTCATCAGACATGCTTGACATTTCAAACTGGCTGTTCTTTAACAGACAGATCGTCATATCACATGATCACATCTACCGATCAGTTCACATTTTAAAGATCTCATTTTTCAAAAAACAAGCAAGATTTGAACTGTCATTTAATTTAGAAAGTTTAAAAGCATTGAATCTAAATTGCAACATCAGTTCATGTCGGTCTAAAAGCAGTTTATAATCCTCTCCCCTTCTGATGAGGTTCTGGTTGTGTTTGAGTAAGAATGAAAGCTCTTACACAGAAGTGTGTTAAAGAGTTAGTTGCTTTCTATATTTGTCTTCAATGATTTTTTTTTATTATTTTGGTTTTGACATCATACAAAATAAAATGTAAAAAGGGGTTTAGATCACTTAAAGATCATGCCAGAATGTTACATGTATGTATCGGTTCTGCACAAATCTGTATGCTGAAGTTTCAGAGAAAGAAAGAGTTCCATGTCTGCTTGTTTGGCAGGAAAGCTGTGATGATAAATGGATATAAAGCTACTAAAAGCCTGTACGTTCTTTGAATATGCCACTTTAAGGTAATTACATAGCATTGCCATTTTAAGAAACAGTCATTATGCATTGAATCTAGTACCAACTGCCATTGTATTTGTGATGACTTAACTGTTAACAGCATGCTTGATGTGCTGTCATTTTGTCATACATTAAAGTTGCTGTTTTATTGAAAATGCTGGTGCATCCTTTTGTTGTTGATACTACCTTTCAACTTGATTAAATAACCACAGAAGTGGACTTTGTGATACCCAGCCTAAAATATTCCCCTTTATGTGAAACCAAAAAAATTGCCTGCCCTGGAAATCCAAATGAAGGGTAAAACCAAGATGTGTAAAAAAGTACTCCTTTATTCAAAGCGAGTGCAAATTAATTACAGCTGATATAGTCCCAAGCACAAAATAACGCCACAACAATGCGTACGTTTTCGACTCAATACATACAAGTCTTCTTCAGAAATCAAAACACCTTTTTTTTGGTTTTGTTCACGTTTGAGCTTGCTTACCATCGCTACTTGGTCCCTTTATGTGAAAGCTAGAAAATGTAAAGAGGAAGGTTTTTACTACACAAGGAGAATAGTAGCTCTTCTTCAGTCTATCAGGATACCCAGTACTGTCAACAAAAATTATGCAACATCCTTCAAGAAATTAAATTATATAATGATTGATAAAGAATTTCACATCTTGCACTTACTATTGCCATCAAATATTTCAACATTTTTCTATAAATAAGTAAGTTTTCAACACAAAAAGTTGTTCACTGCCATTCTCCCCATCAAGAATGAGTTATCTGTCAAGTGTAACAGAAATACATATACACACACACACACACGCACACACACACACACATATATATATATATATATATATATATATATATATATATATATATATATATATATATATATATATATAAACATATGCATAACTATATACATAACTAAATATAGTCAAAACTCCCAAATGTCGGCATCTGTTATCGTAATGCAGTTTGGTTGACGATGCAATGGTCAACAGGTATGTGTGATCAAGAGTCTCCAAGGTTGGAGAATATGCCCCTTCCCCAAGGACAGTGTGATCCTAGAGATAGTATGTATAATTAGCATGAGATGTTTGTGTCACTGTTTTTTTTTTTTTTGAGTTATACTTTGCATGTTAGAGGATTTTCCTCAAGAATGAGGGGTGCACTGTTGACTTTGCATTGTCAGCCTTTTGTGGTCAACGTTACTCACATTGACATTATAGTCACTATACCTATATATATATATATATATATATATATATATATATATATATATATATATATATATATATACACATATATACATACACACACACATATATATATATATATATATATATATATATATATATATATATATATATATATATATATATATAGAGAGAGAGAGAGAGAGAGAGATGGGTCTACTTCAGAAGATTGATAAAACAAAAGAGTGAATCCCCAAAGACTGAAAATTCAAAATACTGAATGATGAAATTTGCCCCTTTCTGTTGTGCAATCTTGGAGTTGGTATATATATTTAGCAGGGGATGTGTAGGGTTCAACCCCCCAAATGAAGGGTGCAAATGGGCTTGCCCCCTGCGTTACAAATGTGTTCAGTCTTTTGGTTTTTCAGTCTTCTGAAGTAGACCCCTATATATGGATAGAGAGAGAGATCCAAATTTAGACATAGACATATGTAGTTTATATTGGTCAAGTATAGGTAAACTCAACCCCTATATTGTTGACACACTTTGGTTGACAATGCATAAGGTTGACAGTATTTTACTGTGCTTCACACTGCTTAACTGATATAGGAACCTTATATTACCAAGCAAGCATTTTGTGGGGAATGTTTGATGCATTTTAGAGTACCTATTTTCTAACTGCTGTGTTTGAAATTACTTGTTAGGAAATTGCCCCTTCTGGTTTTACTGGGCATTTGGAACTTGTCTGTTCCTCTGCATCCTATTGTCCCTGCCAGTTTTATGGGACTTGTGCTTCTACATGCCATTTTGAGCATCATTTGTACTTTTGTAACTGCCAGGTCTGCTTTTAGAACTTTTGAAGTTGCCTGTTGTTGTCACAGAGAGAGAGAGAGAGAGAGAGAGGGTGTGTGTGTGTGTGTGTGTGTGTGTGTGTGTGTGTGTGTGTGTGTGTGTGTGTGTGTGTGTGTGTGAGTGTGTATGTGTGTGTGTGTGTGTGTGTGTGTGTGTGTGTGTGTGTGTGTGTGTGTGTGTGTGTGTGTGTGTGTGTGTGTGTGTATGTGTGTGTGTGTGTGTGTGTGTGTGTGTGTGTGTGTGTGTGTGTGTGTGTGTGTGTGTGTGTGTGTGTGTGTGTCTGTGTAAATACTTAATTCCTGCATCTCAAAGTAGTTATGGTGTAAAGGAAGGAATCAGCTGTAGTGAATGGGAACATTATCATATGAACCACGTTCTTTGGGTACAATCCCTGATTTCCTTTTTTTCTCAATGATGACTGAGTGCAGTGTGGTGCTCATGGAGTTTAGAAAAACATGATGACGCCTGGTACACAATGTAGGATTCCTAATACAGTGTGGTCTACTCTGTAAAAGTTTGGATCACAGTCTAGATTTCATAAAGTTTGCTACACAGCATGTAACCCTGCTACAGAGTGTATAAGTCTGACACAATGTGTAAACCTGTTACACAGTATATAAGTCTGGTACATGGTGTGTAAGCCTGATACATTGTGTAGAAGTCTGGCTCACAATGTGTAAGCCTCATGCACAGTGTATAAACCTATTACATAGTATACAAGTCTGGAATGTATTGTGCAAGCCTAGTAAACAGTGCTTTTGCTTGGCACACTGCATACAAACCTCATAGACTGTGTATGAGCTTAGTATACAATGCATAAATCTGGTACACAGTGTGAATCCTGACACACAGTATAGAAAGCTAGCACACAATGTGCATGCCAGATAGGGTATAAACCTGGTATATAGTGTGCAAGCTTGATAGGCTGTGTATAAGTCAGGTACAGAGTGTATAAGCCTGATACATTGTATATAAGCCTTATACACAGTGTGTAATCCTAATAAGCAGTGTGTAAGACTTGTACAAAGTGCATAAAACTTGTACAGGTTGTGTAAGTCTAATAGAGAGTGTATAAGCCTGGTACACAGTATATAAGCCTGACACATAGTATTTATGCAAGTCAATATTTTTTTGTTTATATCGTGGTATCTTCCTAGGTGAGATGCTGTTCAAAGCTAGGGGCATACCTGCATGGGACACATTCAGAGAGCTCAATCATGTCTCTCTTCATATAGTCCCGACAGGTACATCTCAAGTCATTCACACCAACATGAACTATGATGGAGTCAAATAGTACTTGTTGTTGAGAGACTTGAGTGCATGTGTGATCTGACGAATCCTTGCAACAGACAGACAGCTGACCGTAACCTTCTCCTTTTTTAACCTGATGAGTGGGGCATCTGTATATCTCACTATAGAGTCACCTATAACTAAAACATTTGGAATAGATGTGCATTGCTTTAAGGGCTTATTTGGTGAGACACTGGTGCTAATGTTTTTGTGTGTATTGGGTGCTTTGGGTGTAGTGTTAGGTGTAGCATTTTTGTGTAAGAGTACCTCCACATATGAAGATGTATGTGTTGGGTGCATATTATGAGTAGGAGTTGTGGTGTATAATCTGGCAGCATGTTTATTGCTGCTGTTCTGGGTGCGAGAGAGCAGTGATTCCAGATTCTTAGTGTAGGAGCATCTCTCGCATATTGTACTTGAGTGATTTAGGAATAAGGGGTTGTCAGTGTACATAAGGAAGTTGCTGCACTACCTCAAAAAAACATGTCAACCAAGTTAGCAGCAGAAATAGAGGGAAACTTGACAGTCCTTAATGCAAGGTTTGAAACTGGTATCTCCACAGATAAGGAGAAAAGTATGGGTGTATGTGCTGGGGGACTATTTTGGGGGGACTAACCTATGGAGTGTACAGTAGGAGGTCTATAAAAAATGAGATATAGGGGCTGATGTTGATAGGTAAGAGTTAAATCACTGCTGAGTGGTTCACTACACAGCTAAGAGCTGTTTAACAACTGTTCTGCTAGATAGCAGCTTTTTCTAAGGGAAATTGGCACGTTTGTGTCTATAACCACCAAGAGTTACCTCCTCTGCATGGAAGTGCATAATGGTGTGCTATGCACAAGCAAGAACAAAGCAGTTAATAGAAAGAAACCAAAGAAAAAGCTCAAACTGAGCCCTGAACCAGTGACCTTCAATTAGATAGTACTACTGCACACTCCTGCCACAAGGGTATGGGGGGGGGGTCTCCAAAAGAAGATGTCCTGATTTTTAGTGCTCAATCCTCAAATAGAACTGAATTCAGCCTCTGTGAGTCCAGTCTATACCACAGCCAACAGAAGTGCAACAGAACAACAGAATTAAAGCAGTAAAGCTGAATACTTTTTTTTTTCTTAAATTAAATAGGCAACAGAATAAGGTTTTTATTAAATTCAGTATAGCAACAGGATAAAACAGCACAGCAGAACTTTTCTTAAATAAGTAAAAGCAGCAGTTTGTGTAAAATACAGTCAAGTGCAATAGTTTCAAATGATAAGACATATTTACACAAATCACATTTTCAACAGTTTGAATGATCATTTTTTGGAGAGTTTTGCAAGCACTGAGATCATGTTTGAATGTATACAATGAGATTTAACAAATGAGAATAAAGCATACATCCTGTGTGGTGTCATGAGCAGCAGTTTTGTTCTCAAAGACTTGTGAAAACCTGAAACTATTTTGACTAACAGCTAAACTATTATTCTGTAAAGCTCATACCTTCATGTACTGGTTGCTTATTCTCAGACTGGAATTAAAAAAGTCTGCCAATTATTTAATTGCACATTTTATGACCATTTTAAGAGATCTGGCAAGAGTTTTGACAAATTGTGATAACTGGAAGAGTTACTGTTTTCAGTTGTTGGATGCTGTGAAACAGAAAAGGAAGTAAGAAGGAAACAAAACTATGTATCAGACAAAGCAGAGAACATGTTGTGTTGCTTCGGTTTGATCTAAGTTGGGGGTTTAAACTTGGAAGAGACGCCAAGTAATTGTTATGATTCTGATATTCCTGTAGAATTACATGTGGTACTAATATGTTTTTTTTTTTTTATTTAACAGTCAAAGTAATATTTCAAACCTAAAAAAATCATATTACAGATCAATGACATCTGAAACTAAAATGGAAATCCTCAGAATTTAAATTATAGTCTTGAAACAGTGTTTAGACATTGATAAGAAAAGCAAATGTGTGTATTTTATTCATCTGGAAATATTTAAATATATTTAGTTCCATCAATGTCAACATTTATGAGTTAGTTCATGCTTTGGCATGTACAAAAATAGAATATAATGCAGCTAAAAATTTAATTAACATTGCAATCATGCCCCCCCCCCAAGGGACCCTGTGCAAGGGTACAGCTACTGCACCCAGTCAGTCCATTCAGGCTAAGTGAAAGCCCTACAGCCCACTTGTTCCTATGCAGAAAGCCCTACTGACTCATTTATTTCCCTGGTGATAAGGGTCAAGTGGTAGGGAGAGGGTCAGCTAACCAGTCTCACAGAGCAATCTCCACCTCTAGGCTGCCTGTGGACTTGCAATGGCTGACTCATCAGGAGAGGAGGTGTATATGCTCCCACATGCACCTTCTATTCCCTGACTAAGCAGGGCAGCCCCTGCCAGAAGCACTGTAAGCTAAAACAGCTAGGTGCCTTTATTGCCTGTCGGCATAGTAACCTCCCTCCACTGAGAAAGAGAGTGCAGGTGTCAAATGCTGAAGTTTATCCTCCCCCACCAAGATCTTCAGATGGCTATGCCGCTAACTGAACACAGGCCATCCAGGTTGTAGTCAGGTCTTCATCCCTCCATGGCTTGGTACCAGACAAAACTGCAATTATTTTTAATAAAAGTAGCCAATTTGCATTAATAAAAGAATAAAATGTTTTTAGAAACAATTAAAAAATGCTCTGCATATGACGTGAGAGCAATGTACGCTTCCCTGGTTACCATTTTTTTTCTTTTTTTTATCTTCAGGATCTAGCTTGGGGTTCAGCAATGCTATCTTTCAGCAGTAAAGAACAAAAGATTCTTCTGAAGAATGTCACATTCGGCCAGCAAAGGAGGTTTTACCTGACATTAGTAGTATATTGCATGCCTGATTTAACACTGTGACTCCTACTTGGCAAAAATACTGTCAGCTTCATTTTGCTAAGTTGAAAACGCACTGAGAAAGTTGTGAAACCAGCTGCTCAGAGCAATAATTGTTTCAATGTCTTGAGCTGCCATCTGAGTTCATATTAGCTCCATGAAATAGTGCCAGACTAAACTGCTACTAAACTTATAACTTGCAAACACCATATTTCATTAGCATAAATATGTTTACTTAAGCTTGCCACAATGTACAGAATTATTGTCATATTTTGCAGTCATTATGCACAGTAAAGTTTGCTGAAAGAGAATTATCTTTTCTTGTAATTTTTTTTATTTTATTACATAATACTAGCTAGAAAGTGATGTACTGCACTACAAGGCAGTTACTTAAACAAAAGGCTCAAGATAAAGGTAAGTAATGTGGAAATACACAGAGAATGGTAATAGATGCAGGCATGCTCTTGTGTGGGGCACTGGATAGAGTGATGATTAGAGTGGTTTAAGGAAACGTTCCTGAGAGTTAGTTAAGAAGAGCGTTGTGGTTCTTAAAGAGATCCATCAGAGAGAAATGCTTAGAACAGGGCTGGAGAAATTTTATGGACTTATTACAAAGAAGTCTGTGGGGCAGTAATTACAAAGCATGCAGGAGAAAACTGGGGAAAAACAGAAGAACAAAGATGAAACAGAGACAAAGAAAACAAAGAGGTTCTGGCTGTGGAAAATATGGCCATCTGTTCAAGTGCTGAGTGTTAAAGCAAGCAGTTGATCTTGTTTGTTAAGGGTGATGAAGAAATCAAAAGATTGCAGTAAAGGATGATGGGAACATGATGTTGATATTAAACTATAAAGGATAAATAGAGTATAGGTGCAAGGCATTAAGGAAAAGAGTTGTACAGAAGCACTAATAATGAAAGAGGGAGAGGATTATGGGTAAGAAGCCTTGATCATAAAAAGAAAGACAGATTAAGACTGAATAAGCAAACAAATAACTAAGAAAAAGGAACATATCTCAGGTGGTACAAAGGCTGTGAGCTGCTACTGAGCTTCACCATGTAGTCATGGGTTTGCTTCCTTTAAATCCCACTTGCAAACTGTGTGACACAAAGAATATAACTCAGACAGTACTCCTGCTTAATAAATAAAAAACGAATGAAAGGGAACATAATAATGAACATGTTAACATTGCTGCTTCGTCTGCTTAATAAATAAAAAACAAATGACAGGTAACATAATAATGAACGTTAACATTGCTGCTTCAAGTCCTGTTGCTCAGTTTCCAGGTGGTGTATCTTCTGTAAGAGGGGTTCATATCCATATATATCCATATCTCTCTCTTGCTCTCTAACAGTGGATTTAAAAAGTTTACACACCCCTGTTAAAATGCCAGTTTTTTGTGATATAAAAAACAAGACCACAATAAATCATTTCAAATCTTTTCCCACCTTTAATGTGAACTATAACCTGTACAATTCAATTGAAAAACAGACAAATCTGTTGTGGGGAAAAATATAAAAAATAAAAAACATGCAATAAGCTGGTTGCATAAGTGTACACAGCCCTAAACTAATACTTTGTTGAAGCACCTTTTGATTTAATTATTTCTAGGCCTGAATTTTCCAGTAAGAATTTGTAAGGTTGGGCATTTATTGTAGTGGTGGATGATGCTGTGGCCAACTTTCATTTGAGAGAATAAGACAAGTTAATTCCATTCAGACCAGATGTTTTAGAGCTTGCCAATGATGAGTTTTGGGTGGGAGGTTGGCTATGAACCTTGTAGCATTATTGTAATATTGTTCAATTTGACAGTAGTGAGAACTGTTGATTAGTGAATGTGGGTAATGCAGAAAACAGGGTTGAGAGCAAATATCTGTTTCTATCTCTTAGGTAGTGATTTGTTCTATAGAGGAGACCACATTTTGGAGAGTCTTTTTCACAGATGCATGAATACATTGGTCAAATTTTTATTTATTGTCTAGAATGACCCCTAGGAGTTTTGCTAGAGTATCTGTTTCTTTGTAGTATTGTTAGCCGAAGTGATTTTGAAAGGGGAGACATTGTTTCAGTAGTTTTTTTCTGTTAACAATACTCATTTCATTTCAAGTGAATAAGTATTAACTTAACTTTTTTGTAACCACATTTCAGTGTCAGTGCATGCAGTTTGGGGGGGTGGGTTTGTATCAAAGCAGATAAAGGTGGAATTGCCAGTATATTAATGATAATGGCTAGCTTACTGGCTATATGTAGATCACTGACAAAAATTGTAAAGAGTAAAGGACATTGACCCTTGTGGAGCACGTATTGTGACTGGGGAGAAGGCAGATACTTGATTTTCCACTTAACTACCTGAGATCTGTTGTTTAAATAACTATCAGTCCAGGTGATTGCAGTAGACAGAGATCTGGATTGGATCATTTTTGTTGAAAGATTTGATGAGATATGGTATCAAAGGTTTTGGAAAGGTATAGGAAAGCTGTCAATACCAGATTGCCTGCATTTTTGCTGTAAGTTATGGGGTTTTGAAAGCTTATAAGAGCTTTGATTGTGCTGTGGTTTGGCCTAAACAAATGTACAGTATCTGATAGGAGACTAGAGTCTAACAGATATTTTAGCAACTGGGAGTGGATGCATTTTTCTAAAATTTTGTATAAGGGAACAAATGTTAATTGTCTGGTAGTTTCAGAGTTCATTTAGTTGCTGGATGATGAAGGATTGTTTTCAGTTGGTAGTAACATACAATTCTTTTAATAGACCTGTTAATGAGAATGGATACTAGATATGCCAATGCATCTGCTGATATTTATAGATCCTGTTGGCAGGTTATCAAATGCAAGTTTAAGTTTAAGCAGGCTCTTCTTTATTAGCGAGGGTGGAACTGCATTTAGGGAGAATGTAGGATTATGGTCATTGTTTGAGAGTGGTATTTGTGAACTAGAATTTATGGTATTCTTTCAAAATGTGGATGCTCTTTGAGGGAGGAAGCATTAGGAAAAGGGCTTAGTTTGAGAAGATTTTCCAAGATGAAGGAAGATATTAATATTTTTCGTGGACAGTTTGGGATTCATTACTTGTGTTTTAAAGACTGTGGATTGGAAGGTGTTCTGAATAGTACTGAGGACATTCTAGTCTTGAATGCTACAAGGTAAAAACTTTATAAATCGATTAAGTTGCCAGACAGAATAAGGCTACAAGCTTTGAAGCTAAACAAAGCCAAGACATAACTGTAACTCTGAGAAAGCGGCTTGAGCATGATGTAGCATGGACCTGGTCACTGTATCAAGCTGCATGTTTTGAATTAGTAAAAAGGCTAGTAACTATCAAATCAACACTGAAGTATTATAACAACTACATTATGGGAGGGGATGCTAGCCAAAAAGGGGTAGGAGCAATGCTATCGTAAGTGGGGGAACCTGTTGCCTAAGCATCAAAAGCACTAATAGATGTTCAGAAATTTCACCACAAGTATATTTATGGGAAACATATTAAAGTTGAGTCTGACATCCAACCTTTGTAGAGGATTTTCAAGAAATCTTTTCATGACATACCAGTTAGACTGCAAAGAATGCAGTTAACTCTTCAAATATATTATTTGAAAGTGCAATGCAAACCATGACATTAATATGCATTGTTGATAATCTTAATCAGAGTCCATCTAAGGAAAAACAATTATGATCTGCCAGAAGAATATTTAGAAGTGTTATCAGTTGCAATTATGAAGGGGCAGAAATTAAGAGCTGCTATGAAAAATGACAATGAGTTGTTCTTATCATGTAAAGTCATTATGGCATGATGACCAGGCATTGCAAAGCAAGGCATCCATTAATTAAACAATACATATTCAGAGGAGAATTATCTTGTATACAATGTCTTGTGTTCAAATGAGGTAATATTACCATTCTGTATCAGTTAATTAGCAAATGTTGCTGAGGGTACATAAATCAAATCTGGGAATGCTGAAATGTAAAGTCAGGGCCAGAAATAACATGTATTGCCCTAACATGTGAATGCAGTCAGAGCAAATGATGTGAGGCTGTAATCATTATGGCACGCATACAAATCAAAACCAGAAAGTGGTGCTTATGCCATATGAAATTCTAGGACTGCCATGGTTCCAACTGAGAATGAGCTTGTTGAAATGCATATTCTGTATCAACAGTTGCTCCAAATATCTGTTAAGATGTTCAGCTTGAAGACACTATAACACTTCTATGATCAATATATTCACTTTTTATAATGGAATGTCCGAATGTCCGTCCAGGTTCCACAGAGCCTGTTTTCAGCGGAGGAGGCCGAGAAAGACTCCAGAGAGATGCTGTCTTTGAATGTGGGAGGAGTACCGGAGGGAGGGAAAAAACACACACACACAGAGAAAACTCCACACCACACAGAAGGCACCCCAGCCGAGAATCGAACCGGAGAACCTTTTGCTGTGAGGCGACAATGTAAGTTTATGTAAGGCATGGTATACCAGAACAAATTATGTTAGACATTTGGTCTCAGTCCATGTGCCCAGTGTTTAAGAGTTTTCCCAGAAACTGGGACTTTGAGAATAATGAGTATATAGCATGTACTCTAAGGACCCATAGTTAAAAGGCAAGTCTGACACATGGTTCAAATGTAAAGAAGATTTTCAACAAATGGTTTTTGCATCAAACCATGAGAACTGTTGACTAAAATTACTGGAAAACAGAATACACCAATATAAGTGATGAAACTTTCACCAGCTCAGATATTGATGGAGAGAAGACCTGGAACAAAACATCTTGAGTAACTTTCACTATCAGTGCTTGAAAGCAGATTGGCAAAAGTAGTGCCACTTTGAAGAAGATAGCTGAAGAAGAAATAGTTTTATGACAAAGGAGCTAGGAAGTTCTCATTACTAAAGTGAATAAAAGGGCCAGAATATCATTTGATCAAAATTTTGTGCAGAAATCATAGATATCAGGAACTATGAGTACACATCACCCAAATCCAAGATCTTATGAGAGATGATATGCAACAAGGTATCTAAAACTGGAGACATTTTTAAAGATATTGTAGAAAGCAGAGCTGTAAGCAGTATGGGCACAAGTTGTCGGGGTATGACCGGCAGGTACCAGTAATGTGAGAGTGTAGCACCAGCATCCATTTATGAATGGTGCTACTCACAAGTTGTTGGGGTATGACCGGCAGGTACCAGTAACATGAGAGTGTAGCACCAGCATCCATTTATGAATGGTGCTACTCACAAGTTGTTGGGGTATGGCCGGCAGGTACCAGTAATGTGAGAGTGTAGCACCAGCATCCATTTATGAATAGTGCTACTCACAAGTTGTTGGGGTATGACCTGCAGGTAACAGTAACGTGAGAGTGTAGCACCAGCATCCATTTATGAATGGTGCTACTCACAAGTTGTTGGGGTATGACCGGCAGGTACCAGTAATGTGAGAGTGTAGCACCAGCATCCATTTATGAATGGTGCTACTGCATTTGCTTTCATGTCTGAAGCATTGAAGCAGTCCGTGTGTAGATGTTCAACTATAGCTTGCTGCTTGTTACATTTGTAGTAAGAAGCTTGCTACATTTTCAAAGCAGAAGAGATTTATTCATTTGTTTGCTTGGTCTTCAACTCCATGCAATGGGTGACATATGGCCTTGGTATAGTTCTGAGAAAAAGTATATGTGACAGGGGGACGGGTAAGACAACAATAAGGAATTGTATGACATAGTAGTGAAGCCTGCCGTGAATTAGTCTTCAACTACATTAGTGTCTGCAGCTGGTAAACCAAATATGGAAACTGATACTGAACTGTTACAATATACTTCCCCAGATGTTGCTAGTAAGTGCAGTACTGGGCTGAAAGAAGACAATCACAAAAATCTTCAGGGCAGTCCCTGCTATACCCAGTACAATAGACTGATTTAACAAACCACTCTGATAGCAAGACTGGACATGGATATAATGGAATAACTGAAGTTTGGTTATTGGATTATGCATCACATATAACAATCCAATTAATCATTAAATATAATAATAATAATAACAATAATAATAACAGCTTTATTAAAATATTGTATATGCAGATTATAGTAGTTATAGGAGTTTAGGGGTATGTTTCCCTACATAATAAAATAGGATGAGATCCCAAGTCGGGTACATGATGCAGTATACCTTCAAGAATACAAGCACTCTGGGGCATGAGTCAAATGCCAGTGAGGGGTTCATCACTTATGAGTAAAGGCTTGATAGAAAGTGTTGATCTGTATATCGCAATAGATAATGCAATTCAGAGACATGCAAATTAGCTCATAATGAGGTCTTTCCTTGTTTTGGCTACTACATCTCTAAATCCCATAATACAGCATTGTGGGAGCAGTGCCAACTTCACATGAGTCATACTTGCTTGTTAATTAATCCTCAACTGAAATGAGGTGAAGCATGTAGAAGTCTATCATTCAGTGCCAACCATAGATTAACCAAATTATGAGTTATTGAATATTATACAATAAAAAGTGATAAGTATTACAATATATGCATGCTGATTGGACATCCCGTTCTGTGTGTGTCTGTTGTAAATACAGCATATCCCAAAAGAAAGAAGTCCAGTCACTTAACTGTTTTTGAGTGGCTGGACATTCTATTAGAATATGCTGAAGAAAGCTATATTTAAATATTTTTTACAGGGACAGACCAAAATATAACAAATAAATTAGGACATTCTCAAAACTCTGAACAGTACTGGTATTATGTATGATTGTAACTCTTTTAACCATAGCTCTTAACTTCCAAACATTTGCAGAATGCCCCTCACTTTCCTCATATGTTTGCTCTGCCTTTTATAAGTTTTAAACTTTCTTGTGACTGAAAATGGTTCCCCATACAGTTTCAGAGGAAAAACAGAACAAAACAAACAAGACACAGAAAGAGGCAAGTTGATATGAGAAATTTCTCTTCCATTGCAGCTCCCTTGCAATGTAATGATGTACTGCACGTGTGAATGTAAGTACCATATGTATGTGCGGTACATCAGTGAGCAAGGAAAAACACAGACAAACAATAATACAATAAAAACAGAAACCACAAAGAAATGAAACTTCAATCCAATAAACAACAACCAGCAAAAGTACAAAGTTTTAATATAACTTAGCGCCTCGGCAAAGCCTTCAAAGAGTATATAAAACCATCGGTTAGCCCCCATTTAAATACAAAATTATTTAGATCAATTAATCAATTAAAATTCAAACAAGCAGCCTCACATAATCGTTTCTTTCTTTCTTTCTTTCTTTCTTTCTTTCTTTCTTTCTTTCTTTCTCGCTTTCTTTCTTTCTTTCTACTTATTCCAAGTTACCTATCTGATATAATGTTGTTTCCTTCCAGTTTCAGTTCATTATTAGTACTGACAGTGTTTTTATTCTCTTAAAATAACACAAATTTTACATTTTTACTTCTTTAGTAGTAAATTTTGCTTTTTATTCTATAAATACTTGGTAATGATTCAAGTAAACATTGCTATGGAAAGATAGTTCTTAAGATATAGTTTCATAATTAACCGTTAAACAAGTTCACCAAAGAGAACAGCTCACTAATATGGACGCACTCTAGCTGTATATGTTTTTGGAATTTAGTAGCCAAACAGATGCATCATTCTGTATATACAGCCAGCTTTCATTGCTTTATTTATTTACTTCGCCAAAATGTTTTCTGAAATATTTATGGAATAACCATGAGCTGGAAGTCATGTTTAAGAAATGGTATTTCTAAGATTGTTTAAGTTTACACAACAGTAAACAAACTGTTGTAACACTATTCATCAGAGGAAATGTTGCTGGGATATTTGACCATTACTAGCTTTTATGTGCAATTTGTTGAAGTAATCTTCCTTCCTTCCATCTTTCCCTGTCTTAATCTAATTCTTTCCTTTTTCTTGCTTTATTTCTTTTACTTCTTAAATGTTTTCCCTTTATTTAAATGTATGAAAATGTATGTCATTCAGTGTTAAAAATCCTACCTCATAGGTTCATAGGTTCATAGATGTTTACTAGGCTAATGACCACTAGGGCCCTTATAAGCCTAGCTGTGGAACCCACATGTGACCTACAAATTTGATTTATATAGGGGTGATTTGTTGACTGCCTCTGTTTATCAGATACAGGTGCCAGAGTAGGGGTGAATTTACAGTTACCCATCCATTGGTCCAAGTTGCACTTAAATAATGACTCACATTGATGGGGGGTGTATTTCAGAGAATTCTTTAAGAAACTTAACTGTCTCACCAACATGTCCTATTCATGTCAAAATCAAAATTTAGTTTTTTTGATCTAGTAGTTCTAATCTCCCCAACTGAGATATCAAAAGATAAAATATTCACATATCTGTCAGTCCAGAGATGGCAAAAATAATTCCATGGTAGACTCTGTTGAGCACATTTTCAGCTATTTGTTTTGCAGATGTGTGAACAGTTCATCAAAATAGGGTCAATGGATGGCTTTTATACCAGGCAAGGATCACCTCTCAGAGATTTGTATGATACCGAGTAAAGAGACAGGGCTTTGAGGCAATAATCATGGAACATTGTGTTTACTGCCTGTATTCTTTTTTTAAGGAACCTTTATAGATATTTCAATTGCTGCATATGTCTGATCAAGTACATACCATAGAGGCCATTTTAATCTATGATGGGTCAGATGAGGGCCAAGTACAGTGCCATGATGACCCCTTTAGACCTAGATGCCATGCCCTTATTTATAAGCTGAGCAACATAGAAGGATTATTTTACTACCATGGACACATGTTGGCCAAAGTCTAGTTTGAGTTCCCAGATCCTTGACTAGTGAATCAATTTTTGGGGTGTTATATTGATGATGTAGTTATCAGGGAGAGCCAACTTCTCTAAAGATACTATAGATTACAGATTAGATTAGTACTAAGCTACTGTCCTTGTGGGTCATGTAAGAATCAAACCCTGCACCTTGAGTCTGTAAGGTAAACACCTTAATCATTATGCCAGCTTCCCAATCACAAAATGTATTGAAGATTCCCTGACTAGGAATTGAACCTTGGCCATGGGGGGGGGGGGGGCAAATCCTAACCACTAAACCCCAGGGACATTTCTTGGCATTGACTTTTAAGTCATGGCTTTGGCACTAAGCATTTGTCTGTGTTAAACTTTCCTGAAGGGTGATCTCATCTTGGGGGGATTCAGTGACTGCTCCCAGTTTGCAATGATCTGCAAATGTGGTAAGCCAGATGGTTCTGACATTGGCTTTGACCTCTGAGAAGTAGATCATGCCAAAGATGAGAGGTTCCAGCTCAGAGCTTCAGAGCAGTGAGGGATCCCACTGGTGACCTGATGCTTTGTGGAGTTGGCATCACTTATCCTAACCTCTTGGCACCATTAACAACTAATTCCGCAAACTGCTGTGTGCTGCCCTTGAGGTTTCTGACATAGCTGATGAAGGCCTTATAGTTATCTTTCCCCTGGGAAGCTATCTTATTTATTTCATTTTTTATTTATTTATTTATTTGGCATTTGCTTACTGGGAAAGTCCAACTGGGCATGAATCTTGTTTTCAGCAAAGACCCAAGGAGAAAAGCTCCAAATTACATAGTTCAATTAGTAAAGTACATGATATTATCACATGAAGTGCAGTAACAATAGAAGAATCAACATACAGGATAAATAAAGTCAGATCAGAAAATCATACAGTGACTATAAACAACAATCATAGGATATATAACACCTAGTAAAGTACAGACGATAATAATAACCAATGACAAAGATGTTAAGCATTTTAAATGTTGGCAAAAGACTAAGAGAAATGAAAGAGATTTTGCAGTTAGGGAGATTAGGAAATGGAATTAATGCAGGGAGCTACTGGAGAAGTAACTAATCCTTTGGCTAATAAGGGAAGGGAGGGAAGGGAGGGAAAAAAGAATAGCAAGGGAAAGAAAAGGAAGAAGGGATAACAAGGGAAGAAGGAAAACAGGGGAGAGAATGGAAGACAAGGAGTCTTTCTAACCTCAAAATTGGCTTTGTGTGACCTAATTAACTCTCCTAGTTGCCTATTTAGTTTGATGAGAGAGCATTTACCTTTATGTGAATCACCCATCCTGATTTTGCCATCATTTTTTCCTTTTACTGTATAGCCTGTTTAATTTGGGATGCCACCAGGGTGTTTTTTTCTGGGGCTAGTTCTGGTCTTACTTCTGGTAGGTACACCAGCCTATGTGCAGCAAGTCGCATGGCTGTACAGAGCTTCTTACAGCAATTCAGCATAGGCTGCTGTGTTCTCAGGGTTTAAAGGGGCACTGCATTTTGACAAACCATCACGTAATAAAAGGTAGTTTAACTTGGAATATTTCCTGTTACTGGTTTTACTGGGGTTACTTAGTTGATTTTGATTATGAAGGAGACAGCTTTATGGTTGGACCTTTCATGGGAGGATGAGACATGGGGTGGGGGGTTCAGTATTCTCCCACATTTGTGCATACAAAGTCCAGTATGTTGGAGCCTCTATTGGACATTTTCACTATTTGGTCAAGGGTGTTTGTATTTATGAAGTCTGGCAATCTCTGTGCCTGTAGATTTGAGGCCATGTAGGATTTCCAGTCTATAGAGGGGTAATTAAAGTCTCCCATAGGTCCAGGTATGCATTGTGTGCTTCATGGGACATGCAGGGTGACCTATAACAAGATAAGATGGGTCTATATGATATTGTTAAAATGGCATTACAGAGCATGCTGTTTCAATGACACATAAATAGAGAAATCTGAAAATAGCAAACGCTCAGGTCAGTGATTTTTTTCCTAAGGAAAAAAATCACTTGGCCTGAGCCATGACATTGCCCTTTACCCCACTGTAGTGTGATCTCGGAGTTGGTATATTTAGTTAGGGAGGTGGGGGCACAGCCCCCCACATTGGAGTGTGTGGGAGGCAAAGCCCCCCACTTTGCAATGTTTTAACTAGTGCGTTGTGTATTGTTGGTCAACCAATTTTTTTCCTAGGGAAAAAAATTGGTGAAGTGGGGTTTCACTGTTTTTAGATTTCTCTGTTTATGTGTCATCGAAATGGCATTCAGTGTAATGCCATTTTGACACTCTAATATAGACCCAGATAAGATATAATACAGGATCTGCATGTGGAGGAACTCCAGCCTGATGTCCTGTTTGACCAACCTACAGGTATGCTTGCTGCTGATGTATATTGGGACACATCCACTTTTTGCCCTTGTACGTGCATCTACTGGCCTAAAAGTATGGAAGGCACTGAAACCTTGCACAGCTGTCTCGGTAACTGCACAGATGGCTGTATTCTCAAGTGTGAGAGGGGTTGGAAGGAGTGTACTTTTATATTCTGTTTTAATTAATACATCTGTTTATCAAAAATGCTAAGATTTGGTTTAATATCCTAGTGTGAACTTAGATTTATAATCAAGACTGTAGCAGTTTTGTTGTTTGCAAATATTTCTTCTTTTGCCTTAACATAAAATCAAATTAATGTACTTAATAAAAAAGTTTTGTACTGAATCGTTTGATTACTTTCCAACACAGTGTTTTTGATATCAAGGATTTTTGTGGAAAGCTGAATTTGAGACATTAGTTAAGGGACAGAGAGACTCTTAACAACATTGAGATACGTTCAGTTAATTTTCAATTCCAGCAATCAGACTTTCTGCTCTCCTATTATCCCATGCTTCAGATTTCTGAGGATAAAGTTATTTCTGAGTAGAATCAGCATAGTAATAAACTTTTAACGAATATTAGTAATATCATGACTAAGGAAGAGAAAATTGGTTTGAGAACAGATAAAATAGGTTGTGGTGACTTCTGCTGACAAGGGAGAGGTAGTAGAAGTTAAGATTTTCAGTCATTTGCAGAACCATGGCTGGTTCATCTGGTTCCCTGTCTAGTACCACAAACTGACACATCCCTTCAAAAAGAAGGGCTTCCTAAAGTCGTGGACCAAGGCAAACCTCTTTGGCAGTGCTGTAACTGTAACAAGCAGCTTGCTAGAAATTTAACAGGTCTCAGACACACACACACACACACACACACACACACACACACACACACACACACACACACACACACACACACACACACACACACTCACACATATACACACACAGCTTACTCTTGGTTCAGCTGCCACCTTCACCCCACCCCATCCTCGAAATCTTTTAGCACAACAAATCTGGGAAAAGCTTAAATTAATGAGGGGGCAAAAGCTCAGAAATAGTAATAGATTTTAAATATTGTTCTTATAAACCTAGAACGTTGCTAGAATTATAGGATTTGTGTTAGCATATATTTTCTGAAAGATATAAAGTCTGAAACTCAAATGTATGTTATTATTTATACTTCAATTATTACTGATTTGCCAGAAAACTGCATATTTTATGAGGAACAGAGCAAAAACATAAGGCAAAAATCTGGGCAGTCTGCAAAAATGTGAATAGTTAAGAGCTATGCCTCACCCTAGTTAAGGCTCTAACATTGTACTATATTAAAAGACCAAAAAGTTAATAGATATTTACCTTGTACTCAATTTTAAAATTTAAACTATAAACTGATTTCTTTTACTACAATCAGTTAAGGATGAAGTCACAACAGACCAGTTAAAAATTTCAACCACTGCTTAAGGATTCCTGTCATCATATTCAGTATTTGCTAGAAAAAAATGCATAAATCTTGTTCTCGGTGTCTGGATGCCCAGCTGTCTCAGGGAAAAGCTCTCTAAGTTTTTTTTTTTAATTCATTGGGCATTTACTTAAAGCCTTTATTAATCACAGTCAGACCAGCATTACAAGATATTACAGAAGACTGAACTATTTAACACTGATGTTTGGATGTTAGCATAACTAAGGTTCTTAGTGCTTTCTTTTTTTACCACAATTTATATGAAGCCCTTTTCTAAGAACACTTTACTTCCTATAACTGTTATAATCTGAGATACATAGCTTCTTTCCTGCAATACATTTTATTGCTTCTTAGCAATAAAATCTCAGTATAGTAAAATTAAAAATATTTGTTAAAGTTCCACATGACATGCAAAAGCATTTTATTGACCTTGACCACAATTTTCATCATAGGTTTATAACAAACAAATGTTGGTTAAAACACACAACAGTTCAATAAAACAGGTTTCCAAAGAAGCACTTTTTCAATATCAGACATGCTGTAACCAGAGAAAGAGGGAACTATCACATCTATCTTTTGTTTTGATGATAACATTTTCAGAAGCTGATAGATTATTGATAGACATTGGTCCATCTTATTCTTGGACATGCTTTTTTATGATTCTCATCTGACAGATGCCAGTTTACTTACAGAAAATGTTGGAAACTGGCTTAGGATGTGTCTGGATACAGATATTTCAGAACCTTGAAATCAATGCAAAAACTGTTGGGTCCTGTACCAATGGCTGATAGCCATGTGGAACCTGTAGAGCTTGCAATTTTGTATGCAGAAAGTACAGTTGTGTAAGTAAAACTTATCAAAGCAGTAGATGTTTGAATGATAACTACTGCAGTAACTGCTCCCTCCCTCCATCCCCCTTATTTTTTATTTGTTTGTTTGTTTGTTTGTTTGTTTGTTTGTTTGTTTGTTTGTTTGTTTGTTTGTTTGTTTGATAGTAAATACATTCTAACAAAATTGTAAGTCAAACATCATGTCTCTCTGAACTGAAACTGACTGTCTGCAAGAAACTCTGTGTATTTATACATTTTCTAAACTGTTCACCCCAAATGATGTCATTGTAACAAGCTAGGCAGGGTAGGTAAAGTTTATTACCACCAGCATTTGTTTCCAACTTATCCTGTGTAATACTCAGGTATTCCCAGGTCAGCTGAGAGATGCAGTCCCTTGAGCATGCCCTGGATGTACCCTGTAGCATCCATATAGTTGATCATACTATGTACTCCTTCCACATGAGGTATCGAGTATACATTCTCACAAGATACCAAGATCACCTTAACTGACTCATCTCAATCCAGAAAGCAATGACTGTACTCAGAGATTCTCTTAGATTGACAAACGGTTCAGTTTATGAAAAAGAATATGTGACCTTTTTCTGTCACTTCTAGCTACAATCTCATCCTTTTGATTACTGTCTAAAACTGAAGCCCATAAGTGTACTTGGAAAACTTCATTTTATTTATCATTTTTTGTTTAAATGACTGCAGTATTGTCACAGTTGCACCTCTCCACTGATAAAGCTACCAGTCCCCTTAATCTTTACATTTAAAATACAATAGTTAAATTCCAACACTTAAAGTAATCCATATACAACAAATACACAATTCTTCAGAACAGAGCCATGACTTCATATTTGTAGGTGGTGATTTCCATTCCAGATACTTCTCACATGACAGTGACATGCTCCAATTTATGCTGGTGATAACCGAAACTTCACATTATGAGAACAATATAATTTACAAACAACAAAATTGCAATTCAAATGTCCTTAAACTGGATACTATACAGACCTTTGTAGCAACATTATATCCTGTCCATGCAAATTATGTAAAGGAGGGGAGATAAAATGCACCTTTATTGGAGTCCTATAGCAACCTAGACATAACTCTTCATTCTTCAGTACATTTAGTGACCAAGTACATCCAGCATCATTCCTGAGGCTCCATATTTTATATCACCTCCTACCAAGCATGCCAGGTAATGTGATCATACGACTTCTTCATGTCCTCAAAAGTCATACTGGCAAACTCTATCAGTCCTTCAATATCTGTGAAAAAGGAAACAAGTGGGGCATTCAATTTACACTTAATCTTAGCACTTCAAGGATAACTTTTTGGATGTGGATATTCACTTACAGCAATATGTGACTTTAAGTGCTCAGATACATTGTAAACATCCTCAGGTCAATACCTTGTTAAAGATCAATAATTGTCACCTACAACATATAGTAAAAACATCCCTAAGACCCAATTTATTTGGCTTTGTAGAATTTGTTCTTCGGATGAACTATTTACTTTACATGACCAACAGTTGGTTGTTAAATTTAGGAAGCAAGGGTACAAATACAAGGGCATTATAAAATCTAGTAATTATGCTAGGAATTTGGATAGAATGGTATTACTACAATATAAAAACAGATTGGTGGTTTCAGACACTGCGCTTAGGTTAGTTACTAGTTATGGTAGCAATACTTCTGTTTTGATTGAGTTAATACATAAACATTGGGGGGGATCTCCTCTTGTCTGATGACTCCTTGAGGGATTTGATACCTCCCAAATGTATTTTTTCTTATAGGAGAGGTTGGACATTGGGCAGTTGGCTTAACCATCATAAGAAATTGTTTGATTGTACTATTGGGGCTCATCAGATTACAATGTATGGTAAATTTTTGATGGGATGTCGGCCTTGTAATCACTGTAGTTTTTGCAAATTTGCATGTGATACACCACAATTACCTTCTCACAACACTTCATGGGTATTTAGTATTAAGGTATATAGAGACTGTGAATTGGATTGCATTATTTATTTAGTCTTATGTACTTTTTATGTAGGGCAGACTTCACACTCATTTAAGTTACAAATCTCTGAACATTTAAGTGATGTCAGATGTGCCCGACAATCTAATGCCTTATACAAACATACCCTTAAACATCCAACAGCTAGTTTTAGGTTTATTATTATTGCTAGGATAATAGTGAATAATAAAGATAGATCAGGTTGGCATGGTATTCTAGATAAAAAAAAGAAAAAATGGATTGTTCAATTGGGAGCAGTTTTTTATCCAGGCCTTAATGAACATCTTTGAACAACCAATAGCATGTATTTAGAGGGTATATTAAGAGAGGGGTGAGGATATGTGTTAATGTTACACTGAAGAAGGCTCTGTACCCAAAACTGGTATGCTTTTGTCCCTGTCTTGATGTAAAATAAAGACTCTTGACTGACGTATGAGTGCTGTCCATTTGTATTGTGGAGCTCTATGTTTTTTCATTGACGATTATTGCATCCATACAGCGTTACTGAAAATGCCATAAGTTGAACAAGTCAAACCTTTACATGGAAAGCTGTATCTCTGTACTTAACAATCTTATCTAAATTCGTATAGCCATTGTGCCAAGAGTGACTCAGTTTTGAATTTCATGACTATCATTCTCTATTGATTGTTGATTTAAGCAGGATAAAGCTGATTACCATTTATATTTTCTTCTCCATGAAGAATAAAATTATTAATTTCACTAATAGTCAGAATTTTGCCATTGTCATGATAGAATGCAATCCAGTTTTTGAGATTACACTGTTTGATCTTGAGAAGGTCATGTTTCGGGTCCACTTCCACTTCAACATAATTAAGGTTTTTTGATAATTCTTTTGATAATTTTCACACATTGTTTTTCTTTATATAGTCCTGCTTCTCTGAAGATTTGCCCAGCATATAAATTGAACATGTATGGGGGAAAGTATACCACCTTGCCATACACCTTTACCAATTTCAAACCATTTTTTTTTTCTCTTCATACTGTTTCAAATGTTGCCTCTTGTTTGATGTAAAGTTCCTGTATAAGGGCTATCAGAAATTCTGATGTACCTGTACATCTTAGTGTGGCCATCAGCTTTTCACAATTAATACAGTTTTAGGCCTTACTGCCATCAGTGGAACTCTTATAGATATGTTTGTCTCTTCAAAGATCCATCACACATCCACAATGATGTATCTTGTCCCCCACTCTTTTCTGATTCCTGCTTGAACATTAGGCAGCAATGTTTCAGGTATGGTGCTAGGCTCCACTAAATTATCTTGAGTAGAATCTTGCTGACATGTGGGAACTGAATGATAGTATAATGTCCATAGTCACTCAGATTATCTCTCATCAAAACTGGCATGAATACAGATTTTTTTTTTTACTAGTCAGTTACTATGCCATCTTTCAAAGGTCCTGACAGAGCCTTTCAAGTATTGTAATAGCAGGACCTGAGTGGTGTAATACTTTGGTATAAATGCAATCAATATCCGATGCTTTGTTCTTTGCTAGAGCTTTCAATGCTGTTTCTACTCCTTCTTCTTTCATTGCTAACTCTTCCTGATTGTGAGGTACAGGTTGAATCAGCTGTTGATCTTTATAGTATGTTAACCTGTTACATTCTTTCTAGCTTGCCATGATCTTCTCGGTATCATTCAAGACGGATCCTTCAGTAGCTTTTGTCATTCCAATTCAAGGATGGAAATTTGTCTTTAATTTTGGCAGTTTCAGGAAAAGATGTTCTGATTCTGTTTCCTTACACCTCTTATTGTAGTACTTCCTTTTGTCTCGTCTTATGGCGCATTGAAAGCTATACTGAAGTTCCACAGTTGCCTCTCTCTCCTTTGATTTTAACTTCTCTATATTTCTGGCAGTATTCAGAATCTCATCAGTCATCCAGCTGGATATTTTTTTTAGCTTTTGCAGGGACTTTCACTTTCATCAAATGCAGTTTATTAGATTTTCTTAATCTCTTCTATATCTCTCCTGGTACTCTGCCATTTGTATCAAATACAGCAAAATGGATTTTGCAAATGATCTTTAAACTCTGATGCGATATTTTTAAGATAATACTTTGCACCACAACTAACTGGCTTGCACTTTTTCAGCTTTTGCTTGATTTTGCATTGTAATAGACAAATATTTGTACCTCAATCAGCTCCAGGAGTTGCCTTTCTTGATGTTATTGAGCTCTCTTTTATTTCCATAGGTGCAGTCAATTTTATTTCTGCATAGTTTATTAGGTAAAGTCCATGGAAAATGTGCAGGGATCTCTTGCATTGCTGGAAGAAGGGGAAATTAACATTTTGTTTATCTTTCAGAATTCTGTCAAACATTATTCCATTTAATTTCTGTAACATAACCCATATTTTCCAACCATTTTACCTTTTTCTTTTTTTTTTTGGACAACATTTGCATTAGAGTCATTTTTGACCGATAGAATATTCATGTGTATCATCTGTCATTTTCAGTATGCAGTTGTTTGTAGAAATGAACAGCTTTGTCTTCATATGCATCTAGTTCTGGTGAGTATATCTGACTGATAGTGATACCAATGGGCATATCTTATATACGAAATAAAATTAAGCATTTGCTGACTGCATTATATTTCATTACAGTTTTTGCAAGCTTTTCCGAGTTATGATGCGACACCATTTGTTCATAAAATTTTCATTTCTAATAATGTATACCAAGTGTTCATCAGATTCAAGTGTCCAATGCCAGTTCATTCCAGTTCCCTGACACCCAATAGATCGAGTAGTGCTTGTTCCATTTCATTTCTGAGGACAACCAGCTTTCCTTAATTCATACTTTGTGCATGTCATGTCTAAGCTTCTAACCATCATTCCATGCAGAGCAGTATCAGCAGTATCAACAGTTAGACATCCTAAAGGCTTTGATCCAACCCCATGATATACACTGGCTTTAGCTGGAAGAGTCTTCTGTTCATTCTAGCAAATAATTTAGTGTCTACTAATGTGAAAAAAATCATCTTTGATTGTTATATCCCAATTTATTTTATTGTTATTGTCCACAGAGTTGCCATGTAAAAACTGCGCAAGTAGATTGCCAGACCTTTTTCCATGCAGACCATACTGATGTTATTGTTGTTGCCACAAATTTGTGATTTTCTGCTGCCAACACTGACCTTGTCATACTGCCAAGTCAGTCACATACTGCTTTTGTCAAGCATAATATTCTCCAGATGAAAAAATACAAACCAGCACTTCAGTTTTCCAGTCCAGAGATGTATTGTTTGAACAGTCCTCGCATTTATAAAAAGAATATTTAACTCTGACAGCCTAGGAGTGATCAGCACCTTCAGCATTTTAAGCTGGATCCGACTTCCACAGCAGAACTATTAGTTATTATTGTAGCCTCATCTATAAAAATTGATTCAATACATTACCTAATTTTCTTGTGATAACTCCTTGATGTTCTGTATTTTGATTATTAATGTTTTACTGCATATAAACTGAACTGAAGTATAATATTTCTAAAGGATAGGCTTTATTATGGACTGAGAATATGAGATGATGTATAACAGATCCTTGTGGAACCTCTACTGCAATCATTGATATAGCTAGCTTTCATGGGTGAGGTGGTAGGAAAACGTAATTAGCTTTAGATAAGTATCTTTTAAATGTCAAATTAGCCTGTACTTCTGTTTACAAATAAAAAAATTAGACAGTTTTCATTGATGGTGTCATAAAAAATGAGACAGTCTTCATTGATGGTGTTAAATACCTTAGAGATAGTAATAAAATTAAGAGTTCAACCTGTATTTTACACTATTAAAAATCTCTGTATTTTAATGTGCTAATAACCTTTGTCACATACGTATTATTATTAGAGAGACTGATAAGTAATTCTGGATTTCTGGATATTGCTTAATACAACAGGCAGCTGTATGGTAAATATGGAGATTTAACCCAAGCAGTAAGTCAGTGTGCCAGTCATATCTGTTCACTGAAGAAGTTTGTCAAGCTAACTTTTTCTGACACTATTATTTCTCAAACATAATTTATAAATCTCAATGTCAAGAAAACTGCAGAATGATGAACAGTAGAAACAGAAATGTGATTTCTTTCAATGGATGTAGCTCCAAGATTCCTGGCCCTGCTCAGTTATTTTTTCCTGAGATGCAATGCTGATAGAGTTGTTACGTATATTTAGATGATATATGGCAGAGCTCTCTTTAAAGGGGTTTAGGGAGTATGTCCCTGACTACTTCAAAATGGTTTCAGCTAAAGCAAAACTTTCAATAAATTATAGTTTGGATGAATTCATATTTGAGCAAAATGCTTCACTGAACTGATATTCGATTGATTTTCTCTCAAATAAACTTACTGAAATCCTTCAGCCACATAAGCAAATAAATATTATACATAGTTTTTAGACCAATGTTATACTGAGTCAGAACTAACAGAATAAAATTATTATGACTAGAGAAGATGAGTTCACTGAAGAAAACAAGTCTGAATCCTCAGTGTATGATAATAACAATATAAGCAAATGGGCTTTTATGACATTTAAATTTTAATTATAGCATTCACTAGTCCTGCAGACAGGCATCACCAAAACTTATAGAACAAGCAGGACTACAGAGGAAAACAGATGACTGAAAGCCAAGAAATGGTTAAGTAAGATAAAAAAATGTTAGAGGAAAAAATGAAGACTATTGCTGTAGCAATGCTTGATTTCAAATCAGAGGACAGAAAAGGCAGATCAAAAGATAAAATATTCACATATCTGTCAGTCCAGAGATGGCAAAAATAATTCCATGGTAGACTCTGTTGAGCACATTTTCAGTTAATTGTTTTTGTTTCAAAACTTAAATAATTTAGCACTGCAAGATCCTACTGTATTGTTACCCATAAATCAGCTCCAGGATCTTTAGGGTTCTGTTTTAGAGCTTATTTTAAACATGGAATGGAAGCAAATTATATTTAATGGATAAAAAAAAATTCTGCTTATAATTTTTCACCTCATATCTTTTCTGTCATAAAAATGTTTACCAAAGCAGAATATATAGCAAACATGAATTTTATTGCATTGATTTGTATCTTTAGCATTTCTAAAGACTTTGCAAAATTAAGGACTTTCTCTAACATCAACTCATGTTCCAAAAATAACTGAATTATTTTTTTTTCATATATGTCTGAGAATTCGCCATTTCTTGGCAGGGCCTTTAAGTTTGTAAAATGCACATATATGGTTTCATTTTTCTCCTAAACATCACGGTTGAACTTGATTAAAAGTACTTAACCAACTATTTGTAAAAGAACTTAGCTAACTTTCTTGTACATCAACAAACTTACTGTTGGGGTCTGAAATGTCTTGTGGAGCTGCAAAACCAAATATTCTGCTTTCATTATTTCAGTAACAGATATATATATATATATATATATATATATATATATATATATATATATATATATATATGGATCTAGGACTTTTGATCGAAAGATCAAAAGCCCGAATCCATTACCACTGAACATACTTTAACGAAAGCGCTTTCATTAAAGTATGTTAAAAAAAACACAAAATCTACTTGAATGCAGGGGGTCTAGCCCTCCTGCACACACACCCTTCTTTAATATTCTCACTCTGAAGTTGCACTACTGTGGGGAAAAGGGAATTTTCCCTTACCGCACCATAGTATGACCGGAACAACAAGCATACTTGCGAAAGTGCTGCTTCGGTGAAAACCACTTTCGCACAAGTATGCTCACCAAATTGGGATTTGGTGAAAGATGCAGTCGAGCATCTGTATGGATCCTATATATATATATATATATATATATATATATATATATATATATATATATAGGGTCTATGTTAAATCAGCAAATGCTTAAAACAGTGAATGCTGATTTATCGACCCCATGTAATCCTAAACACTTAGAACAGCGATAAAAAAATAAATAAAAACTTTAAAACATTACACACACACACACACACCTACTTAAATATACCACCTCCAAGATTGCACTGCAGTGAGGAAAACAGCAAAGTAAAGGAGGTGGCCAAGCGATTTCTTTCCCACAAAAAAAAATTGCTTATATGCCGTTTCGCTATTTTGCTGTTTCGTGCTTTTAAGTTCGATCACAACGCATTCGAAGGAATGTATCTTCTATTATATAATAGGAACCCTATACATATATATATATATATATATATATATATATATATATATATATATTTTTTAGATGCTAAAATTTATAAACCCCAATGTTGTTTTGAGTCTTGCTGCTAGAATGCGTGCAAAGAAAACGCAAAGGAATATTTATCAGTGTATGACTAATATGCAAGGGTGCCTTTTTCACTGCAGCAGCATCTATATGTTCCCATCCAGAAATGGTGCTCTACTTTACTACTTTATGTTTTGTGGTGTGATAAGCTGTGGCCACCTATAGCCAAAAAATAAAATAGGTACTAGGAAAAGAATGAATGAAAGAATGACTAGTATATATCCCCATCACATGACATAGAAGATTATGATCAGATCTCTGATCATAAATCATCTTGATATGTGTTCACAAAATGGATGCCAAGAAATTCAACTTAAGAGCAGAGTAAAGTGAAGCAAA
The DNA here is from genome assembly GCF_019279795.1 of Protopterus annectens. Classification (NCBI taxonomy): domain Eukaryota; kingdom Metazoa; phylum Chordata; order Ceratodontiformes; family Protopteridae; genus Protopterus; species Protopterus annectens. The sequence goes on along the minus strand of NC_056745.1, from coordinate 324,545,371 downwards.
GTGAAGAATCCAGGATTATATTTGTTACATATAGATAAACGCCTTAATTCTTTCTACCCTTATCACATGTGCTCTTTTCTTTTCTGGTGAATTACCCTAGGACCAGAAATAACAAATTGCACAGGGGTGCTTTCTAGCCTAAAGTATCTAAGATCATAGCACAGCTAAACCATATGCCTCTAGGTTAGGGATCTCTTACGCATGCAAAGTGTTAGGGTTATCCGATTTTCTCTATCCAGACTAGATGGGTGGGATTCTCATAAGATGTCAGACATTGTTTTCTGGAGTTGGTGGATTTTATTAGATATATCTGACAAAGTAATTTTCATATAAATATAAGCATTTTGGTAACATATTAGGTTCATTGATTTTCCTGTGCCTTTTTTTCTCATTTTCTTTAAAGCTATTAGTATCGATATATTGCCAAAAACAAATGTTTAGTTTCTTATTTCAGAATTAAGGGTGATCTGAGCTATTTCACGTTGAAGTAATTGTCTAGTCAGACTAGACTCCTCCCTAAGTCTCATTCAGCTCTCATCAGATTCATCCCTTGCAAAGGTAACTGGCATCACAAAGAGCACATGGTCACTGAAAACAGAGCCAAATAGCCTGCAAAACTGTACAATGAGACACTTGCTGGAGAAGGTGCTGAAGAGATCCCTTTTGAAAAACAATCTAATAAAATGATCCTGCTGAGTGTAATTTCATGAAAAGATACTGTATGTACTTAAATTGTTCTAGAAAAAGATGTTTTAAAATGTCTTAGATGTACAAAGTCACAAGCATATTCACATACCTACTGAAATATGAAAACATAGGGGTGAAAGACAGGAAGATCTACTCCCTACTGAATACAAATCCTGTTAAATGAAATGTATGAAGTAGGCAGATTAATGTTTTTTTAAGTCCACCACATTACTAAAAATACACTTTGTCTGAAAGAATAAACAATGTTATCACCAAATACATATTGCTGAGTTCCAGATACACTGATATGTGTTGGAACTTGTCCGTAACACATGTCAGTCTGTGCAGTCTTTTGCCTGAATAAACTGAGTAGTACTGCGAAAAGATTCAGAATCCCAAAGATCTTTTTCACTTTTGGAATTTTAATGTTTCGAAGTGAAAGCTGTTTTTCATCAAATATTGTGTTTATTCTAAGCCATGACTTCCTTAGAAATGATTAGAGCTGCACACATCACTGTGGTATCAGCTGATGACAGTCAGCCTTTGAAAACATCTCCAAGTACTTGGACTGTGTATTAGGCAGACTGATGAAAGATAAAATTATCAGCATGCAGTGTGAGTAAAGAAAATAGCAACCAGGACTTGGCATATAGCTGTTATGGGAATGTCATAAAAGCACATTGTTAGTGTTATGAAATGAATTTAAATCATTAGTATTCACCACAGACAAAAGTGTAAATTTAATGAGGAAGAATTAGAGCAAAATTATTTCAATGGTAAGTTCAGTGACATGCAGCAGAAACAGCTCTGTCTTGTACTTACACAGATTTGGGTACTGACAAGCCTTTCAGGATATGTATTGTAGGTCACACCAGTTATGCTTATTGCTAATCTACTGTCTAAAGAATAAATTAGGTTCTGAAATTTTACAGAGCACATAAAAAGATTACCATAGGTAGGGATTTTTTTATTTCTTTCTTTAATATATGATTAAGAAATGAATTAAAGAGAAGACCGCATAAATACAAATTGTTTTTGTGCTGGATTCCAGACCCACCTGCATGTAGACAAAGCACTTCCTCAAAGCTGTGGTAACTTATGGCTGCATTTCCAAAAGCATCTCTGTGTATGTGACATGCAGATTGAAACAGATTCTGACGTTCCTTGGCCTTTGTGTAATTCCTAAAGACATCTGTTTGCTGTGACAACAGAAATAACAATTAGCACTGGACCCCTATAAAAACAAGTTTACAGAGTGTTGCCCAAGTCCTTAAGCTATAGCCCAAAAAATGCATACAGACTGTATTTATCTATCTATCTATCTATCTATCTATCTATCTATCTATCTATCTATCTATCTATCTATCTATCTATCTATCTATCTATCTATCTATCTATCTATCTATCTATTTAATTATTTATTAACATTTGATTACAAGGAAAGTCTGACTGGGTATATGCCCATTTTCAGCGGAGGCAATGAGAAAAAAGCTTCAAAGTATTACAAAAACATTTTAAGAATAATAATTTTACAATCTTTAAATATAATACAAAAAATATCTATAGTTTAAATAATTATGGCAAATTAGACGTAATTGGTGGTGCAGCAGCTAGTGTTGCCACCTCAAAGCAAGTGGTTCTCCAGTTCAATTCTCGGCTGGAGTGCCTTCTGCGTGGAGTCTGCATGTTCTCTCTGGTTTCCTCCAGGTGCTCTGGTTTCCTCTCACATCCCAAAGACATGCTGCAGGTGGATTGGACACTCTAAATTGGCCCTAGGTGTGAGTATGTGCATGTGTGTGCCTTCTGTGGAAGGTTGGGCACCGGGCGGGCAGGTTGACACTGTAAAACTCCATTGCCAATCATTCTGTGGACTGTTGTTACTCTGTGGCAACCCATAACAGGAAAGCTGAAAGGAGGAGAAGAATGTGAAATATTAGTTAAGGCTAGATATAACTTATATGTAACATGTGATGTCCCCACGCTGGGTCAGTAATCAGGGAGTCTGAATCCTCACTAATGACACTGGAGATGGACGTTCACTTGCAATATAAATGCATATTTCCAGAAGCAGACTTCTCTGCATCAAGCACAATTTACCTTAAGAGCACCCAGGGAACACACTCAACCTGGGATCTGGGTTCCTCTATCTGTCTGCCTCCAAGGTCCCTGGTAAGACTCCTCACTGGTACAGCTGGAGAGTTAAGGCCTCAGCTGAGTGCCCAAGCCAAGTCCTCCACCACTCTCTCTGTGAAACCAGTGCTTCATCTCCCTGCTCCGAGTAGCTGACACACACACACACACACACACACACACACACACACACACACACACACACACACACACACACACACACCTGGGAAAGGTTGCCACAGGTTTAATAGCTATGCCCCTTCTGCCCAGACTATAAGGTATTTATCACTCTCACAAAGCACTACAAAGCCAGCTACCTAAGTCTCTTGCAAGGGTACACAATAATACTGTGTGAAATTAATATTAATACAAATGGTAATGTGAACCAAACAGCAAGACTCCCAGGAGTGGCCAGAATTATCACCAAATATATATATGCAAATACTCTCAAAGCTTAAATATTCTCTAAAAAGGATCAGTCACAATGAAAGTTTTAAATATATCTAATAATAAATAATAACAGAACATGAAAATACTATATATCTATTTACAGTAAACATCAGAGTTTCAGCCACAAGTGATATTAAAAGATGGAAAGTTTCACACAGTTATAGAAAAACAGTATTTCTAATCTCACTATATTTTCCTGACTAATCTAAAAGAATTACTGTTCCCTAATTAAGTTACTTGCAACAGCAAGGCAAGATGATGTGAGTGAGGGTCTTTCTAGTGAGGTTTTCTAAGAACAGACTGCCCCTGAGACCAGTCTCCTCTAACTTTAAAAAATATATATTTCTGCACAGAATGACATCACATGATTCTGGTCATCTGAGTTCTGGTTCCCACAGTATTGCCAACACTAGAAGCTGCTAGGAATTTACTACCTATGTGTTAGCATAGCATACACACAGATAGACCTTTGCTCATATCTCCTGGAATTCATAAAACCATAAAACAATTTCACTCTTCCTGCAGGAGCTACCAACTATTCTCTAGCACAGATGTTGCATTTCTGGCTCCATTCAAAACTGTTGGATTACATCTTTATGGCTTAACCCATAAAGTAAATTAATTTCAAGAATATTTTATAAAGTCAGATGGATTAAGATTAAACTCCTCAATTCCAGTATATGCTGTTACAATGTATACATCTAAACAGTTATAATTATGCATATACATTTATTTTCCTTCCAGCAGGGCACACTGTTGATACATTTAACACAAGCAAACCTCACAAATACATTTTCAACACAAACATCTGTACAAATCAGTTTGAAATACAAATGACATATAATTATTTACAAAATTCCAATTAGGTGTGCAGCATATGTTACAAATCCACTCCCATATTTCTCCTGGCATGACTGGCAGTACCTATCATCACATAACAATTTAGAGAAAATAAATTTAAGTTAGTGCAATGCAAATAGGAATTGCAATATGAAGGGAGAGAAAAAAACAGGGGTATGGCACATTTAGATAAAGAATTAGACAAGAGAAATTGACTGAAGTAAGAAAGTGAATGTAAAAGGGGGAGTAAGAAGATGTAAGGCATGAACAGGTACTTGTTCCTATTTAGGGATATAGTTTATTCTGGAGATGAACAAGAACTCAGACAGATTTTGTCTAGGACATCTTTCAGAATGGTTTTAAAGGATTGGAGAGGAGGGTATTGACTTGATGGATATAGGTTATGAGTTCCAGGCCTGATCAACATGGTATGAATACAGACCATGCCAATCAGATTTCAAAGGTTCATGGACAGAGAGGAGTTTTTGGTCATTGGTTAGTAAAGACCAAATGGGAACAAAGTTTAGTAGAATGGAGTTTAGTGCTGGACAAGTAGATGGATGCTGGATAATTTTATAGGTGGTAAGAAGCTGTGTATATGTTAGTTAATGGGGTAGTTCTAACTAATTTAGGCTGTAGTAAGCATGGCTTGTCCTGGGCCACATACACAAAATTGCACTCACCTGAGTATCCTACCCAGCCTAGATAAACATAAAGTCCACAAGCTTGGAGAAAGAGGAGCCGATCAATAATAATTATTGAACTTGAAACTTTATTCGAGTAAAACAATAAAATCAAGCGCTTTTGCCTGGATAAATACCAGGCTTTTTCAAGATGAATCCATTTTAAGAATTGCAAGCTTAAATACTTCATCAAAATCATGTGACCAGGGTGTTAATAAAATAAATGTGCAATTAACTTTAAAAGCACTAGTTCCAAGTTAAAATAAAAAATAATAAATGTACCATACATTAAATTATTAATGATATGTCCAATAAAGTGCAATTGTGCAAACCTCATACTAAACACATCATAGAAGGCATGAAAAACTTTGTAAAAATGTCTAAAAAGATCTAAAAAAATAAATACAAACACCTCTTAAAAGAGCTTAGGCTCTAAAAAACCTAAAATCACAACTTAGCCCTTCTTAATTTCAATGCACTAGCAATACTAATACTTTCATTAAGACCAGGTGGTCTTGTTGCATTCAGCTTAAGCTGCCACAACAATTCTTTGTACTCTAGACGGGCCTCCCAATCACCTCTTCTATTGTCCTGCAAAACCTGTTCTAAAACCATAAACTTAATCTGCATGTTGGGGCATGAACCAAGGTGTTTAAAAAAGGCATTAGTATCTTTCCTCTTAGAGATGTCGTAAAGATGTTCATATATCCTTCTTCTAAGGGTTCTCTCAGTTTTACCTATATAAAAACTGAGACAATAGGTACACAGACCTAAGTAAACAACACCCTTTGCCCCACAGTTGTAAAAGTGTTCAGCCCTAAATTTAAACCTCCTAGAGGGGATGTATAGGGAGCTATCATTGATTACATAAGAACATTGTTTGCATGCCCCACACTTATAAGTTCCAAATCTACTAGATCTAGAAAGACCCTCCATAGTCTGAGTTTGAAACTTTTTGAGTGTTAAAAAAGAGTATGACAGTGTTTTTAACGAGGTGGACCAGTTCTGTTTAAAAATTGTTAACCGCAAAATCAGGAAGTTGGAGCATGACCTTCTGGAATATAGGGAAGGCACAGCCTACCCAACGACTGGTAGAAACAGGCAGGATACTAGACAGAACTTTGATCAGAACAATGAAGTGAACTTTACTGACAATGTTGCTAGTCCTGCCATGGACTTGCCCAGAAGAAGTGAGCGACTAGCTCAAAAGGGTAACCAGAATGGAACACTGGATTTTTACTATCCCCCGAGCAGACCAGGGGGGAGGAAGGTTTCTTACCAACCACAAGGTTGGACCAGGGCACGCAGATAAGGGATTCAAGCTGCATGACTAAATGTACCTCTTCAGATTCACTGACTGAATTGTTTATGACAATTGTGTGGTGGTCAAAAAGGACAATTTTACCATCTATAATTTTACTGACATCAAAGTAACTAATAGTTTTTTTGAGCTTTTTACCAGTGGGTTCCAATTTGTTCCATTGCACCCTGTCAATTTAAGTAATGTATTGGTGGACTTAAAACTGTTTGTTAGACATTTAAATCTTGCTTTGTACTTTAAAGGTCAAACTCAGACTATGGAGGGTCTTTCTAGATCTAGTCCTTATAACCCACCTTTGCACCCGTTTTTAAAGGTGTTTGAAGAGTTGGTGGAGGTGGATTTAAGAAACCATTGTTCTAACAGGACATATACTCCACCCATGAATTTGAATCAGGTTTCAAACCAGTTAATAAAAATGTTTAGAGAGGAAGATGTTCAGGTAATGAAACCAGATAAGGGTGGAGGCACGGTTTTGATGTACAATATGGAGTATGATATGTACATCCACAATATGTTACAGGACATCGACCGATACGAACTGATTTCTAGAAATGAGTTGAACCTAGCATACTCTAAAATTAATTACATGCTCACTGACCATTTGTTGCAGGGAGCCATCAATGAAAAACTTTTTAATTACCTATATGTGAAGAATCCAAGAATCCCGGTAATGTTTGGGATTCCTAAGACACATAAAGGTTTAACCCCATTGAGTTTTAGACCAATTGTCTCAGGGGCTGGTGGTATAACAGAACTTCTAGGGAAATTTATTGATTTTACTATTAAGAAATTTGCATCTTCTTTACAGTATGTTTGTAAAGATTCATGGGATTTTCTTAAAGGCATCCAGAAAAGACTTTATAAGCCCAGCCTATTAATGGTTACAACTGATGTAGTGGAGTTATTTCCCAGTATTCCACATGTTACGGGTTTGGATTGGTTTAACGATATGTGAGTTGCTGAATCTGGTTTAGATTGCAAGACCATTGGTTTACTGGTAGAGTTTATGGAAACTGTTTTAGATAATAATTTTATTTATTTAAATGGTGAGCTTTTTAAACAAACGAAAGGAGTAGCAATGGGCACGGCTTGTGCCTCCAGCTATGCTAACATTGTTCTGTAACTACTGGGAAAGTAAGTTTATTTTCTCCACACGCTGGGTTCAACACATTACTCATTATAAACGATACCTGGATGACATTTGTTTATTATGGGATGGTAGCATAGATGAGTTCATTGATTTCATGAACTACATCAATTCCACCACGCATTTTTTAACATTCACTTACAATGTTAGCAATGACTGTTTGAGTTATTTGGATGTAGCCCTCTTCAAAGATACTTACAACTGTACCTTTCAGTCTAAAGTATATAGGAAAAGTTCTTTCTCCAACTCTTACTTACATTTTGACAGTGGTCACCCTTTCCACTTTTAAAAAGGTATAATTAAAGGGCAATTTATACTTGCTTCGAGGATGTGCAGTACTAGTGAATACTTTCTGGAGGAGGTGAACTTTTTGAAGCAGTTTTTTAAAGAAAGAGGTTATCCAGTGTACTTGGTTAATGATTTAGCCCAGGAAGTTATTACCAACAGGGAGGTTATTTATCTTCCTTTACTGGGGAAAGGTACAGTACAAGACGCACGAACAAAATCGACAGAGCAGTTTGATTTTCACAACAATTTTGTTTACACCTTTTCGGAAGATTTTTTGCAGGTGGAACACTCAATTTTAAGATATTGGCCTAGTCTTAAACAACAAGAGGAGTTTACACAGATTGTTAAGGAACAGCCCTATTTTGTTAGAAGAAGAGACACAAACCTCAAAGGTCTTTTTGAAGGAAGACCCAGGTCTGACAGTAAGTGTGTTTGTTCTAGATTTGGAACTTATAAGTGTGGGGCATGCAAACAATGTTCTTATGTAATCAACAATAGCTCCCTATACATCCCTCTAGGAGGTTTAAATTTAGGGCTGAACACTTTTACAACTGTGGGGCAAAGGGTGTTGTTTACTTAGGTCTGTGTACCTATTGTCTCAGTTTTTATATAGGTAAAACTGAGAGAACCCTTAGAAGAAGGATATATGAACATCTTTACGACATCTATAAGAGGAAAGATACTAATGCCTTTTCTAAACACCTTGGTTCATGCCCCAACATGCAGATTAAGTTTATGGTTTTAGAACAGGTTTTGCAGGACAATAGAGGAGGTGATTGGGAGGCTCGTCTGGAGTACAAAGAATTGTTGTGGCAGCTTAAGCTGAACGCAACAAGACCACCTGGTCTTAATGAAAGTATTAGTATTGCTAGTGCATTGAAATTAAGAAGGGCTAAGTTGTGATTTTAGGTTTTTTAGAGCCTAAGCTCTTTTAAGAGGTGTTTGTATTTATTTTTTATGCCTTCTATGATGTGTTTAGTATGAGGTTTGCACAATTGCACTTTGTTGGACATATCATTAATAATTTAATGTATGGTACATTTATTATTTTTTATTTTAACTTGGAACTAGTGCTTTTAAAGTTAATTGCACATTTATTTTATTAACACCCTGGTCACATGATTTTATTGATGAAGTATTTAAGCTTGCAATTCTTAAAATGGATTCATCTTGAAAAAGCCTGGTATTTATCCAGGTGAAAGCGCTTGATTTTATTTTTATTGTTTTACTCGAATAAAGCTTCACGTTCAATAATTATTACTGATCGGCTCCTCTTTCTCCAAGCTTGTGGACTTTATGTTTATCTGGTCTGGATCTCTATCAGTATTTTGTTATCCTACCCAGCCTAGTCTATATATATATATATATATATATATATGGATCTACTTCACATGACTGAAAACTCAAAATACTGAAATTCATTTTATTGAGACCACAGTATCTAATTTTTGAAATGCTGAAAACTCTTTCGACTGAGTGTTATTATAGTGAAATAACAAAATGAAAACAAATGAAAATGTACCAACTGGAAAGCAACTCAAATGGCTCCAAAAAAATAAAATAAATTTTTTATTAACTAAACAGAAGGTCTTTATCAGAAATCGAAAACTGTTACAAATGCGGTACACAAATAAAATACCAGCAAAAAACATTTATTCCATTATACATAATCAATAAACCCAATTAAAAACTGATGAAATTTCATACTATTTTTTTCTTTCTTAAAAAAAAAAAAAAAACAAGTGTGTACATTGGTATTTGTAGTACCTGTCCCCAGTTCTATGTAGGAATGACAACTAGAAGTCTAAAGACCCACATTCGTGAACATCTATATTGCATCAAGAAAAGAAGCACGAGACCCATGCTTTATATAAGCATTCCAGGTGGTGACAAAAAAATTACATTGAAGGAGACCCCTGGCAAAATCAAACTAAAGTCAAGGTCAGACAAACCCTTAAATAAATGATGCAAATATCATGTGCTTTCTTCTGGGACCGTAGATTGTGTATTAACAAGGATGCTGCTATGAGTTTTTGTGAAAGCTTACAATGCTGAATTTTAAAATACTGAATTTTAAACCATACACATGCACGCATACAGCACCAACTAACTCTTTCCAAAACTTAAAAACTACTTACTTACTTACACTCTTAATAGAAACCAGACAATATAAAACCAAACTAGGTGGGGGGCAATGCACCTCACCCCCCCACCTATATATACTAATTCCAGGATCACACTACAGTGGAAAAAGGTCATATACCTTTTACTTACCTTATAGTACCATACACATTGCCACTACTGCTGAGAGTGCAAGAAACGTGTGCCATATTACTTTAGATACTTCCCATAAAATGTAAAGAGACATACCCACATTTAGAAACACTACAGCACTATCTTCTACACTATTATTGGTATACTGACAGTTGGCAATTTAAGTTACTGTAATGTTTTTGTTTTTTTTTTATCACAAGCAAGTCACAGGTGAAGGGAAACACACATCACATCTATGGCTTAAAATTCGGTACTTTGAAATTCAGCATTGTAAGCTTTCAGTATAATAATACTCAGTCAAATGAGTTTTCAGTATTTTGAAAATTAGGTATTGCGGTATCAGTTAAATGAAATTCACTATTTTGAGTTTTCACTCATGCAAAGTAGATCCATATATGTGTGTGTGTGTGTGTGTGTGTGTGTGTGTGTGTGTGTGTGTGTGTGTGTGTGTGTGTGTGTATATATATATATGTGTGTGTGTGTGTGTGTGTGTGTGTGTGTGTGTGTGTGTCTATATATATATATATATATATATATATATATATATATATATATATATATATATATATATATATATATATATATATTTGTTGTGTGTGTTTATATATCAATATATATATATATATATATATATATTTATTTATTTGAATTTGTTGACCGGGAGAGTCCACTGGGTCAGAGCAACCCATTTTTAGTGGAGGCCTGGGGAGAAAAGCTCCACAAGTAGTTACATTCATGACAATAGAGGTTACATTGATGAAAATTACAGTGGTAAAGAATATATAATAAGTAAAAAGGCATTCTTGCATAACATTTCTTACAGAAAAAAAAAGTTACATATTAGGAAAAAAATATGAAAATCAATTTGCAGACATTTGAGCAACTTTGGAAATATAGAACATATATGATGATTACTTTTAAGAATTAAGTTAGAATTATTTAAGCATTCCTGGTAAAGAATAGTATGTGGGTTACTAATTGAAAATAGAAAGGTAATTTAAACATTGTGAGGTGTTAATGCAGATAGAATGCAATTTATTAGACTTATACCATATAGAATACCAATGAGAAAAAGGGATAACTACCATATAGAAAAGCACTGAGAAAGGGGGATAGCTACCATATAGAATACCAATGAGAAAGGGGGATAACTACCATATAGAATACCCCTGAGAAAGGGGGATAACTACCATATAGAATACCCCTGAGAAAGGGGGATAACAACCATATAGAATACCCTTGAGAAAGGGGAATAACAGCCATATAGAATACCAATGAGAAAGGGAGATAACTACCATATAGAATACCAGTGAAAAAGGGGGATAACTACCATATAGAATACCACTGAGAAAGGGGATAACTACCATATAGAATACCAATGAGAAAGGGGGATAACTACCATAGAGAATACCACTGAGAAAGGGGAATAACTACCATACAGAATACCAATGAGAAAGGGGGATAACTACCATATAGAATACCCCTGAAAAAGGGGGATAACTACCATATAGAATACCAATGAAAAAGGGGGATAACTACCATATAGAATACCCCTGAGAAAGGGGGATAACTACCATATAGAATACCAATGAGAAAGGGGGATAACTACCATAAGGAATACCAATGAGAAAGGGTGATAACTACCACATAGAATACCAATGAGAAAGGGAATAATTACCATATATAATACCAATGAGAAAGGGATGACTACCATATAGAATACCACTGAGAATGGGGGATAACTACCATACAGAATACCAGTGAGAAAGGGGGATAACTAATATATAGAATACCCCTGAGAAATGGGGATCACTACCATATAGAATACCAATGAGAAAGGGGGATAACTACCATATAGAATACCAGTGAGAAAGGGAGATAACTACCATATAGAATACTCCTGAGAAAGGGGGATAACTACCATATAGAATACTCCTGAGAAAAGGGGATAACTACCATATAGAATTCCCCTGAGAAAGGGGGATCACTACAGTATAGAATACCCCTGCAAAAGGGGGATAACTACCATATAAAATATCACTAGGAAAGAGGGATAACTACAATATAGAATACCCCTGAGAAAGGGGGATAACTACCATATAGTATACCCCTGAGAAAGGGGGATAACTACCATATAGAATACCCCTGAGAAAGGGGGATAACTACCATATAAAATACCCCTGAAAAAGGGGGATAATTACCATATAGAATACCACGGAGAAAGGGGGATAATAACCATATAGAATACCAATGAGAAAAGGGGATAACTACCATATAGAATACCACTGAGAAAGGGGGATAATTACCATATAGAGTACCCCTGAGAAAGGGGGATAACTTCATTACCAGAGCAAATTGGATGTTCTGTTGCAGGAAAAGTGTACTGATCTTACATTATTATAAAGACGGGTCATGGGTCTAAGAGTAGGGGGGGTGTTAAGGTTAGGTAGGAGCATGATGTTTAGATAGGAGCATGAGAAGGGCATTCCCATTTGGAGAACAGATGGGAGTGCAGGGCGGATTTGAAGTTGTTATGGCTTTGTTTAGTGCGTAGTGGTGGGGGAAGAGAGTTCCATAGTTTGGCTATGGTGTAGGATAGTAGCAATTGGCCAGGGGGATGTGAGGGTTTATGCACTTGTAGAAGGTTTTGGCTCTCAGATCTGAGGGAGCGCCTGAGTGTGTAGGGTATTAGGGATGTGACGAGAGAAGGGCATTCTGCAGGTTTGTAGATGAGTTTGTGGGCAGTGGTAAGTTGTAGGTATTTTAGGTAGTTGGGGAGTTCTAGCCATTGGTGGGTATGTAGGTAGAGGCAGTGTTGAGAAGAGTTTTTAAAATTAGTTGCAAATTTGTAGATTTTGTGGTAGCAGGATATATATGTATATATATATATATATATATATATATATATATATGTATATATATATATATATATATGTGTGTTATTCTTTTTCTTTTGGCTGTTCCTATTAGGGGTCACCACAGCGGATCATCTTTTTCCATTTCTTCCTGTCCTCTGCATCTTGCTCTGTCACACCAACCACCTGCATGTCCTCACTCACCACATCCATAAACCTTATCTTAGGCCTTCCTCTTTTCCTCTTACCTGGCAGCTTCATCCTTAGCATCCTTTTCCCAATATACCCAGCATCCCTGCTCAGCACATGTCTAAACCAATGCAATCTCGCCTCTCTGGCTTTGTCTCCAAACCATCCAACCTGGGCTGACCCTCTAATATACTTATTCCTAATCCTGTCTACCCTTATCACACCCAGTGCAAATCTTAATATCTTTAACTCTGCCACATCCAGCTCTGACTCCTGCCTTTTTGTCAATGCCACTGTCTGTAACCCATATAACATAGCTGGTGTCACTACCCTCTTGTAGACCTTCTCTTTCACTCTTACAGGTACTCGTCTGTCACAAATCACTCCTGACACTCTTCTTCACCCACTCCATCCTGCCTGTACTCTCTTCTTCACCTCTCTTCCACACTCACCATTACTCTGAACTATAGATCCCAAGTATTTAAACTCATCCACCTTTGCCACCTCTACTCCTTGCATCCTCACCATTTCGCTATCCTCCTTCTCATTCACACATATATTCTGTCTTAGTCCTGCTGACCTTCATTCCTCTCCACTCTAGGGCATATCTCCGCCTTTCCACGGTCTCCTCCACCTGTTCCCTACTCTCACTACAGATCACAATGTCATCTGCAAACATCATAGTCCACGGGGACTCCTGTCTGATCTTGTCTGTCAACCTGTCCATCACCACTGCAAACAAGAAAGGTCTCAGAGATGATCCTTGATGTAATCCCACCTCCACCTTAAATGCATCTGCCCCTTCCACTGCAGATCGCACTGCTGTCACACTACCCTTGTACATATCCTGTACCACTCTTACATACTTCTCTGTCACTCCTGATTTCCTCATACAATACCACAACTCCTCTCTAGGCACCCTGTCATATGCTTTCTCTAAGTCCAAAAAGACACAGTGCAACTCCTTCTGACCTTCAATGTACTTCTCCATCAACACTCTCAGAGCAAACATCACATCTGTAGTGCTCTTTCCTGGTATGAAACCATACTGCTGATCACTAATCATCACTTCCCTTCTTAACCTAGCTTCTACTACTCTTTCCCATAATTTCATGCTGTGACTGATCAATTTTATCTCTCTGTAGTTATTACAGCTTTGCACATTCTTATAAAATTGGTACCAAAACACTTTTTCTCCACTCCTCAGGCATCCTCTCACTTTCCAAGATTTCATTAAACAATCTGGTTAAACATTCCACTGCCATTTCTCCTAAACACCTCCAAGCTTCCACAGGTATGTCATCTGGACCAACAGCCTTTCCATTCTTCATCCTCTTCATAGCCATCCTTTCTTCCTCCTTGCTAATCCATTGCACTTCCTGATTCACTATCCCCACATCATCCAACCTTCTCTCTCTCTCATTCTCTTCATTCATCAGCCCCTCAAAGTACTCTTTCCATCTGTTCAACACACTCTCCTCACTTGTGAGTACGTTCACCTCATTATCCTTTATCACCCTTACCTGCTACACATCTTTCCTAGCTCGGTCCCTCTGTCTAGCCAATTGGTACAGGTCCTTTTCTCCCTCCTTAGTGTCCATCCTTTCATACAACTCTCCATACACCTTATCCTTAGCCTTTTTTCCACCTCTCTCTTTGCCATGCACCTCATCTCCTTATACTTCTGTCTACTTTCTTCATCTCTCTGACAATCCCACTTCTTCTTCGCCAACCTCTTTCTCTGTATACTCTCCTGTACTTCCTCATTCCACCACCAGGTCTCCTTGTCCTCCTTCCTCTGTCCAGATGTCACACCAAGCACCTTTCTAGCAGTCTCCCTTACTAGCTCTGCTGTAGTTACCCAGCTGTTCGGTAACTCTTCATTGCCACCCAGTGTCTGTCATAACTCTTCTCTGAACACCACCTCACAATCACCCTTTTTCAATTTCCACCATTATGTGTGTGTCTGTATATATATATATATATATATATATATATATATATATATATATATATACACACACACGTGTGTGTGTGTGTGTGTGTGTGTGTGTGTGTGTGTGTGTGTATGTGTGTATACACATGCATACATACTCACTCACACAATTATACACAGCTTGTGCAGAACTTACTTTGTGCTCATTGTTGTGTAGTGGGGACAGTTTGAGCCACACAAAACACAGAACCTCATGTCTCTTCTATGATATAGACTGCATGTTGTTAATTGTACCAAATACCACCAAACACACTGTGAGTGCCTTAGCCTTTTTAAATAAAATATTTCTCCCTACTCATGCCATATGTATGCCTGCTGTACAGTGCAGCCAGTATGTGCACAGATGGCCACATGCAGCTGCAGTCATAGAATTTCTCCTCACATACAACTATTCCTGCCACACTGAAATATCTTCCACAAGAAAAACTGTCAGAACCCTCAAATAAAAATGTATGTTCATTAGTACAGCAGATTTGTGAAAAACATTATATAGACCAAGAAACTTTTATCTGTTTGGAAAAAGAAGCATCTGAGGAAGTGTGGAAATATAAACAACAAAACCTAGAGATTTCTGACAAGTATAAAAAAGAAATATGGACATGGGAAAGAAAGAGAGATTTGATATGGTGCAATATTTATGGAACGTCGAAAGCCAAATTGATCAATACCAAAAGGGCAGTCTCAAAGATATTCAAAAAGAAAAACAGGCAAAGGCATCCAGATATGGAAAATTCCACAATAAAAATAATATAACAAAGAGAGAATGTAGAAAAGAAAATTAGTAAAGTAGAAGTTAAAAAAATAGAAGCTGAAGTTGTGGAGTGCCTGCAAAGTGAAGGATTTGGTGTAGACGGTCTAACACAGGTTACATCACAGCAGGATGGAACGAGTCCCCAAAGTAAAGAGAAACAGGAAGATCAGGAGACGTCTGAAGAGGAAACATGGACATGGGAAAGAACAAGAGATTTAATATGGTGTAATATCTATACAAAGGAGAAAGAAAAACTAATCAATACAAAAGGAGCAGCAACAAACACATTTAAAGAGAAACACAAGCAAAGGAATCCAGACATGGAAAACTTTACAATACAGAAAAAAAGACAAACGGGAAAAGTAGAAAAGAAGGTTAGTAATGGAGAAGTTAAAGAAATAGAAACTGAGGTTATGGAATACCTACAAAATGAAGGATTCAGTGTAGAAAATATAACGCAGAAAGCACCACAGCAGGATAGAGCACTAGACATCCAAATTAAGGAAAAAACAGTGGAACAGGGAGCAACTGGGCAGGTGTCATATGAAGACATTTTGGAGCCTTCCACGGAAAACCAGTATAAATGTTCACTTGAAGCTGGACGGCAAGAGAAGGAACAGGAAACTATGGCAACTCTGACACAGTCAATGTTAAGGAGTGATAAGCCAGTGAGTTCTCATATGACAGAGCAACGAATAGCACAGGATGAAACTGAAGAGAATATGCCACAGGAAGATGCTATAGAAGTCTCTATAGAATGCCTGCAGGAACTGGAGAACAAAAAATGTGCCCTAAGTTTAGAAGAAAATGAGCTAAGAGAAAAGTTGCTTGATTTAATACAGATACATAGATATATTAAGATCAATGAAAGAAATAGACTGCAGAATGTCAATAAAACCCAAAAAGTCAGAAGTTTGATAAAACAAATGAACACAGTAATTAGGACTGTCCATAGAGATCCATGTGATATAACAGAGGTAAACAGGATATATTACTGTGCAGCTAAATTGATAACAGATAAAATTCTACCACACTAGTACAGGGTAGTAAGGGAAAGGAAGGGAAGAAATCGAATACCATCATGGAAGTAGTGACTAGAGAAAACTATAAAGTAATTAAGACAAGAAATATCACTGTTAGAAGAGTGTAGAAGAGGGAATAGATCAACAAAAATACTCAGAAAGATAGACGTGTTAAAAGCAATGCACAGTATCATGAGAGATCAGGATTTATCATGCACTATTGCAAATAATAAATTAAACATATCAGCACAGGCAGAAAAACTTAGAAGATACACAGATAAGTATAAAGGAAAAGTACAAAATAAGCAATTTATTGATGACCCCAAAATGTTCTATAGAGAATTGGGAAACAAAGCAAAAGGAATTGACAGACCACCCAAAAAAAGAAGAAATAGATACATTTTGGAGAAATATCTATGAAGATCCTGTGGAACATAACAAGATGCTAAATGGATAGAAGAAGTAAAACAAAGAATAAGAAGTTCAAAGGTACAGGATATGAAATGGGATGAAGTATCAGCCAGAGAGTTTGAGATAAAGTTAAGAAAAGCCTCCAGCTGGAAAACCCCAAGCCCAGATGCAGTACCTAACTTCTGGCTAAAAGTATTAACATCTTTGCATGAAGATTTAGCCATGAGTAAGAACTATTTATATGCGCACCCTGAACTGACACCAACCCAGTTAACAAAAGGAAAAACAATGCTCCTTCTCAAAAGTGAACCTTTAAGTTATCCTAAAAATTATGGACCAATAACGTGCCTTCCAATAACGTATAAACTATGTACTGGAATTGATGTGACAGAGTTTATAGTCATTTAGCAGAAAATTCAATCATTGCAATAGAACAAAAGGGTAATAAAAAGAAAGTCATATGGAACAAAGGATCATCTGTTGCTAAATAAAGTCATAATGGAGAACTATAAAAAGGGGAAGAATCTGAGTATGGCATAGATTGAGTACAAAAAAGCATTTGATAATATCCCACATTCATGGAAAAAAAGAGTGCTTAAAAATGTATAAGATACACGCTACACCGATCGACTATATTACAGTGACCATGAAACAGTTGCAGACCACTTTGCAATTAAGCAATGATAAAGGACAAATTATTATTCCAGGGATAAACATTCAAAGGGGGATATTTCATGGTGGTTCCCTGTCACTGCTGCTATTCTGTCTTGCCCTTAACTCATAGAGCTGTCTACTAAACACTACAAGACCTTTTGGGACAGGGGCAAATAGCTTATGATGAATGGGTGTTTTTACACTCTCGGTACCCAGTGGTACCTTCCATTTTCAGATTGCCAAAAATCCACTAGGACCCCAATGACCCACCTATGAGACCTATAGTTAATGCAGCGGAATCAAAAATTCACCCTATAGGTAAATACATCGATGTTAGATTTAAAAAAGTATTAGATGGAAGCCAGCACCTGTGTCGTGACTCCTGGGACTTCCTATTAAAATTGAGGAAAGCCAAATTTGATAAGGATTTCAGATTTGGTACCGTGGATGCAATCAGCTTGTTTAATGTCATCCCTCATGAACTTGGTTTGCAATGGTTCAAAGAATTTCTCTTCGAAGCCACTCAGTTATCTAACAATGATGTGGGGGTTTTGGTTGCTGTAATGGAATTGGTTTTCAAAAATAATTTTGTTTACCTTGATGGACAATACTTTTTACAAAAGAATGGTGTGGCGATGGGGGCAGCTTGTGCCCCCATCTTTGTGAACATCATTATGTTTTGGTGGGAAACTAAGTTTTTGTTCACGTCATTTAAACCTGCACCTTTGGAATTCTATACAAAATTTTTTGATGATTTGTTTTTTATATGGAAACATCTGCCTAATGATTTTGAAATGTTTGTTTCTCAGCTAAACAATACCACCTCTTTTTTTAAATTTACATATTCCTTTCATGAAGAAAAGATGCATTACTTAAATGTGGAGGTGACCAAAGATGTTAGTTCAAGTAGATATTTGCAGTAATTTGTATAGAAAACCCTCAGATCAGACAATAGTAGTAGAAGTAGCGAACGTAAACTCGTCAAGTCAAAAAGTAATAATAGAAAATATATAATTCTACAGCATTACTAAGTATTCGAAAGTAATCCAAGCAAGGCAGGCAGTCTGTTTCCAGTCAAAAATCCTTTCTTAAGTACACAGACAAGCGATCCAAGTAAAACAAAAATAGAGCAATGATTTCCTCACAAGCTTTCTAAATATATATATATACTTTTTATCAGGCATGGGAGTGGTTTATTGTGCTGTAAAACAAAGTGTTATTGGTACACATGTTAAATTCACATCCCTTCCCCCATCAGTGTGACATTTGAGCTGGTCCTGCCCTACCTAGTAGGCCCCATCATTTGTTTATAGGAAGGCCAGGAATATTAGAAGTTTTGTTGAATTTAAACCTATATATATATATACTGGCAATAAAATGGAAACATTGTTCTGAGGAAGACTGAGATGTATCAGTTATCAACTTCACTATTAAATTGGATATATTTTCACGTTCATCACTCGTACGAGCTGTTTGTTTCCACCTTTGGCTTATCTACCTTTGAATTTAAACCTAGACCATGTGAGAAAAGCACTAAAAGATGTGAAACTAATTGTACATTTTGTATATTTATACAGAAAGGTGATTTTATTGCCCTTATTTAAAGAAGATCATTAAAACCAGTGCAGGGGGTGACTGCAACACTAAAAAGGTAATTTACAGAGCACAGGCAATGAATGTGATGCATTCTATGTGGGCAAGACTGTAAATAAACTCAAGCGAAGGATTTCATGTCATCTGTCAGAAATCCGCTCTGGATATAAAAATAATGCACTAGCCAAACACCTTTCTCTTCATAAAAGACACACAGGTTTTAAGTTCCAGATCCTGGATCACATAGACATGGGTGATCTTGAAGGAGACATCCCGAATATTCTGGAGAAACATGAACTCATGTGGCAATTAAAACTGAACTCTTTTAGAAAGCCTGGACTAAACTACTACTGTTCAATTAAAAGTGCACTGGAACTTAGAAAATTGCCACATTGTTTACATGACTAATTGTATTTTATTTTATTTTTTTCTACAAATTGGTTTTAAATATCATTTTAAATCATTTGAAATTTAAGTGTATATTTTGTTTCCATCAATCATACATATATATATATTTTTTTCTGGTTCTCTTTTTTCTACTTTATTCAAAATGATGGTAATAACAATACTAACTAATTATACAATTATATAGGTTTTTAGGGTTCTTGTACACAGACCTGAAGAAGTCTAGAAGGACGAAAGCGATCTTTGTTAAAAATAGGTTATGAAAAAAGAAACTGATTTTTACATGCAAAATGTATATATATATATATATATATATATATATATATATATATATATATATATATCTATATATATATTTATATATATTTTTTGATCGCAAAATGAACTAAGGTTGATATATTTCCAGCCATGTAGTATATTGCCTTGTATAAAATCACAGACTTAATAATCTACTTAATAATTTGGTTAAATAAGATGTACCATTAAAGTACATTAGGGCTATATATTATTATGATGGTTACTAGGTAGGGCAGGACCAGCTCGAATGTCACACTGATGGGGGAAGGGATGTGAATTTAACATGTGTACCAATAACACTTTGTTTTACAGCACAATAAACCACTCCCATGCCTGATAAAAAGTATATATATATATTTAGAAAGCTTGTGAGGAAATTATTACTCTATTTTTGTTTTACTTGGATCACTTGTCTGTGTACTTAATAAAGGATTTTCGACTGGAAACAGACTGCCTGCCTTGCTTGGATTACTTTTGAATACTTAGTAATGCTGTAGAATTATATATTTTCTATTATTACTTTTTGACTTGATGAGTTTACGTTCGCTACTTCTACTACTATTGTCTGATGTGATTAATATACAGTGATTAACTAGAAATATATGGACTGAAAATCTTCCACACAGAGAAGTTTCTTACACTGTTTAGATTTTAAATTTTCCAACAGAAGAAATGGTAATTTCAGATGTGTGAATTGTAGACAATGTTCGTTTTTGAAAGTCTGTGACCATCTTAGGTTAAATAACACCAATGTTAAAATTACCTTTCATTTTGATTGCAACTCCTCTGGTTTGGTGTATTGTGCACTTTGTAAGAATTGTGCCTGTTTTTATATAGGTAAATAATGACAACAAGAATGCCCTTGCTAAGCACATTTCCAATTTTCTCAACCTCCATTTTGTTTTTTCAGGTATCGATATGGTGAAAAATGAGGTACGGGGGGGGGGGTCCTTGGCAAATTGCACTTGAGTATAAAGAACTACTTTGACAGATTAAATTAAATGCATACTCTGCACCAGGTTTGAATGACAGTGTATCTACAAGTAGTGTCTTAAAATTAAAAGCTTTAAATGTGTAAATTTCCCCTAACTTAAGTCTATTTAGACAACATACTTGTTAATTGTGTTTTTTTAGAATGTTTTTCATATTTATACATAACTTTTTTATCTTGGTGAGAGGAAATGAATGTTTGCTACTTTAAATGAATTTAATTGAATTCAATCAATTAAATGTAGGGCCATGTTTTTTATTGGTGGTTTTTACCATGTGATGAAGTTTGGAACACTTTAAAATGTGTGGTTAGCTTGTTTAATGTTTCTGATGAAGTCATTGGGGTCTACTTTATTCACGCGAAAGCCGAATCGCTCGAATACAATTTGTGCGACACATAACGACCAAAACGTGAGTACATCAAAAGCACTAAACCGCGAAAGTGGAAATATCAAATTCGCATAGTTGGCCCATCTGCAGAATAGCTCCGTAAGGTAAGTGTGCGATAGTTATGGACCTTAGGGTTAGGGTACGGGTTAAGGTAAGTGCATAGATAGGTAATGTATGTAAGGTTTAGTGTAGAGTTTTGTTAAGTGTATGTGTATGGAATATTTAGTTTGTTTGGGTATAGCTCAGTAGGGTAAGTGTGTGGTAGTTACAGACCTTAGGGTTAGGAAGGGGTTAAGGATAAGTGCATAGATAGTTGTGCATGTAGGGTTTAGTGTAGGGTTAGAAGTAGGGTTTTGGTGCTTTACTTTAGGATTAGAAGTAGGGTTTTGGTTAGTGTGTATATGTGTTGTTTTTTACTGTGTTTCAGTAGGTAGTATGTTGAGAGTATGAGAGATCAAGATTTTGAGTTTCGTGGTTTATGCATTCAATGTATTCGTGTTTCACTCATTATGGTTCGCAAGTTGTAGTCGAGCAATTCGGCTTTCGTGGGAATAAAGCAGACCCAGTCATTGATGTAAAGCACTTAAACTACTTTGGATATTTATTAAACATTTTTGGTGAACAGCTGACTGGTCGTGCTTGTTGGCATTGGACAACATTTTTGCCTCACATTTGATTTAATTGTTTGTGTTTGGTTCTTGGTTTTCAGTCTGTCTGCAAAACAGACTAGGCCATGGCTATAATTTGGCTAATAGAAAACAACAAAGTGTAAAGACCTCTCATCTTCTCATTGTTGATGATTTAAAACTATATAGCTCATCAGATGAGGAACTGAAAGCACAACTGCAAAACTTTTTCAGATGATATAAGAATGTCATTTGGTCTTGATAAATGTGCAAAAGCAACCTTTAAACAGGAAAACTGCAGCACCAGGAAAACATCAGTTTGGGACAAGAATGTGTTATAAAAGAACTTCAGCAAGAGGGAGTATATAAATATATGGGAATTGATGAAGGATTAACAATAAAACATAAACAAATGTGAGCAAAACTTAGTAAGGAATATTTCAGAAGACTTAAATTAATCCTGAAAACAGCATTGACGTCTAGGAACAAAATTGAAGCTATAAACCAATTTGCTCTTCCTGTCCTAATTTGCAATTTTTGAGTGATAAACTGGCCCCAAAACATGTTGGCTAGATTAGACAGGAAAACATGAAGGCTGCTTCATGCTCATCAAATGATTTATAAAAATCAGTGCATACCAAGATTAATTGGAAACAGTCACACACCTTGTTGCTGGTTGTGACATAATAATGGCAGAAGGACTGCATAATGAAAGTCATAATAATGTGGCAAGACTGTTGCACAGGGGATTGGCAAACATTAGAATACTGAAGTAGCTGAAAAACACTGGAAACATGAGCCACAAAGCGTCTTAGAAAATGATGAAGTTTATATCACATGGGATCACCCATTACCAACAGTTCAAAAGATACAGATGTGAGAAAAACATATATAGTGGTCCATGAAAAGAAGACAAAAGTTGCATGTATCATTGAAATCGCTACACCCAGCTACTACAGGATCTTGCTTACAGAGAGACACAAAGTCATAAAATATCAAGATTTGCAGGCAGAAATGAGAGCAATGTGGAAGAAAGATACCCAGACAGTTTCAATAGTAGTAGGAGCAATGGGTCTTATAAAAAAGAATCTGCAATCGTATTTAGATATGTTACCAATACATGTAACTCTATGAATTGCAGAAGGAGTCATTACTGGGTACATTTTGGATGCTGCAAAGAGCATTTCTGGTTGACATCAAAGGCTGAAACAATATTAATTTCATGAACTTCAATAGTACTTTGACTTATGAATGGGGTCCAATCCCATCATGGTATTAAAAACCCAAAAGACTTGGAGAAATTAAAAATGTATCTGGTTATATTCACGTGTTTTTTCTTGTTCATACATCCCAGACTTGCAAGTCTTCTTTTCCTGACATGGGATTGCTGCTGTGCTAATGCCCTGACAGTGCATATATTGCTAACCTGCAAACAATTTGTCAGTGGTATAAAATCACCATTGTGTTAAGGTCCTGGCTTGGTTCCCTTCTGAAGTGTTGTACTGTTCCATATACTTGTGATTTTGAACTATAAGATAGTATGCCATGCATACAGATATAATGTAATTCATCTGGGTTGCATGTTGTGGAACCATATTATGTTTAGAGTTCCACAGGGTTTTGCAACAGTATCTAAAATTGCCTGCAGACTGTAAAATTATATTCCTACTGCTTGTATAGCCAATGCAGATTCATTTAATTATTCCTGCACAGTTTGCTCCTCTCACATTCTTATCTTAATAGACTAAGACTGGCAATGTAATAGCAGCCACTTCTTTTTCGTAGGCTTCCATAATGTCTTTGTGTTAAACAGGGCTCTTAGAAAGCAAAATAGTGTTTTTTTTTTTTGTTTTTTTTTTTTTTAGTATAGGATAGGTATAATCCAGTATCTACCCTATGGGCAGAGTTGTATACTTAAGAATTTATATATCAATACTTTTCTGTTTGTGTATGCGCATATGCATGTGTGTGTGTTTTATATATATATATATATATATATATATATATATATATATATATATATATATATATATATGTCTAAATAGGCCTACCTGAAAACATCAAAAGCCTGCAATATCGAAGACTAAATCTTCGAGACAAAAGCATTGAAACCTCATTCAGTGAATGACTGGCTCGGCAAATCCACTCCCACAGTAAGTAGCCTGTTGGCCAACAAGGTGAACTTTACCATTTTCCCAACTATAGTGTGATCCCAGAGTTGGTATATTTAGTTATGAGGATGTGGGGGTGTAGCCCCCCCACCTGGATGGGTTGGGGATGGTATGGTTTCATTTCTGTTAGCTGTGGTATAAGTGGTTACTTACCCTGGGAATGGATTTGATGATCAGGTTGCTTGCAGGTTGCTAGGCAATTTGGTCTTTGATATTGTGAGTGTTTGATATTTTGAAGTAGACCTGTCTATATATATATATATATATATATATATATATATATATATATATATATATATATATATATATATATATATGGGTCTACTTTCTTTAAACAAAATTACGTTTAAATGAAAGTTACTTACCCGATCTCATTTCTCTGAAGCTGCAGTACACTGAATGCATGGACTTCCAAATTCCTTTCCCTGTGAAAGGAACCACTTGGCCACCATTGGAATAAACCTAAATCCATGGCCCCCTCCATGTGGAGGGCTTCTCCACCACTCCCCTGCTTAAATAGACCAACTTTGAGTTAGCACTAAACTGAAGAGAGGGCAAAGTTCACCACGGTGGTACCCTAATTTTCTCTTAACTTCTTCCTATCTGTCCCAAATCTTCTTCATCAGATTGTCTTCTGCTTTTCTGCACATGTGACCGAACCACCATAATCTATTCTCTTTGATCTTTTCTGCAACTGATGCTACTTTGGCCTCTGCTCTTATGTCTTCATTTCTTCATCTGTCCCAAACTGCACATCCTACCAGGAGATCACCAAACTGCTGGTCAATCTGCCTACGCACCATGGTCATGATCTGGCGATGGGTGACAGGTGCCTGTCTGCTCCCACTTCTGGGGGGGGTGAGCCCCATCCCCTGAGGCGGTTCCACTCGAAGGTTGTGCAGGACCAATGGACAGGGAAGTCCCGGGTTGGGCCCCAGACATGCTGGTGCCTGGTGACACGGCCAGCTGAGGTGGGACAGGTGGGTCCGTTGGGACTGGCCTTCCCAAGCGTGCTATAGTGTTTAGATTTCACCATCATATGTGGGTTAGTAATAGTCAACACCTTCCAGGGTTAGGTATAAAAGCATGCATAGATATTCCCATTAACCCAGACACCAGATACGGAACAGTTGCATGGCAAACAGAACACATGCATATATGGGACCACAGTGGTAATAAGAACAGCATGCAGGTACATTGATGGCACCATGCCACCAATGTTGGAATAATTCAATATAGCACATGCATGGGGACCATTAACATATTTATCAAACAATTGGACATTATCAGAGTCATTATATACCAGTTGGGGTGGGTATGTTGATTATTGTTGGAGATATGGTGGGGGGGGGATGTCAATTAACAACTAGTATGTGGTGCTGCGGTAGCATTGTCACCTCACAGTAAGACGTTGTCCTGTTTGATTCTCAGCTAAAGTGTCTTCTGTGTGGAGACATGCGTGAATGGGCATACTTTCATTGAAGGTTGTGTGTCAGGGCTGGCAACTCGGCATGTAAAAATCTACTGCCAATCATTAGTGGACCGGAGTTCCGCTGTGGTGACCCCTAACCAGGAAAAGCCAAAAGACACAACACAACATATTCCTATAGTCCACATTACTTTCTTAGTCAGTGCTGTTATCTGTACCTTACAAGTCTTACTACATTACCCTATATCCTTAGTTTGGACAGTGATATGGCTGTCGTCATCATTACACATGAACCAGTTTTACCTGCAGTATACACCTCTTACCTGGTATACCTGTGGAGGGACTGTTTGTTAACACTAACTGTTTATACGCATACTCTTGGATTTTGGGTTGATGTTTTGCACATAGCTATCCAACTCTTTCTGCACAGACTCTGGCCATGTGTTGACCACATGCTGGTGTGCCGGGACATATGTAAAATATTGCCCTCTTCAACCTTTAGTTACCTGACACACACATATACATGCTTTCCTATACAGTTATATTATGTAGCACAGTGTGGATTCCAGTGATCAGAGATACTTTATTATTTAGAGAAACTGCAACACTCATAATCCCCTACAATACCAGTGTGAACAGTACCAGTACAGGTTATAATGGTCTGTATTCCTCAGCACAGTGTTCGTATCCAACGTACCTGTGGGAGCAATGTTTGTTAGCACTACCTGACTGTTGCCACACAAAGTTCCAGATTACACATTAGTATTATGCACATACATCTCACTCTGTTACTGTACACACTCTGGTCACAGCTTGACAACATGAGAGTGTAGATAGGACATACCTGAAATATTACTCTCCTAACAGTTTTGGGGGTTGCTACAGTGACAGGTGTGTTCGCATAGATGTTTGACAATCACTTGTATTCCCTGTTTGCAGGCTAAACAACTGGGATCATCCCAGGGGGGACAGGCAGCAGATATGAGCACATATACTGGACATTCTGGCCTCATCTATACAGTTGTGGGGTATCATTCTGTATGCAGCCCAGTTCCAGTCCCAGGATTCAGACCATGGCTGTGTCTGCTACAAGTTAAACACTGTCCATCACAGTTGTTTCTGCTATATAGATATTGCTGTATATCTCCTATCTGCATTCTGTCTTATTAATCCCCTGTGGTTTTGCATTCTGACCTTGTATTACAACACTCTTATACAGATTTCCTAGACAGCTGTATGTTGTAGGACAGTGTGGGCGACAGTGATGTTTAATACCTAATTATTCAGAGCAACTGCATATCATTCTTGTATTTCTGGGCACAGTGTTGGTATCTGACAGACCTGTGGGGGAATATTTATTAGCACTACCTGAGTGTTCCCACACAGTACCAGATTCCACATTAATATTATGCACATACATCTCACTCTGTTACTGTATACACTCTGACCACAGCTTGACAAGTTGGGGGGGTAAATGGGACATATGTGGCTTCTTACTCACATAAGGTATTGGGGAGTTGCTAGTGTGCCAGCTTTGTACTCATAGATGTGTGTCAATCAGTTGTAATTCCTGTTTGCTGCCTATCCATCCGGGATCATCCCACTGATTTTCCAGGGGGACAGGTTGATAGGCAACAAATATGGGCCACTTTACTGGACATTCTGGACATATCATACAGTTTTGGGGTATGATTCTGTATGCAGACTACTACCACTGGCAGGATTCGAACTGTGGCTGTGTGTGCTAAAAAAACAACAGTTCACATCTCAGTTACATGTGCTATTCAGTTTTTGTTGTCTGCATTTTCCCTGCTTACTGTCTATGTGTCTCTCAGTTGTACTAAATGGCCTCTGGGGATTATACCTGTCATATACAGGCATTCCTACACATTCAATTTATGGTGCACTGTGTGGGTAACAGAGTGCTTGCTACAACAGTGCTATTACATGGTTGCAAATCTACATTACCATATGATACCAGAATATACACATGTAGTCCAGAGGTTAGACCTGTTTTATCAGGCTATGACAATTTTATTGACGTACAAACAATATGAGACTCTTCCTGCCATATTCTCTAGTGTATGTAGTACTTGCCTTGTACAATACAGGTTTTATACAGGCAATTAATTTACTACTACTTTTAGTTTTATTTCCTATGGCAGTAAATGCATGAGTATTACTGACCTGCCTCATGTCACAACCTCACCAGGTGACTGATGTGGGCCTCCTGGGTCGTGGCCCCGCTCCATTGCAGCTGTGGGGGACATAAGAGGAATATTTAGCCATACATATCCATGATATACCTGAGCTGGCAATTATTACACACATACTGGGGTGATACTTACACATGACTGGAACATCCCTTGCCACTCTAGCCTCTTGGAGCCACACCTCCAAGAGGTCCCCCTTACACTGCTTCAGGTCAGCATAGTGATGCCTGACCTGTTCACTAGCTCGGGGTATGCCAGTGGCACTGGTGAGGTCACGGGTGAGACGGTCCCAGCCTCTGCCTTATATTGGGAGCCCTGGTCTTTGACAAGGAGTCCTGCCATTACCTTCGACACCTGGATGCACCAGCCCTGCACACAAAAGTGCACACCTTCTCCCCTTACTGCCACAGTGCCTGCAAGGGGAAACTACAACCAATTATGAGATGTATTCCCACCTCTTGGGTTTAAGTAGGGCCAATTTCCCGCACTTTTCCGTGATTGGCCAGTTTTGAAAAGGCTAAGCTATAGGCAAACCTGCTTACCTACGGTTGGCATTGTTTAAAGGGGTATACCACTGGGCACAATGAGTTATCTGCCCTACACATTGCTTACACCTCCTAAGTTGCCCTGTGCAATGCTTAGTATTGCTTACATTAGACTTTGCATTATAATTCCTTTTTGGCATTGAGTTATTATTCATTACACCTTATATGTATGCCTATTATCCATGATTAATGTGTACACACACTTTATGGGGTCCTTGTGTTTTATTGGGGACTTCAACACTCTATTATAATTACACCTCACTTCTGGGCTTACTGCTGTACTCCAGTTCACATATTTATGTTGTGTAGTGGGTTATGGAACATATGACTGTATACTGATTCCTTTCACAGGTTCAGTTTTGTTTTACTATGGTGAGGACTTGTTTTCTGATACCTCATTTTTTGTACTTCTGTGATGGCTTGGTGGTTAACTACTGTGACTATGGTGTATAGGGATCGAAACCTGCATGGTTGTTTATTTTGTTGATGGGCAGAACAAAGGCTGTTGGATACAGAGTGATTAAGGCACTTTTGAGCACTTGTAAGCGGGTTTGCTTGATGATAAGCACTGCTAACCTGCCGTTACAGCTGCTTACTGAGAGTTAGCTTTACCATTGCTTAACCAGTGTAGGCATTGCTTACCACCACACAAACGGGCTTAAGCCTGCTTACTAGTTCATAGGTTCATAGGTTCATACTAGGCTATCTGCCCTAGGGCATTTATAAGCCTAGCCAGAATGTGTTTGGCTTTCGCCACCCATTTTAAATTTATTTTGCTATGCCCTTTTTCGAGGTTAGTATACTGTGCCTCTGTCTAACAGTGACACAGAAGTGATACCCGGGGTAAACCTACGATCTCCCATCCACTCATCAAGATTCCTCTTGAAGAGAGTCAATGAGGGACTCTGCCTAACCTGGACTGGGATTTTATTCCAGAGTGAAGGGAGCCTCTGGGTTATGAATCTGTCCCTCCAGCATGTCCTATTTATTTCAGTGCTGAGGTTCAAGTCTCTCGAGCGCGTAGCTCGATGGGATTTGATTTTCTGAGGTGCAGCATGTCCATTAATTCCGGGTTGGACATGGCTTTATACGTCAGGCACAGATCACCTCTGAACAGGCGGTATGCCACTGAGTAGAGCTGGAGTTTCTTTAACCGGGCAGCATATGGCATCTGTTTGAGCCCTTTGATCTTCTTGGTGAGGTAATTTTGGGGACTTTCCAGTTGCTGCAGGTGTCTGGTAAGGTACATCCCAAAAGGGGCATTGTACTCAATTATGGGCCTGATGAGGGATGAGTAAAGAGGCATGATGACCTCCCCTGATCTAGATGTGAATCCCTTCATGATTAGGTGGACTATATAAAATGTTTTTCTAACCACTTTGGCCACGTGGTTGTCAAATGAGAGACTGCTATCAACTTGGGTCCCCAGGTCCCTAATTACTTCTTCTGTACTTAATGGATTACCACCTATGTGGTAATTTGTGGGCACTTTGTTTTTGCCAAAGGGGATGACTATACACTTTTTGGCATTTAGCTTGAGGCCATGGCTCTGACACCAGTTGTCTGTTTCTATGAGGCCCTTTTGGAGGATGTTTGCATCAGCTGGAGAGTCAATTATGGCACCCAGTTTGCAGTCATCTGCGAACTTGGTCAGCCACAGTCCTTCCGTGTTGGCCTGTACCTCTGAGAAATATATACCAAACAAGAGAGGTCCCAGGACTGAGCCTTGTGGGACACCACTTGTAACTGGTTTGGAGTCTGACATGGCTCCAGCAATTCTAACCATGTGGGTTCTGTCCTTGAGCCAGTTTGCAATCCATCTAGTGACATAGGGGTTTATATTTAAGCTGGTGAGCTTATCTATAATGCCCGAGTGGGGTATTGTATCGAAGGCTTTTGCGAGGTCCAGGTAGGCTGTGTGGACCATCTTCCCTCGTCAATCGCCTTGGTGACTGTTTCAAAGAAATCAACCAGGTTTAAGAGGCAGGATCTGCCTTAACAAAGCCGAACTGGGTAGGATCCAGTGTCTGTAGGTCCCCAATATCTTTATTTATGAGGTCCATGATGATCCTTTCCATAGCTTTGCAGACCAAGCTAGTCAGGCTTATGGGGCGATAGTTTCCAGGATCCGTTGAGGCACCACCTTTATGGAGAGGGACCACTGTTGCTGTATGCCACTCTTTGGGCACATATCCTGTAGTAAGGCTGAGATTGAACAGTAGTTTTATGTTTGGGTTTAGCTCTTCTTGGAGTTCATGTTGGACGCAGCCCTGGACACCATCTGATCCCATTGATTCTGTGTTTTTTGCTTTGGAGAGGGCTCTTACCTGAGCATCTGAGATGTCAGGGGGGAAGCACTCTGCTGGGATAGATATTTGCCCTTTTGGTGGGTGGGGGGTAGAGAAGTTTGCGCTAAACCTGTCAGCTAGGATGTTGGCAATGTCTGTGGGTTCAGTGTATTTTGTCATTTTGGACTAATTCTGAGCATATCTGGGAATTACCACCCAGGTTCCTAACATAACTAAAGAAAGCCTTGTGATTATCCTTAGTGTCCTGTGCAATTTTTCTCTCAAAGCTGGCCTTAGACAATTTTATGAGTGCCCGTAGTTTTTTGCTAATAGTGATCAGTGATGCCTTCCCTTTTTGGGATTTTGCTCTGTCATTTAGTAGCTTCCTCCTTCTATTGTATAGTTTGTTTATGGCTGGGGTCCACCAGACAGGACATCTGCCTTTGGAGGAATGGGTCTTGGTTTTATTTGGGATCGCATGATCCATGCATTCCTGAAGGTGTTCATAGAATGCGTTTATAAAGGATTCTGCTGTCTGGGCCAGATTTTCCACAGGCCGGGGCTGAAGGATTCCACCTCGGTTTTGAGGAGGGTGAAATTTGCTTTAGAGAAGTTTTTCACTGTGGTTTTCTGGGAAGGGGGTGGGGTCAGGATGTGAATATCCAGTGAGATTAGTTTATGGTCTGATCTACCAGTGAGGGATACACTTCTGGTCTGGAGCATAGAGTCCCCATGTTGGTGATGATCAGGTCCAGTATGTTTTCCCCTCTTGTGGGAGTGGTAACAAGTTGTTCCATAGCATTTGAGTTTATAAATTCTAGGAACCTTTGGGCTAGGGTGTTGGAGCTAGAGTAATGCTCCCAGTCTATGTTTGGGTAGTTGAAGTCACCCAATATAATGGTGTTTGGAGAGACCTTCATATTTTCCAGTGTTCTCAGGAGGAAGAGGTGGGGTTCCTGGGTTTGGGAGGGTGGTCTGTAGCAGGCTATAAACTGGAAGGCAGTTTTACCCACTGTTAGTTGCACATGGATAGTCTCTGATGTTTCGTGCTTTGCCACCAACCTGGAGGTGTGGGTATCTTTGATGAATATCGATACTCCCCCTCCTTTTGTGGTTCAGTCCAAGTTTTGAGGCCGAAAAGCATGGTATGAGGTATAACCTGGTAGTGCTGGGGTGCTCTCGGGAGCCCTGAACCAGGTTTCTGTTACTGCACAGATATTGATGTTCTCCATGCTAAGGAGAGTTTTGAGTGTGTGCATCTTGAGGTTCAGACTTCTGGCGTTGAGTAGCATTACTCTTAGTTTCTTATCCCTTGTGATACCTATGGAGGTGGGTTTGTCTTTTGAGCCTTGCCTAAAAAGGCACTATGGGGTAGCATGAGCCTTTGCCAATATCCGAAAGCCCAGGGGTGACAGGTGCAAGCCGTCCCCTAGCGAAGCATCGTGGCTTGTCGAGCATATCATCCCAAGCTGACAGGCATTGGATCCCCTTTGAATGACACCAGTACTTAAGCCAATTGTTGAAATTGATCATCTTGTCTTCATATTGTGGCATCATTCTTGGTGAGGGTAAGATGCTACTCAAGGTCAGGGTCATACCGGCCTGGGCTACATGCTCAGAAAGCTCCTTTATGTCTCTTTTCATGTAGTCCAGGGAGGTACGTCTCACCAGCATGGACAATGACTGAGTCATATTTGTACTTGCCTTGGAGTGACCTGAGTGCATGTGTTATGTGGCAGATCCTAGCACCCAACAGGCTGCTCACTGTGACCCTCTCCTTGCTCAGCCTGGTGAGCGGGACGTCAGTGTAACTGATGATAGAGTCACCTATTACAAGTGTATCAGGTGTGCTGTTTAATCTTAAGGACTGTGACTGTTCAGCACACTGGCTTTGTGAGATATGTGTTGCACGTGTTTTGTTTTGGGGTAGCGGTTGCTTGGGTGTCTGCTTTGAAGGTCTCTGCTGCTTAGGCAGATCTTTATTTAGAGCCTCCGAGTATGTTTTTGTGTGATTATGTGTTTGGTTTGCTGTCGTGGTAGGTCTATGTGAGACTGGAATTGTAGAGAGTGTAGTTTCCTTCTCCTCCTGACTGGTTATGCCAGTACTGAGTTGAGAGAGCTTAGCCTCCAGTTTGGCTATATGGTTGCATCTCTCACATGTGTTGGAATTTGTTGGGAGGAGGAGAGGGTTGTCTGTGTACATGAGGCAGTTGTAACATTGCCTCAAGATTCCCAGATTCACCAGCTGGACCGGAGAGGAGATTGACAACTGACCTTTGGACATGCTAGAATAGTATTGGGAATTCCTTAATAATTGAAAACAAGGGCCAGTGGGGGGTGAGGGTGTAGTGCTTTTAATTTTTAATGCTGACATATAATTGCTTTAGTGAGCAAGTGCCAGGTAACTTAAGTGCAATGTGTTACAGGTAACTTAAATGCAAAAACGACAAACAGTAACTTTCTTTCAAGTAAAACAAGGAAATAAGTACAGTAAGCAATGCAGATATCACTAGTGATCCACAGAAGCGCTGAGATGCCGTGTATTAGGTGGAATTAGCTTTCCAGGAAAATAACAAGCAAACAAACAACAAGCATATATACAAAGCTAGATTCAGCAGGCCTGGATCTAGTCTCTGCTACAGCAAACAAGGTGTACCAATTTCAGTAAGATACAGTTCAAATATTCAGGCACTGTAAACCTTTAACCAGAAATTCCCAGCTCAGAAGGGCAGAGTCCAGCCTCTTCTCCCACAAGAGTGCAGACCACGAACCCTCTTAAGGTAAAATAACTGTCCTGAAGCCCAAGTGCTTAAACCAGAATTAATACACTTTTAGAATAACAGACACTGAGCCCTCAATCAGCAGTTCCCAACCTAGAAGGATGTAAGCTACCTGTTCTGCCACTACAGTGCAGACCACAAACCCTCTCACTGAAAAACAACTGGTCCTAAGCCCAAGTGTTTAAACCAAAAGGCTTAGAATGAGTTACACCAAGCAGTAATAAATACAACTGAGTACTTTTAAGATGATGCAAAAGTAAAATAATGTAGGTAGAAACACAAGTACAGTAAAAGCAGATTAATTTTTTTTTTGTTTTCTGAACAAGTGCTGAGATCAAAGAAACAGATTTGAGTGCTGAAACTAGAAAACTGGCTAGTTATAAGAAAAAAAAAACTAAGCTAGAAGGCTTCCCTCCAACACAGAAGCGCTTGGGGGCTCAGAAGCCTACAAATAGTCTATACCACTTAACAGGAAAGGCAGGAATAGAAGTGCTTAAATATGCTTACTACTGCTTATTTGTGCTTAAACCTGCTTACTAGTGCCTAATTCATTATGACACTGACACCTCACATGTGCATTTACTGCAGTACTCCAGTTCATGTAAATATGTTATTCAGTGGGTTATGCAACATAAATATTACTCATAACGTGCTTTGCCATGGAAAGTGGAATGTGCTGCAGTGCGACTCGAACCGGGAATCCCTGCTCATAAGGCGAATGCTCTGCCCATTACACTATTGCTATGCTGTTTAATTTGCATATATCTTCCTTGTTATCCTCTAGAACCATTTAAGCTGCATTAACTGTAGCTAAATGATGGGCACTCCCACGCATCTACGGTTAGCGTTAATCGAATTTAAAAAAAAAATAAAGGGTTTCTTCATTTTATTTATATATACAGTTGCTGTTATACACAAGGGGGACTGTTGGTGGGGATGTGTAGTCACCTATGAGCGGTCTCGCTCATTTCATTCCACTTTCTGCTGTCCTTCATTGCGGGGGCATATATATTCTGAGAGCTCTGCTCTCAGACACGCCCTCTGCACTCTTACATGCTCCATGTAAGCCTAGGAGCTCAGGCAGCATGCCTCATTACTATGCATGCTGTGCTGCCATCCTGCTCCTAAATGGCCACCTCCATGCAGGACTAGGAATAGTAAATCCGAGGGAATATCTTCTTACTTTATGACAAACTACCCTTGAGGAAACTCTAGAGTATGCTGACCTCCAGGTTAACCAGATAAACTTAAAAAAGTCATAATGGGAAGATGACACTTGAAGCAGAGCAAGGGAAAACTTAGAGTTGCAGAGGAAGAGGGCGAAAACATTTTCTCATTTCCTACTCCGACCTTGGCTTATAAAATGGCTTATTGTACAGAATACGTAAGGGCATATTTGCAAAACCTAGTGACAAGGTCAGCACATAGTAATGTACCAAGAGAACACCTAGAAATGGACAAGACTAAAACACATGTACTAAAAAGGTTTTACTGGGCAGGAATAATGAACATTGAGAATTTCTCTGTTTGAAACACTGAATGCAAGAAGACAGCCTATTATCCAGGCTTCAGAATGTCTTTCATTTCAATATTAGTCATAGAGTTGCCATTTGAAAATATTGCTATGGAGATTGTCTGTTCACTAGAAAATTCTAGCAGTGGGTTTCAATATTTTTTGGATTATGCAGCTAAATACCCTGGGAGGTTATTCTCCTTTGTAAGGCTAATGCAATACGAATATATACATATCTGCATATACAATATATCTATCTATCTATCTATCTATATATATATATATATATATATATATATATATATATATATATACAGACACACACAGCATTAGTGTTATTATTTTCCAAAGTAGGTATACCTACAAAAGTAAACAAAGTGCCTGGAAGGGGTAGCATGATGTATTTTGTGGGTCAGATAAAGAAAGGAGAACATCAGAAGCCAAAGTATGCTTAGTTATAGTGAAGGTCAAGGAGAACAATGGCTTAATCACTTGTACAGGAAAATAAAGCATGATTTGGTAAAGCAGACACTGGAGAAAACAGTAAGGCAAGAGTAGACAATAATATCCACCTAAGAATTGGATGTATGGAATGTGTGAAAGAAGACTGCGATAATCAGGCATTACTTTGAGGAAGGTAAAAAAGTAGATCTGGTTCAAATGAAGTGGCAACAGTTGACAAAAAGCCAAAACCCTACATAAAACAGAAGAAAGGGAGCTGATGATGATGATAGATATTGAAGGGAATAGTCACTAACCAGTGGACATGTCCAGAATAATTGACTAAGATTATTAGTGCTTAAACATCAAACAAATAAAAAACTTAGTGTGTACCATCCACAGAAGAATGTTTTCACTGACCGTTGAAGTCCACACTGAGAAAAGTTATCGAGAAAGATGATAAAAACTGTGATTAGTTAATACCATACCTCCTGTTTACTATTAAGAATGTAATGCAAATCTCAGCAGGGTTTATTTCTTTGTATTATGACAGACTACACTGCTGATTGATAGATACTACAAAAGAAATAAATATATATATATATATATATATATATATATATATATATATATATATAAGAAAACCCCATTTAAAAGTGTCATACAACACTATAACAA